>NC_041229.1:21034428-21110871 GCF_002837175.3 Physeter macrocephalus | reverse complement strand
TTATTTTTGTGTATGGTGTTAGGGAGTGTTCTAATTTCATACTTTTACATGTACCTGTCCAGTTTTCCCAGCACCACTTATTGAACAGGCTGTCTTTTCTCCACTGTATATTCTTGCCTCCTTTATCAAAGATAAGGTGACCATATGTGTGTGGGTTTATCTCTGGGCTTTCTCTCCTGTTCCTTTGATCTATATTTCTGTTTTTGTGGCAGTACCATACTGTCTTGATTACTGTAGCTTTGTAGTATAGGCTGAAGTCAGGGAGCCTGATTCTCCCAGCTCCATTTTTCGTTCTCAAGATTGCTTTGGCTATTCGGGGCTCCCAGAGGGTTCTAAAGTGAAGCCCGAATTGAGAATCACATCTCTTGGTTTATTTCATCCCCACCTCCCATGGCTTTAATAATGACCTTGATTCAGATGACTCAAGAATATTTATTTCCATCCCAGAACACTTCTTTGGGTCCCTGACCCATAGAATCCACTGTTTGACATTTTCATCTGGGTGCCTCAAAGGAACCTTCCCACCTTCCCAGGCTCACCACACATCACACTCTACGTTGCCTCCACACTGATCTTTCCATGCCACAAACTTTCTCCTGCTTTAGGGCCTTTGTATATCTAGTTTCCTCTGCCTGCACTATTCGTACTCTTCTTTATCTAGCTAACTCTTACTATTCCTGCAATTCTTAGTTCTCAGGCCTTTGCCTCTTCCTCCAGGAAGCCTTTCCTTTCTCCCCAGATATCTCTCACAAGACCATGTACCATTCTTTCAAAGCACTAATCACAATTATAATTTTAACTTTATTTGATGGTTATTCATTTAAATTTATCTCCCTTACTGGGCTGAAACTTCACATGTTACTTTTTGTTTGTCATTTTTACCATATTTTTTAAAATCTAAGATGCTTGCTATAAGATGCATTATTATTTTATGTATTACTAAAAAAGAAAAATCACTGATATGTAAAATGGCCATGTATTTTAAGAAAAATACGGATTTTAGATCTTACAAAGTAAAAAACTATAATGTATCAATGAAACACCATATTATTGGAGCATCACACCATGATTAGTCCACAACAGACACTTAAATATTTCTTTAAAAAGTAAAGAAGAATTCGTGGGAGTGGAGCTTCTAGTATGTTTCAAAGGTTTATGGAGATAATAGGAAAGAATATTTGAAATTTGGGGAATCTAGTTCTTGGATGCAGTGATTGCTCAGAGGCAACTCATAATCCAAGACTGCATTTTTAAAATAGACTTTATTTTTGAGAGCAATTCTATATTCATAACACAATTGAGCAGAAAGAAGAGAAAGTTTCCATATACCCCTTGCTCCCACACATGGATATAACACCTTCCACTAGAGTGATGCATTTGTTACGATTGATGGACCTGCATTGACACATCATCATCACCCAAAGTCCTACATTATGGTGCACTCTTGGTGCTGTATATTCTATAGGTTTTGACAAATATATATTAACATGTATCTTCCTTCATAGTATCATACAGAAGAGTTTTCCTGCCCTAAAAATTCTCTGTGTTTTGCCTATTTATTTCTCCCTCCTCCCTAATCTCTGGTAACCACTAAGCTATTTACTGTCTCCATAATTTTGCCTTTTGCACAATGATGTATAGTTGGAATCATACAGTATGTAGTCTTTTCAGACTGGCCTCTTTGACTTAGTCATATGCACTTAAGTTTCCTGCATGTCTTTTCATGGCTTGATAGCTCATCTCTTTTTAGCTCTGAGAAATATTCCATTGTGTGGATACACCACAGTTTGTCCATTCATCTGCTGATGGTCATTTTGGGTGCTTCCAACTTTTGGCAATTAAGGATAAAACTGCTATAAACTTTGGTGTGCAAGTTTTAGTGTGGACATAAGTTTTTAACTCCTTTGGGCACATACCAAGGAGCGTGATTCCTGGATCATATGGTAAGAGTATATTTAGTTTTGTAAGACACTACCAAACTTTCAAAGTGGGTGTACCATTTTGCATTCCTATAGCAATTAATGAGTTCCTGTTGCTTCACATCCTCATCAGCATTTGATGCTGTCAGTGTTTTGAATTTAGCTATTCTAACCGCTGCGTAGGGGTATCTCATTGTTGTTTTAATTTGCATTTCTCTGGTGACACATGTTATTGAGCATATTTTCATATGCTTGTTTGCCATGTTTATATCTTCTTTGGTAAGGTGTGTGTTTAGATCTTTTGCCTATTTTTTAATTGGTTTGTTCATGTTTTTATTTTATTTTTTGTGTTCTTTGTATATTTTGGGTAACAGTCTTTTGTCAGATTTGTCTTTTGCAAATATTTTCTCCCAGTCTGTGGCTTGTCTTATTCTCTTGAGATAGCACATTTTTATTTTTTGCCTCCTTATTCAAGTTCTTCAGGTGTACTTTCTGGAGGCTGCTTGAGAGAAGTGTTATTCTTGCTTTTTATTCAGGATTTCCAAGAGGAGAAACTCCCTGTTATTTGTTTACTTGTGTCCAAGTGTTCTTTTCCCACTTGTAAGATGTAGGCCAATTCTCAATTTTGCATTCAGATTTAAGTAAGGAAGAGGCATCTTTCATGTCTGGGTCAGGAAGGGTAACCCCTCAAAGGAAGTAATTTGATACAAATGACAGTGGCCCAGGAACTCAAATCAAAATAATGTCCAACACTTCCCCAAAAGTCCTTACATATTCACTCAGGAAGCAGCACATTTCCAAATGCTCTGGCCAGGACTGACTGATGTCTTAAAACAGACCACCTCTGAGCTATGATTCCTTCAACTTTTTCACCCCAGGCCTCTCCTGCTCAGTTTCCCTGTAATAGCAGCCTTCTTGGTTAACATTATTATCATTTATTTCCTTTTAATTTCAAACTATAACTTAGCAGAAATTGGAAGGAAAGGAGATTTGAGGTCACCTCTATTTTAGGACAAATGGTACCTTGCTCTTAGCAAGGTACAAGTCAACTAGAAGGCATTTTTCAAAAGATAAAAGGCAATTCTGTCCTCTCAGAGACTTTGAGAAAAAAAAGATCTGAGTTAATATTGTTCCTCTGGAGAGGATCAGGGAAGAACTAAGTAGTGTGTAGGATGAGGAAGTGAGATACTTCTGGGTGAACTCTTCTGTGTTATTTCATTAGTCTAGTTGAAGTGAATTACCAGAATATTGTGCATTCACCTATTAAAATATAAAAATAAAAGTGAAGTACTAAGTCAACTGTGTTTTGGACTTATATATGTTTTTTTTCCTTTAATGGCCCATGCTGACCCTTTCTACATAGAGGACAACAAAATGAAAGTTTCCTCTAGGATCACTGGTGAATTGACCACATGGATTAAAAAAAGGCCATGTTACTCTTTTTATACAATAAATAGCACATATAATGAGCTTTGAGGTGAACAAATGAGTACCTTCTAAATACAGATGGTGGTTTCTGACTTACCATGGTTCAACTCACGATTTTTCCACTTTATGATGGTGAGAAAGTGATAAACATTCAGTAGAAACCATGCTTCGAATTTTGAATTTTCTAATTTTCCTGGGCAGTAGTATGTGGTGTGATCCTCTCTTATGCTGGGAGCAGCAACAGCGAGCCGCAGCTCCCAGTCAGCCACGTGATCACCACAGGAAGCAACCAATACACCTACAGTCATTCTGGATCCCTACACCATTCTGTTTTTTTTCACTTTCAGTACAATACTCAATAAATTACATGAGATATTTAACTGTAGGCTAATGTAAGTGCTCTCAGCACTTTTAAGGTAGGCTAGGCTAAGCTATGATACTCAGTGGATTAGATGTAGTAAATGCATTTTTTTTTTTTTTTTTTTTTTTTTTTTTTTTTGTGGTATGAGGGCTTTCCTCTGTTGTGGCCTGTCCCCTTGTGGGGCACAGGCTCCGGACGCGCAGGCTCAGCGGCCATGGCTCATGGGCCCGCCGCTCCGCGGCATGTGGGATCCTCCCAGACCGGGGCGCGAACCCGGTTCCCCTGCATCGGCAGGCGGACGCGCAACCACTGCGCCACCAGGGAAGCCCGTAAATGCATTTTTGACTTAAGATATTTTCAGTTTATGATGGGTTTATCAGGAAGTAACCCTATTGTAAGTTAAGAAGATCTGTAACTGATTACTGTGTTTTAAAATTTTTCTCCTTCCCCCTCCCTCCCTCCCTCCCTCCTTCCCTCCCTCCTTTCTTTCCTTCTTTCCTTCCTTCCTTCTTTCCTTCCTTCCTTCCTTCTTTCCTTCCTTCCTTCCTTCTTTCCTTCCTTCCTTCCTTCCTTCTCTCTTTTCCTTTTTGGCCTAAAACATTATGACTTCATGTGCATATTTGGTGGGTTTCCTTTCAAATATAAAGAGATGTATGATTTTCAAGAGCCATTTTAGACATTTCAAACATGCAGGAAAAGCAAAATCAAAAGGTAGAGACTTGAGACAGCAGGTGGGAGGACAGCACAATTTAAGCAAGCTTCCAAGGTGCTTCATTTTAAATAAATTGTGAATAATTTTGCTTTATCTCTACTTCTTTCATCTATCTGCTCTGAGAGAAAGAAGTTGGGCTGATCAGTGGGGTTTTTTCCCCTCCACTAATATTCAGTTATTCACTTAATTTTTTTTTTAATCACACTTAATTTTTTGGTGGGAGTAGGGAGTAAGTCATAGAAATTAAAGCTCCTTTTTCCTCAAGTATTGTCCTGTAACTGCAGGGCACTTAGTACTTGCAAAGCTCCTCATCAAAGCCCTTGCTGCAGATGTCTGACTTCCCACCTGCGTCAGTCCTGGGAGCTAGGTTATGCTGTGGAAACCAATAAGCCCAATCCTCAATGTCTTGATACAGCTACGTTAGTTTATTACTTACGGCCTATACTCATCCCAGACCACAAATGCGAATTGGTTATCATAGACACTCAGGACTAGTCCAAAAGAGACTCCTTCACAACACCTGTTTTCATGATAATAAAGATGAGGAAAGGTCTGAGAGCATAGCTGTCATGACCACTCCCCTTTGTTGGTCAAAGCAAGTCATGGGAATAAGTTTGAATTTGTTGGGGTGGGGAGTTATAAACATCCCCAGAAAGGGGCAGGAAAATATATGTGAAAAACCATGTCATCCTTCATGACAACTTACAGGTAAGGAATCTGAAGCTCAGAGAGACTAAGACACTGTTTTAGTTGCCTGGGTAACTAGAAGGGAGGTGGTGTCTTCTGATCTCAGTGTTGGGTATCAGGGACTCTAAGTACCTGACCTATATTTGTTGACTTCTCCTTCCTTCTGGAAGATGCAGGAGACATTACCTAGTTCTTGAGTATCATTTATATCTTGTGGTTTATCAAACCGTTTCATTTCAAAGTTAAAATCTTAAATTTTCTTAGACTCTCTGAGGCACATAGCGGTCATGTGGGTATTTGGCTTAATGGGGACTATGCATGTGACTCCAGTGTTACATAATTGAGTAGGCAACTGTCTAGTCTAATTTCAGAGAACTGACAAGCTTCCATGAACACTCCCCTACCCCTGATCCTTGATGCCTGAAGCTCCCCTAATAGCTACTATTATTAATAGCTTTAATGAATTGAGGTGCTTAGGTGTAAGGAATTGTCCTAAGTGCTTTACTTTTACAATCTCACTTAATCCTACAAAGTGAGGAACATTAGTCCCCCATTTAACAGACCAGAAGTTCCTGGTTCTTTAACTTTCTCAAAGTTGTACAGTGAGTGAGAGGTTAAACACTGTTCTTTCTGACTGCCAAACCTATGCTTTTGACTTCTGTGGTTTACTGCTTCCCCAAACAGGAACAAGACGTTATGTTCCACAATCACGTAGATTTCAAAGCAGATACCCTGGGAGAGGGGCAAGGCCTTGGTACAGCACAAATGAAGCTCGATGGAGGACAGTCCAATTTTTAAAGGGAAGATTGGGGGAAGGCTAGGGGAGGAATGATGAGTGGTAGGAGGTGGAAAGAAGTTCCCTGTATCAATTTCCTATCAAAGTAACAAAGTACCACAGACTGGGTGGCTTACACAACAGAAGTATATTGTCTCACAATTCTGGGGGCTGGAAGTCTGAGATCGAAGTGCCAGCAAGGTTGGTTCCTCCCGAGGGCTGTGAGGAAGAATCTGTTCCATGCCTCTTCCCTAGCTTCCACGAGCCTCGGACGTTTGTTCCTTGGCTTGTAGGGGGTGTTCTCATTGTGTCTCTTCATATAGTCTTCCATCTTTACATGTCTGTGTCCAAATTTCCCCTTTTTATAAGGGCATCTGTCATATTAGATTAAGGACCCACCCTGCTCTAGTATGACCTAATCTTAACTAGTCACATCCACAACAACCTTCTTTACAAATAAGGTCAGGTTCTGAGGTACTGGGGGCAGGACTTCAACATTTGAGAGCAACATAATTCACCCCATATTAGTCCCCAGTGAGGGACCCTCACACCTCTACAGATCTTCCTCAGTGTGTTATTTCCTGCTAAACCCATCGCTGAAAATATCATAAGTCAGAACTTGATTTAATACACTTAAGCTACCAAACACCATAGCTTAGGCTCACCTACCTCAAACATGCTCAGAACACTTACATTAGCCTACGGTTGGGCAGGAAAAGGACATACAGATCTTCAACTTATGACGGGGTTACCTCCTAATAAGCCCATCATAAATTGAACATATCGCAAGTCAAAAATGCATTTAACACACCTCACCTACTGAACAACTTAGCTAGCCCACCTTAAACATGCTCAGAACACTTACATTAGCCTACGGTTGGGCAAAATCATCTAACACAACGCCTATTTTATAATAAAGCATTAAATATCTCATGCAATTTGTTGAATATTGTACTGAAAGTGAAAAAGAGAATAGCTGTAAGTGTATCAGTTGTTTCGCCTCTTGATTGTGTGGCTGACTATGATCTGTGGCTCAAGGCCGCTGCCCAGCATCATGAGAAAGGATCCTACTGCATATTGCTAGCCCCGGAAAAGAAGAAAATGCAAAGTATGGTTTCTATTGAATGCATATCGCTTTCCCACCATCATCAAGATGAAGAGTCGTAGGTTAAATCATCGTAAGTCAGGGACCATCTGAATATCACTGGAATAGGTCACTGCTGCTAGAGCTTTCCCTGGGCTGCCTGGAAAAGCAGGTGCCCAACCCAGGAAAAGGAGGGGTTGCTGATGCCTGGAGGGGTGGCTTCTGATGAGTGACAGCGTGGAATTAGAGACCTCTTACTTTGTGGCCTTGGAACCAACACAAGTCATTGAAGATTCATATGGTTGTGAGAGTTAGGCAAGTATGTGCATCTGGAGAATAAAAGAAAATCACACAAGCTTCCCAAAGTGCCCTCACTCACCCCACTGGGCTCCACCTCCCTCTCCTGTTCGCCCACAGGTGGGTTACTCTCCTGCATAAAGCGGCAGCTCATCAAATTTGCCTCAGGCTCTGTTTCTATAGGAACCCAGGATCAATCGTCTGCACTGCAGGGGAAAAAGCACTTTTTCTAGACCATTTTCCTATTTTTAATAGCCATTTCATGTCATTTTTAAAGCCCCTCTATCCCCACCCCCCTTAGGCATAGTACCTCATTCCCAAAATAATTACTTTTACATTCTGTTTTGGATAATTCACTGAGTGGAAAATCAAAGATATAATATTTAGGCAACACATTAGTATTCATGGAGTGTTTTTTTTAATGTTTCTCATTACTGAATACATTTTCTGCTGAAAATCTTCCATTGTGCTCCCCAAAGGTGGCATTATTTTGAAGCTACAGTGAGTAGAGATAAAGAACTGAAAAAAATCTCTGAATTGGTTTATGCACATCCGCTTCCTTCCCAAACTTGGTCTCTCAGACCCCCTCCAAATATATAAGAAACTTATGGACACATCATTTAAAGAGAAATGTAGTTGATCTTGGGCTCAAAGGATTTCACAGAAAAATGGTATATGCCGAAACAATTGCAGCTGTTTTCTCTGAAAGGTTAAATTTGTCAAAGTGTGATTTGCATATAATGTTCATGCCCAGATATGGGGGACAGGATGCAGCCATTCTGACTGATGTGGGTTTATAATCAATGGGCAGGTGGAGTGGGGGCCTTAAAACGCCATTAATGAGATGTGACCATAGCCAACCATTTCATCTCTGGGCCTCAGGTTCTTTACCCTGTAAGAAGGGAAGCAAGAGTGTGGATGGCCTTTAAGGCACTTTCCAGTACTAACATGCTGCAATTTTTTATTCATATCAACTATGAATACAGTTAAAACACTCATCTGTTGAGTGAGAATAAGCAGTCATTCCTATTTTATGCATAATTAGTCATCCGTTGAGTGAGAATAAGCAGTCATTCCTATTTTATTCATAATTAGATCTTCAGTTCACAACTTTTCTGAGAATAGATTTGTTAAGACCAGCAGGGAAATTCTTATTGCCTAACTTGGTAGAAGCAGCCTATTTAACCAGAGGGGGTCCTCTTCCTGGGGATGAGGTGCCTCCTATTTAATAAAGACTGCAGAGCTGGCTGCTTGGCCTAGTAACAAATGAGAATCACAGCCAGACCTCAGAAGAGCTGTAACATGAGAAAGAGGCCATTTCAGCTAGGGAGCTTTGCCAGGAACGTGCTGTAACTAAAAGAATAGACCCCAAGCTGCTTCAGTATTGGAGAGCATCTGGGTGCTTTGTACCCAGCAGCCAGGAGCATGGCACTGGATGTGAACAAGAAAGTCACACCCCTGCCTGGAACCCAGAAACCTTCTGAGGATGGAAAGGGGTTGGGGGGCAAGGTGGCTCTCTGAAACACTGCACCTTTTGAAAAAGCACTCAACTGTTTTGATTGAACTAAGCTTAAAACCCTCTTGACACTTAGTTAACTTTTCCTTCTTTGCCATCAGGTGAGGCCTGTTAATGGTGACACGATTAGCTATAGACCAAACAAAGAAACTGCATTTTCTTGGTGTATCTGAGTTGTGCTGTAAATTTTGTGAGCTCTAAACCTGAGGAAACCCATCCTATATAAAAGAAATAAAGACAGGGAATGATCTGTAAGAAGCAGAGATGAATAGCTTTGACCCTGTCCCTACTAGACCCTCCAGTGCCCCAGGGCACCTCTAAAGGATAAAGTTTTTAAAATGCTGGTATTAAAGGATTTGTTGACACATGGTGCCTGGTGTCAATCCTCACTCTCCCACTTATTAGCTCTGCAGCCACAGGCATGTGACCTAACCCCTCTGCCAGGATTAGTGTATGGCTTATATGAGAGAATGAATGTATTTAAAGCACAATTAGAGGGCTGCGCACACAGGGATGCTGCATAAATAAGGGGGGAATGGCAGCATCACATTGGGACTTATGGGAAATGCCATGGTTGATGCTTCTGCAAATTACATTTCATTCACCTTGGGAAGTCCCCAGCTCCTAGCTGACGTAACCAGAGTTACAATTATGAGAAAATCCATTTATTTTCAGCCACAAATCTCAGCATGCTGTCCTCAAAAAATGTTTTCATTTCAAAGGGAAAAATGAATCCTATGCTTAATATGTTAAATTTACTATCAGCAAATATTCCTGTAGCCTAAGCAAATGACAAGGTTTGAAAATAATTTCCCTGCCACTTCATTTTATGCTTTATCACTTTGCAGTAGTGAATGATATGTTAATCTTGAATATCACTGTTGAAATCTAATTTCCACCTTAGCAGAATTGTTCTCACATCTTCATTACAAAGTTTCTCAAGAGATTCTCAGGCTACCAGTAAAATGTTGTCACTGCTCAGGCACAATGGAGATACCTAGGTAGGTAAACAGTTGCATTTGCAAGTAATTTACTAATACTCAAAGGGGTCACATGCTATAGTGGACAGAACCCAAGGGTATCACTGAAGTCTTGGTCTAGCTCTTCTATTAACAAGTGGCCTTATTGGAACAAGGTTCCTTCTCCTCATTTAGGAAATGGATTGTGATACCAACTTCTCAGGCATTTGTGATTTTTCAGTATCACAGGTAACATTTAAGAAAGGAAATTATACATTGTAAAGCTTTGTTAACTTTTGTTAACTTTTATGACATGAGCCATGGAGATGGTATCAACATAACATCAGCAGTGCTCAATCCCTCAACCCTATTGCCAGTTAGTATCTATACTGAATTTCTCGGTGAGTTCATATATCCCAGCAGCTTTTCCACCATCTAAAGTTCAGGCATAATTATAGGTTGAGGATCAACCTTACTTATCTGTCACTGCACCTGCCTGTGCCTCCCTACTTTAAGACAAGTGCAAGCAGAGGGGTTGTAGCTTTGGAGAGAGAGAGGGTTGTATACTGCCTGCCATCCTCAGCACAGCTCTTTGTAGATGGTCTGGTGACATATTTTCTAATGCTGTAACTAGGCAGAAGATGCCTTAATTAAGCTTAGTTTCTGTATTGAAAGATAAGGGGGGACAGAGCATGTTTTGTCCATCACTGTATTTGCCAGCATACTCCCTAGCACAGAATAGGTATCAAAAATTAAATGCCAAACGAATAAATAAAAAAGTCCAAAAAGTTTTCAGTGTTTCAAATTGCCATTAATCAGTACATGAGACCAGCTTTGTACTTTATTTCTTAAATAGGCTACTTCTTTCTTCTTGTGTACTTATCCTCAGTAACCCAAACACAGATTTTGGATTTGTCCAGCAACCCTCAGAGGAGATAAGACCTGCTCTAGCTGCATCTCTATCAAAGCACCTTGTGATCTAGATGGAAACTCTATGTTTGATTTTGTTACCAGCCCATAATTGCTCACTTTAAAAAGGATCTGTTTTCTTTTTCAAGATAGCATCTTGCAAAATATTTTACTATTTTCCTAAAAATAAGCAATTTTCACATTAACAAAAGAAGCCAAGTATCTCTTATACATGCCACCACACTCCATGTGGCCACCTCACAGGGCGAGTGATGGGCTGTGAGAGTGAGTTAGTGCTGGACCACCAGCCTGGACCAGGCTTCTGCTCTCTGAGGTTAAGCTTATTAGTGTGTGTACAGTCTTCCCTCTATTTGGTGACACACAGCAAGTCAGTTCTATCAGTTGAGTTGAGTGTGCAGTTCTCTCAGGAAAGTTGATTTTAAAATGATTAAAAAAACATGGCTGGTGCCACAATTAATAAATTAATTGAGCATTCATTCAGAAAATCATGGGAGAGAGTACAAGAGAAAGAAAAAGAGACAGAGTAAACCAAACCATCTCTTTTATATACCAACTTATTAGAGAAGACATGCTTTTAGGATTGTATTAGTAGATATTTTGCAGATTTCCTTTCAAACATAGCTTCTTCTCTCCCCAAATTTTCCTTTTTTTTCTTTCCTTTTTGTTTTTTTTTTGGGAAGTAAGATGGAGCCCAGCTGACCTGCAGACTAGGAGGAAGATTTACGGAACTCAGGGTGCACATGGACTTGTGGAAGGAGGCAATGGGAGGTCTCTGGCTCAGATCAAAGGAGTCAGCTTTGATATTGGTATAAAAAAGTGGACTCTCTTGCCTGTTTCACCATACCTCTTTCCCCACTCTCTGCCAGAAAAGAAGAGGAGGGAGTATAGTCAGAGTTGGTTGGCTAGGGGCAAGGATAGCTTTATTTGGGGAGATGGAAAGAGCAAGTCTGCAAGTGTGGTCCTCATTCTGATGTGCTTGGACTCAGAGGTCTTATCAGGTGATCTTACCTTTGCATTTGTTAGTTTCTAGCATCTTGGAATAGATGCCATCAACCTATTAGTACTGGAAAAATCTCTAGAGGAATTGGGACTCTTTTGACACCTTCATACCAAGACTTTGCTTGGTTCACTATATTTCTACCCAATGCTCAACACCAAAGTATAGAAATTGTAAGAATCTTGACTTGGACTATATAATAATAATCAAATCACAAAAGGAGACCTCTTGTAAAATGCCTCTACAATGAAAGGATATACAGGATGTCACTGGATTGCAAGTAGATAGTCCAAAAACCAAAGGAGATAAAATTGTAAGCTAAGGTGAATTTGAAATAGCACCTGACCACAGACTCTTGGCCTTCTGGCTCACGCTATTTCAAGCTGGTTTTCCCTCTTCCTATATGTATTGACTTCCCCCATTAGCCAATCAGATTCTCAAGAATCAGGACCATGCCTGAAACTCTATCAAGTACATGTCTGTAAACTTTTGTAGTTGGGTCCCCTGACTAATCTCAGCCCCAAAGGGACTTTGTCTTTTTCATGACTGCATATCCAGAGGCCAGCCACTTAGCTATGCTCAACAAACACTTTCAAATGAATAAATCGATGCATTTATGTATTTTTAAATTGCAGAGTGCCTGGAATATAGCAGATCCTCAGTAAAGGTTAAACTGAACTTGGAGACAATTCTCACTCCTTTTTATGACCTGTCTCCAGTTTGTGAACCAGAGAATGAGGAAAATTGATGAAAGGACAAAGACTGAGGTGATAGTTCCTGTACTGAGCAGATCAAAGTGAAGTTTCTCCAAGACTTTCATCCTGTCAATTTTTTAAAAATGTACTTTAACCTCGTCAGAGCCTCTTTTCATTTTATTCATCCAACTTATGTTAGATATGGCCACTGACTGCTTTTATATGGGTCTTGTTTTTGTATCCATTCAGCTACACAACCCACTGACTGCTTTTAAATCAATTTCCTTTCCCACACAGATGGCGCTCTCCGTTTTGTAATCAGGAGTCAGGAAGCCACAAGCCACACGAATTACTTCTCTCTGCTCTTCAAAAAGAAACAGTATTCGTCACAACAAAACAACTACCAGGTCAGTTCTGTGCTTCTCTCCTATCTTTGAAATATATAATATGGAGCAATAACAATGCAGGCATTTTAGGAGGCAGGATGGATTTCCCACTAAGTCTTCCACTGAGAAGAGGTTGCTTTTGGATGCTATTTCCAATGATACCCCATTAGGTCTTCGGTATTTGTTCAAAGTCTGGTTCAATACATAAGAAGAAAAAGAAAAAATTTAAAAATCTATAATATCTCTAAGTAATCTTCATCACTTTATATCTGATTGCTTTACTTTATCTCCAATTTGAAAGGACATGTTGAAAAATTATAGTAATCTGAGAGAATTTGAGCATAAATTTACTTGAGAATCTCCTAAACTGCTACTTATCTAAAACCTAAAGCCAGGCTTTTACTGAAAAGGGCTTTTATTAAAAGCTATAAATATGCATCTGTTGAGGCCCTGATGAGGAAAGCAATAAATGAGAAACCTTGAATATCAAAATATAATGTTGTCTTCATTTATTTTTCTGGAAAGAAAAAAAAAAGAATATTGATCAAAGAGACAGCTGTCTGTTAATTAAAATTCTTAGTTCTTCAGAGAAAGAAATATATACTATAGAGATTGAAATATAAGCTAGTGATAAAAGGTAACTTTTATCCTCTTTTGATGCAAGCATTTTATATCTAAGAAATAAAAATTTATAAAAAAATTTTTTCTCATAAAATTATCAACATCCCTTTTATTTTATCTTTCAAGGGACTCCTCAGAGACACATGATACTTTCACTCATTGCAGATCAAGCTTTTTCAAGGGACTCCTCAGAGACACATGATACTTTCACTCATTGCAGATCAAGCTTATTCATGAATCCTCTAAGGCTTCAAGCTCCAGGGTGTGGGGACTGAGTGTGTCTTATTTATCATTATATTCCCAGAACCAGGTAGGGTGCTTAGCACAAAGTGAGTGTAAATGGCTGAATGGATGATTTTTCATATCATTGTTCATGCTTTTCTCACTGCCTGGAATAACCTCCTTTACCCTTCTGCCAGGAAAACTTAGCCATTTCCTGACAATGCATATGTCTTCTGCAAACTTTTCCTGGGCAAAATTCTACCCTCACTCATTGTATACTTATTATTAATTCATAGAGAACTCATTCTCTCTACCAAGTAGTGTAGGATTTGATTCTGTTTATTATCAAAACTTGTTTCCTAATTACTTTTTCTCAACTCAATCACAAGTTCTCTGAGAACCTTCATTATCTTTCTACCCCTATAGCAGCGGTCCCCAACCTTTTTGGCACCAGGCACCGGTTTCATGGAAGACAATTTTTCCACGGACCGGGGGTGGGGGTTGGGGGGTGTGGGATGGTTTCGGGATGATTCAAGTGCATTACATTTATTGTGAACTTTATTTCTACTATGATTACATTGTAACATACAATGAAATAATTATACAACTCACCATAATGCAGAATCAGTGGGAGCCCTGAGCTTGTTTTCACTTGCCACTCACTGATAGGGTTTTATATGAGTTTGCAAGCAATTGATTTATTATTATCTCTGTGCAGTCAAATCTCTCTGCTAACGATAATCTGTATTTGCAGCCGCTCCCCAGTGCTAACATCACTGCCTCAGCTTCAGCTCAGATCATCAGACATTAGATTCTCATAAGGAGCGTGCAACCTACATCCTTTGCAGGTGCAGTTCACAGTAGGGTTCACGCTCCTATGAGAATCTAATGCTGCCGCTGATCTGGTAGGAGGCAGAGCTCAGGCAGTAATGCGAGTGATGGGGAGCGGCTGTAAATACAGATGAAGATTTGTTTGCTTGCCCACTGCTCACCTCCTGCTATGCGGCCTGGTTGGGGACTGGGGGTTGGGGACTGGGGGTTGGGGACCCCTGCCCTATAGGACCTAGCACAGTGCCACTCACTTAGTAGATATATCAGTTAGTACCTTGCAATGTTAGTACCTTGCAGTGTAAATGACAGCAAGTCTTAGACAAAATGTACCAACAGTGAAATCTGCTAATAAATGGGGCCCTGATCTCTTTAACAAGATCCTCTTCCTCATCCTGGCCCACAAACCACGGCTTCCGCCCTGCTTGGTCTTCTAAATCATGAGATCCCAATGTCCCAGTAATGAGAAGCTAGTTACTGTTGACTTACTTTAGCTTTACCATCTTATTCATGAGGTTCATGAACCAACTTAACTGTCCAAGACAGCTGCCAGATGGGCCAAAGATTGTAGTGGAAGGTTGTATTAAAATTACAGAACAATAAGAACTCAACTTTAAATGCTTAATAAGATAAGCTCTGAAAGCAGAGTGCCATTTATAGGAAAGTGGTATTATTTTGTGTGTAAATGCAAATGTTTGAATATCTGTGAGAAAACAAAATGATTCTAACCTTTCCCTGAACTTTTAAGCCCTAATGAGGAAAAAATCTGTCCATGCTTAGGGACCTGAGAAAGATGGGTAGACTTATTTTAGATGACAATTCTGGGGGTTGTCTTAGACTGGGTTCTCTCCAAAGCAAAGCCTGACAGATGCATATGTGCAGGTAGTGGACTTAGAAAGGGATCCCAGGGAGCAGGAGGAGAGACAAGGGAGCAAAACAGGGAAGGAGAAAAGTCAATAGAAAGATGGACATTGAATCAGTCACCACTATGCTCCATCCCGTGGGACATTCTGAGGAAACTACAATCACCCAAGAAATGGAAGGGGGTAGCAAATGTCCATTATCTTCTATCCCCTGTCTCTCCATACTTCCAGAGAAGTTCTGGGGAAGGTAGCAAGATTGGGAGGGCCCAAGGTAGGTGCTGTCAGCTGGAGCCTACACAAAGCTGGCTGAAGCCTGCACAAAGTGGTTGCCACATCAGGGCTAGAAGAAGAAGAGGGGCTCAGAAGATCTGAAGCTGTGGCAAAGACAACTCTACTTAGGGAACATTGCCTTTGGCGCTAACACTCCCATTGGGTGGGAAGGCACTGATGGTACAGAGGGGCCTGGCTTCTGACATGCTGACTGCCCTCATCTTATGAAAGGCCTTCAATCAAATATAGCCCAGACACTGAGGTTTTTCGATTTTTTAATGAATTCAGTTTGTTATAACAAGCCTTTTCCCCAAAAACTAAGGCAACAGCACAGCTTATAGAGGAGGTGATTCAGCATTGCTTACTAAGAAGCCTGACTCCCATGTGACTTTGAGAGAACTTGTTATCACATCTCCTTGGAAACCATTACAGTGTCTGAGTGTCAGAACACCCAGGCACCCGGCATATCTCAGAGATATGTGCTAACAAGGATAACACAGGACGGAAATCAAAGGCTGCAGTCCAAGTGACACTATACATAATTTGCCCTCTAAATTTTTGGTATTTATTGATTTTTTCCCCTAAATTGCTGATTTGATTATATCCTTCATCTATTCAGAATCAATTAAAAAAAATCTAGTATTTTTGCCCCTAGGAAATTCCATGACAAGTTTATAATCAATAATATTTAAAGTAAAACAAATCCATCTTCCAGGCCAGTAACTAGGAAAAGTGATCATTTTCAAATAGCATTTAGACTTCATTATTCTTAATCACTCAGAAGTAGCCAAGTGAGCCCCAAGTGCAGATTATTAAACTTTTATGAAAAGGCATTTCCTCTAACAGTTTTCATCCCCCAATTTTTGGACTATCATGTTTTTGAAATAAAATGTGAAAATCATTACTCAAAGCTGTTCCCATCCAGTGGGAGGATAATCACTTCCTCGAAGTAATTCAATCAGAATACTAATATGTGATAGTAAACAGTGCAAACACTCATCTACAGTGTTTGTTTTTTAAGCTTTTAGGATGATTAGCTACAAGCTTCTCCCCAATGACATGTAGTTCCTGCTGCCCACAGTGTTAGAGCTGATTTGCTCTTTGTCCTTGTTAAGATTTTGTTCTCTTGCTTTCCTTTGATTTTGTGAGTTGCCCTCATCACCACTGCCATCACCACACCACCACCACCATGTTTTTTCAAGACGTTTTACATTTAGCCATTTGGCTGCTATTTGCTTTTTTATGAACAAATTAGTCCATGTTTATAGGTCACTGATATTTCCTAAAGCAAACTCCAATAAAAATATTAAGAACTTAAGCAGGTATACGAAGTTTACGGAGAAGCCTGTGCTCCTAGAACACGGTCTGATTTGAAATTTAGTATGTGTTTGAAAAAATCAATTGCTTCATTTTGTTTGTTTTTTGTGTTACAAACGAAATGCTTCTTAGCAGAAATGCTATAACACCAATCTGCTACTATATACTCCAGGTGCTGCGCTAAGGTACCCCGTTAATATTAACTGATTTAATTTTCACAATAACCCTAGCAGGTAAACCTTGTCATTGTCTTTTTTTTAAAAGACTTAATTCTTTTAGAGCAATTTGAAGTTCACAGCAAATTGATGCCAAGGTACAAAGCTTCCCCATATACTCCCTGCCCCCATCCATACATGATCAATATCTTCCATTAGAGTGGTACATTTGTTACAATCTTGTTACACGTCATGTTCACCCAAAGTCCATAGTTTACATTACAGTTCGCTCTCAATGTTGTACATTCTATGGCTTTTGACAAAGGTATAATGACATATATCCATCGTTATGGTACCATACAGAGTATCTTCACTGCCCTAAAATCCTCTGTGCTCTGCTTATTCATCCCTTCTTCCATCGCCTGGTAACCACTATGCATTTTACTGTCTCCATAGTTATGCCTTTTCCAGAATGCTATATAGTTGGAATCATACAGTATTTTGCCTTTTCAGATTGGCCTCTTTCATGTGCCCTTAAGGTTCCCTCATGTCTTTTCATGACTTGATAGGCCATTTCTTTTAAGCTCTATTATTCCATTGTGTGGATGTACCACAATTTAACTATTCACCTACTGAAGGACCAAGTTTTGACAATTATAAATAAATCTATAAACGTTGGTGTGCAGGTTTTTGTGTGAACATAAGTTTTTAACTCCTTTGGGTAAATACCAAAGAGTGTGATTGCTGGATCATATCATAAGAATATCTTCAATTTTGCAAGAAATTGCCAAACTGCCTTTCAAAGTGGCTATACCATTTTGCATTCCTACTAGCAATAGAGAGTTCCTGTTGCTCCACATCCTTGTCAGCATTTGGTGTTGTCAAGTGTTTTGGATTTTGGCAATTCTAATAGGTGTGTAGTGGTGTCTCATTGTTGTTTTAATTTGCATTTCCCTGATGACATATGATATTGAGCATCTTTTCATATGCTTATTTGCCATCGCTATATCTTCTTTGGTGAGTTGTCAAAGTCTTTGGCCTATCATTGCTTTTTGAAAATGACCACACCCAGGTTTACAATAGTTAAGTAACTTGATCAATAGCATATTTTTTGCTAGATAATTTGTATCTAGGATTTTGTCATTCCAAACTTTATGCTCTTTCCAAGAAATTTTTAAAAGACAGAGAAGTTTAAATAGGGACAAATGGAAATGGCTCTGCTTTTGGAATCTCCATTTGGTAGACCTCTTTGCACAATTTTAATTAAACCAAATGCAAAACACATTTTGCCTGAGAACTTTCCCTTTAATTTCAAAATTTACATAATTCATGAGGATTGCAATCCTCTCTAATCTGTTTACCTTAAAATCATCAAAATACAACATGCCAGAAACTACTTGGGGTCTGAGATGCCTTTTGCCTTTTTAATCCCAGGCCAAAGTTTTCCCCTAGTCCCCAAATACTTGCCAATAAGGAGACATGTCCAAGTCCAAAAAGATGTGAACTGATTTAAAACTGTTACCTGCTTGCTATCCTTCACATGCTTACAAGGCATCAGAAATACTAAGACACAAAAGAGCCAGGTTGGGGTTGTTCCCAACTATTCCTCCTCCTCCTACTGATCATAATACATCTTCATGGAAGCAAACCCCTATCTTAACGGAGCTCAAAAGCATTTTATATCTTTGAAATTTTAAGACATTATTATTCTCATTTAACAAACAAGGCTCCTGTAGCCCGGGGATAATAAATTGTGTATCTAAAGCTACTAAGAAGTGGAGTAGACCAAAACTCTTTCTATAGTATCCTTTGTTTTATTTTTCCTTTGGTCCTTCCCCTATTTTAAGATTGTAATCCATTTTCAACGGCCCAACTTTTGGGTTGGAAGAGATGGAAAATTAGCTGGGAACACCTGTACTCAGAGTGAACAAAACTTGGCCCATGTCAATGCACTTATATCAGTTGGGCTCTGAGAAAGTGCTGAGCATTCAGGGAACCATGAGGAGATGGCTTTGACTGTCCAGACTTCAAGGCTAGTTTCTCCTTAGCTCTAAGGAGAAAGGGGAGCATGTGGTTACTGCATACCATGGTGAGCACCCAGAGGAAGGTCAGGGTGTGCTGGAACCAGAGGACCTGCTGGTGGAGGGTAGAAGGAAGGCTTCCTAGATGATGTGATATCCAAGCTAAGCATTCAGGGACAAATGGGATTTTACTAGGTGACAAAGAGAAGGGATGTGGAGGAGAGACTTTGGGGAAAGTATTTCAGGAAGAGGGGAGAACATGTATAAAGACCCAGAGATGAGAGAGAGCATAATGAGTTCTGGAAACAAGGAAAGGACATTTAACATAGAGGGCAAGGCCCACCATCTAGGGCATGGAATCAAGAAAGATCTCAACTTACAAAAGTATGCACCATGAGCTATGTCTGGCTAGCCAAAACCACTTCGAGGGGCCTGGCAGAATCAGTCAAAAGTGACTATGGCACAAAGGCTCTCTCTGCATGTGTCAGATCTCTGCAGCCCAACCAAGCCATGGTAACCCTGACCAGTATCTGCTACAACTATTTAAGGCTTGTTCTGAGGCTTGCTAATTGTCTTGAACCAATTTACTAGCCCACAGCAGAGAGACACACTTGAAAGTACTTTTAGATGGTCATAATGAATTGAAAGTATATTTTTAGAACCAGTAGAGATAGTCTGAACCTCGTATATCCAAAAAAGTAAAAGAGGAACAGTTTAGCTCTCTTGATTTTCTGGAAAGAATGTACCTGGGGGTCAGAGGAGGAAACATGTTTTCCAGGCCTTTTTGGGCAGTGAAGTCACTCCTTGCTAAATGCGGGCAGTGGAGTAAGGTGCTAAGTGCTTCCATTGCTGCTGTAGGGGAACTCCCAGCTGGGGGAAGCCCGTGCATTCTCCTGCCAGTCTCTGATGGGCAGGCTCATGGAAGTAGAGCCCCAGAGCCATTCACCTGTCAGCACATGTACAAGGGGCAAGGAGTGACCTGGCCATCTCGTTTGGGTAGCAAGACACAATGTGCCCACTGAAGTTTCATGTCCCACTTTAAAACATAAACCAAGCCAGACAACCCTATAACACAAGCAAAAAATTATTGTATTGCAAATATTTGCTTTTTATATAAGGGGGAATTTTCCAGATTTGGCCATTTGGCCCAATTTCTCCTGATTGGCTCTTAATGGAAGTTGATTTAACTTTGACCTCTTAGTGCCACATAACACAGAATAAACAAACAAACAAACCCCAAGAACTATCTTTGAGCACTTAATATACACCAGACTCTAAGCACTTTTATCTTCGTCATGTCATTTAATCCTCATAACAATACCATGGGGTAGATATTATTCTTACAATTTTTAAAAGAGGAAACTGAGGAACAGAGAAGTCAAATGATTCCCTCTAGATCACAGCTGGAGAGAGTCAGAGGCAGGCAGGACCCAAAGCCCGTCTGATTCCAAAGCCCATGTGTTTTTTATTACATCACACTGCCTCCAGAGGGGCCAAGAGATTTGGGGGTCATGTGAAACATAATACTTTAAGAGCAGTCACTTTGGGAAGACTTATCCTTGGCCTCTGTTGGCAAACTGATAAAGTAAAGAAAATTAGTCAATTTAAGCTCAAAAAAAGAAAAGGATAAAACTACCTTCCTGATGAGTGAAAATTTTGTTCCAACAATACATTCCTTAAAAAAATAAATAAAATAAAATTCAAAAATTCAAAAAAGAAAAGAAAAAAGAAATAGAAACAAACCAACCCTGGAACTGAAGATTAACTGTACTTATAACAACCAAGGTGACACTGGTTAGACCACCAATGACCAATTTCAAGATGACTGTCAGAGCTGATTGTGCTGTTTCTGCATGTAGCCCCCACACTTCACCTATAAAAGCTCTTATCCCTGGATTGTCACAGGAGGGGGATGGGGGAGGAGTTGGCCTTTGGACAGGCATCTGCCACCCCCACCCGCACCCCAGTTGCTGGCATCCAAAATAAAGCAAACTTTCCTTTCCAAAAAACAAAAAATACATTCCTTAAAAAAAAAAACAAAAAAGTATCTCATCCCCAAAATACTCGCAAGTGATGACACACTTATTGCAAGGAATGTTTAATCTAACAACATTTCAGTGCCACAGAAGTTGGCAGTCCTCAGAGTTGGAAGCAGTGGTGCTGTGTCTGCATCAGTAGGGAGTCTGAGTCCTTTACCTGACTGCAGACAGAGTTTCAGTAGTCTTCTGGGGAGAACACCTTCTGCTGGCAGGTGGGCTCAAGGCCTCTTTCTCCGTGCCAGAATGGACTGGGTCTATGCAATGTGATTCATGGCATCAGAGGTCGGGCCAAAACATCTGGGAGTATGGTCAGCTCAAGGACAAAGATGGCCCACACTCATTTATTTTAAACACACTGATTAATCAATTCAGCTAAAATGGCTCATCTCAAAAGCAACGCCTAACACAGAGTTGGAACTGGGAGGATCCATAACACTCAGTGCCTTTAGGCCAGCTCCACCCATTCACCTAGCATATGCCTATAAAGCCAGGGTCCAGCTTTCTTTCCAACTTTCAGCCCTCCTCCTGTCCTTGGAATTCACTCTTTCTGTTCTGGGAAGTCCCCAGCTTGGAGGGGGGACCACACAGACTCTGTTAACTTGTATCCAAGCCAGATGCCTGGGATGGCAGTATGTGGTGGTCATACCTGTGTTTCCTTCTCTATCCACACTCCTAAGCAGCCAGTGGTACCACACAGTGCTTCCCCCATTACAAACACAGCAAGGACAGCTCAACATTTTCTCCTCTTCAAAGAATTGTCACATTCTTTCTAAAAATAATAATCACCTCATTTGATATGGGGCCAAATGCACAAATGTGATAATATTCAGTTTTTCCTTTTCCCTTTGGTCTTTATCCACTGACCACCTCCCCTCACCTCCACCCACAAAATAGTTCTTTCCCATCACCATCTCCTAATTGTTTTTTGTTAGCTCTGTTGTTTTGTGTACCATCTTCATCATTTCATTAGATTCCCACAAATTCATGAGTCCACTCAGCACTTTATTTATTTTATTTGTCTATTTGTTTGTTTTTGCACCAGTACCGTACTATTTTTGTTACTGGGGCTTGTAGTATGATCATAGCTGACAGGACAAGCTCTTTTTCTTCTCTTTGATCCTCTTTCTTATCCAAGTTGACTTTGTTATTTATGGAAGAATATATTCTTCCACGTGCGTTCCCCCCCATCTTTACTGAGGTATTACTGACAAATAAAAATTATATATACTTAAGTCATACAACTTGATGTTTTGATATACATATAAATTGGTAATAATTGCCACAATCAAGCTAATTAACATATCCATTACCTCGCATATTTACCATTTTCATTTTTCTGTGTGTGGTGAAAACACATAAGATGTACCCTCTTAGAAATGTCAAATATACAATATTGTTAACTATATTCATACTGCTGTACATTAGATCTCCAGAATTTATTCATCTTGTGTAATTGAAACTTTATACCTCTTGGCCAACATCTTCCTATTCCCCCTTCCCCCAGACCTGGTAACCACCATTCCACTCTCTGCTATTTGAATTTGACTATTTTAGATTTCACATATAAATGAGATGAGGTTGTGTTTATCTTTCTGTGGCTTATTTCACTTAGCATAATGTCCTCCACGTTCATCCATGATGTTGAAAATGGCAGAATTTCCTTCTTTTCAAAAGCTGAATAAGAGATGGATATATATATATATATATATATATATATATATCGCATTTTCTTTACCCATTCACCCATCTATAGACATATAGACGTTTAGGTAGTTCCCACCTCTGCTATTATGAATAATGCTCCAGTGAACATGGAAGTGTAGCTATATCTTTGAGATACTGATTTCAATTCCTTTAAATACATACCCAGAAGTAGGATTGCTGGATCATAAAGGTGGTTCTGTTTTTAATTTTTGGAGGAAACTTCATACTCTCTTCCATAGTGGCAGCACCAGTTTACATCCCTTCCAACAGAGTACAAAGGTTTCCTTTTCTCCACATCCTTGACAGCACTTATCTTTGTTTTTTTTTGATAACAGCCATTCTAACAGGAGTGAGGTGATAGCTCATTGAGGTTTGATTTACATTTCCCTGATGATTAGTGATATTGAGCGCTTTTTCATATACCTGTTGTCCATCTGTATGTCTTGCTTTAAGAAATATGTATTCAAGTCTTTTGCCCATTTTCAAATTGGGTTATTTGTTTTCTTGCTATTGAGTTATAGGAGTCCCTTATATATTTTGTATATTAACCTACAATCAGATATATGGTTTGCAAATATTTTCTCCTATTCCATAGGTTGTCTTTTCTTTTTGTTGTTTCCTTTGCTATGCAAAAACCTTTTAATTTGAGACAACCCCCCTTGTTTATTTTTACTTCTGCTGCCTGTTCTTTTAGTGTTATATTTAAAATTTAAACTTTAAATTTTACTGGCCGGACCAATGTCAAGAAGCTGTTTCCCTATATTTTCTTTTGGGAGTTTTATGATTTCAGGTCTTACATTTAAATCTTTAATTAATTTTGTGTTGTTTTTTGTGTATGGTTGAGACAAGGGTCCAATTTCATTCTTCTGCATGTGGACCTCCATTTTCCCCAGCACCATACACTGAAGAGACTATCCTTTCCCCATTGTGTGTTTTTGGCACCCTTGTCAAAGATCAGTTGACTGTAGATTTGTGGATTTATTTCTAGGTTCTCTGTTGGTCTATATGTCTGTTTTTATGTCCGTACCATATTGTTTTGATTACTGTAGCCTTGAAAATTTGAAATCAGGAACTGTGATGCCTCCAGCTTTGCTCTTCTCGATCAAGATTACTTTGACTATTTGGGGTATTTTGTGGCTCCATATAAATTTTAGGATACTTTTCCCTATTTCTGAAAAAAAATGTCATTGGAAATTTGATAAGAATTGCATTGTATCTGTAGATCACTTTGGGTAGTATGGACATTTTCACAATATTAATTCTTCCAGTCCATGGACACAAAATGTTTTTCCATTTATCTTTGTCTTCTTTAATTTCCTTCACCAATGTTTTATAATTTTCATTGTAAAAGTCTTTCACCTCTTTGATTAAATTTATTCCTACTTATTTTATTCTTTTTAGTGCTGCTGTGAATTGTATTTTCTTAATTTCCTTTTCAAACAGTTCGTCGTTCATGTATAGATATGCAACTAACTTTTGTATGTTAATTTTATATCCTGAGACTTTACTAAATTTATTTATTAGTTCTAATAATTTCTTTGGTGGAGTCTTTAGGGGACTTCGTATATAATAGCATGCCATCTTCAAATAGAGATAATTTACCCCTTCCTTTCCAACCTGGATGCCTTTTATCTATTTTTCTTGTCTAATTGCTCTGGCTAAGACTTGCAGTACTATGTTGAATTGAAAGGATGAGAGTGGGCATCATTGCTGCATGTGTGTGAGTGGTGGTGGGGCTCCTACTCCGGGGGTGCAGAGGCATGAACTCGGAGCAGCTCTGTTAGCTAGAGTCAGCATCAGACACCTCATCAGAGGTGTGCCTGGTGATGCCAAGGGCTGCTGATGTCCTCCTTCTCTTCTTTTCCCTCAAGGTGGTAGGGGATTCTTGAGGGGATTCCTCTTTTGCAGAGCTGTGCCAGGTTGGGGGATAAAATGAAACAGTTAAAATGCTTTCGACCCTTTTCTATGTGGTCATCCTCAATTTTTGAGCTCCATTGTGTTGTTGAAGCTTCTTAATTGTAATCTGGAGCCCTTCCAGAGCAACTTTCATTGGTGGATAGTTGTTACATTGTTTTGGTAGGAAGGACAAAGGCTGGGACCTCCTAATCTGTCATCTCTGACATCACTCCACATGCATTGGAAAATAACTTTATTACATTCATCAAAAAAATCTAGCTGGAATTTTAATAGGTATTGCATTAAATTTATATCAAATTTATAGATTAATTTTGGCAAGAATTGACCATTTTTTACAAAACTAAGTTATCCTGTCCAAGAGAATGAAATATCTCTCTATTTAATCAGAATTTTTTCAATCCTTTCACAAATATAGTTTTAGACATTCTTTGCTAAGTACTATATATTTTATAACTCTTATCTGATTTCTGATTGCATTTTGAGTCAGTTTGCTGCTATAGAGAAATGCTATTGATTTTTTTTGTGTTGACCTTATATCTGGCAACCTTGTTGATCTCTCTAATTAATTAGGGGTCAGTTTTTAGAGGCAGATTTTCATTTCTACCAACTTCAGTTAGGTTTGGTTCTACTTGCCTTTATGGTGGGAATGTTTTATGATCCAGGCTTTTTTTTTTTTTTCCTCCTAAGGCATACATTGTTGCAACTAACACTGCTCTCTGCAGATATAAAAATCCAGAGGAAGACTGCAGGGTAGCTGGGCAAATGGATTACAGTTTCTTTTTGGCCAAGTAATATAGAAATACTTGTGTATAAAACCCAAAGTCACACACTGATCCAGAGCTAATACTCAGAGAACAATGGTAATAATCCCTACAAACCACTGAACTCCCTTACTTTATCTGAGTATGACCTTCCTTGCTTCCTCATTTCTACAACTTTCAAGGCCACACTTAAAGTAAAAGAAGCCAAGTCAACAATCGGCCAAAATCAGTGTGAATACTCTCAAAACCAAAATGGAAACCCTTTCTCTTCCATCTCTTCCCAGGATGTCAAAGAAAGAAGCACTGGGACTTGCAAACCCTAGGAGGAAATGGGGGTTTTTTATTCAGGAAATTTATCAAGCACTCCTTGAACCACTGAGTTATAAATGGTGTCTATATAGGAGGAGTAAAGGGAAGAGTTATGGAGGACACAGAAGTGTTAAGTGATTTGCTCAATTTAACAGGATAGGGAAGATCTGAACTATCATATTGGAATTTGATCTATACTGAGAGTTGGTCTAGTGGAGGCTGTGGTGTTCCTTTTCTATTTCCATAGTAGGCTTTTTAACCTGCATTATTCAGACTATTTATTTCAGTTCTTTGCTTGTACAAGTAGTCCTTTAGTTGATTTAAAAAAAAAAAAGAAAACAAAAACACCTCTAATAGATGCATAAACCTATTATTTTCCTGCACTGCTATACAGGGCCACCATTAGTAAGCACATTCTCAACATTTGGATACAAGCCCTACACTCAATGCTTCCAGAAATAATTTGTTTCAGATAATTTTGCTAGTGGAGTGTGTTTCATGATAGGTGTTTTCTGACACCTCAGAAGGCCATTTCCCAGCTCTTCTGGAAACTATTTTGTAAAAGAGAAACAGTCATGAGGAAGGATCACCAGGAGGAATTTTGGAAGCTGGCCACCCAATTAGGCAACTTTTCTTCCCCAAGGACCTGTAACTTGTGCTCACAGTTTCAGGATTTATATGGACACAGCCCTTGAACTCTGACATTTTTAAAAGAAATTAAGCTGTGCCAGAAATCTGGGATCAGTGACAGCCACATTGGTCTCCTTGGAAAGCAAAAGTGCCTTTAGGAAAAGACAAGGAACTCACCCCTTAATCATACTGCCAGTCACTTCTCATAAGTAAGGTTTGCAATTGGTGAGGAAAATACAACCATTGTTCTAAATTTAGGAGATGAAGGAGTGCAAGGAAGAGGAGAGAGGAGGAGGATTAAGAGGGAGCGAAGATGGAGGTGGAGAGAAGAAAAGGAGACTTCTGACTCTGAGAATTCATGTTAGGGAGGGAAGATAGATATTGCTAAGAAGAGAGAGGTCTTAATGTAGAATCCACAGCAAAAGGACTCACACAGTGGAGCATCTGGCAGATAACTAGTAGAGAGAGACAATGACTATTTTGAATCACATCTGGCATTGCCATTAGCCATGTGAAAAGAACAGAGGCTTTAGAAATAGAAAGAGTTGAGTTCAAATTCTGACTCCACTTTGCAGCTGAGTAAACTAGGGCTTGTTACTTCACCTTTTTGGACCTCAGTTTCCTCATATGTAAAATGATGTTAATGCTACCTATCTTGCAGTCCTGTTAGCAGGATTCAAAATAATGTTTATAAAAATCACATTATTGCACATTTTAGCTCCTATAGTATGGTGTCTTGTTTGAAGACAAACACTTGCTCTTTCTTTAGACTGATTAACCTGGATGTACTGAGGCTGAACTGCTGTGTTCTTATTTGTCTTGATGGACACCAGGAAATAAGACCACACCCCTGTGATTGAGCTTTCCCTGAGGGGAAGGAGCATCACAGCTGACATCTTTTCTTGGATGAGGTCAAGGTCAGGCCGGGGACAGGAAGCCAAGACGGTGGAGGTAGGCAGGGATAAGAAGGGAGCACTTCCTCTATGGAGGTGGGGAGGCCTATGATGGTTGGGCTTGGACTTTTCTTCAGGAGACATGCTGGTAGGGCATTCTCCCTAGGGATAAGAAAAAGATCCCGTCCAGATGGTGGTCATCGAGAACAAGTCAGGAAGAGCCTCCTCAGGACCTCCTAGTCCTAGCAGCTCTGAGCGAGCCTAATGAAGGAAGAAGGGGTAGAAGAGAGAGTAACAGAGACCAGAGAGAAGCCTGTCTCCAGGTGCAGGAGGATAGCAAATAGATGCATAGGAGGGGAAGGGCAGCATTCCAGAGCCAGAGCTGCAAAGGACAAGCAGGAAGATTGTAAAGGACATGTTTGCCTGATCCAGGCCACCCAAAAAGGTGGGCAGGACATTTTGATAAAGGTGGGACTTTATGTAGCCAAGTGGGGTGGGACATTTTAAAAGGAAGGAAGTATAAGCTCTTTATAATGAATATATTTCCCAATTATTATTACCAGCATCAGTTTAGAATCAAGATGTTAGTTAATTGTTTTCCAGCAAAAGAATTTTTTTTTTTTTTTTTTTTTTTTTTTTTTGCGGTACGCGGGCCTCTCACTGTTGTGGCCTCTCCCGTTGCGGAGCACAGCCTCCGGAAGCGCAGGCTCAGCAGCCATGGCTCACGGGCTTAGCCGCTCTGCAGCATGTGGGATCTTCCCGGACCGGGGCACGAATCCGTGTCCCCTGCATCGGCAGGCGGACTCTCAACCACTGCGCCACCAGGGAAGCCCCAAAAGAATTTTTAAAAATATTTTACCATCGTTATTTATGTAAGAAGCTTCTGGCCATGGTGGTCAGCTTCTCATGAGCACCATAAAAGAGCACTCACCTGTGAGATCTCTGAGGGCCTCATGTAGATTGGTGAGGGCTTCCAGATTGCTGCCTGTAGCTTTGCATGGGGACGTGTGTGGGAGAACACAATACGTTCTTTAGGACTGAGACATCTCTCTGAACTCCTGACCTCTGTCCCGAAAGCCTTCCTTGACCCTATTACCTGGATGTAAACTCTCTCTGTTTCAACTCACCAGAGCTTGACCTGCCTCTCAAACAGTTCACACCTTACTCTGCTTTAGGATTTTTAGGAATAGCACCTATATAGACTCCATTGGATAACACAGTTCACAGAGCAGGAATCTGTTCCCTAGGTCAGGGCTTTGCTTACAGCAAATGTTCAGCAGTATTTGTTCATTTGAATTAAATTCTATTCAATTGGATTGTGCCCCTTTGTGGCCAACTCCTCCTAGAATGTAGCAGGGGAAATCAAGGTCATTCCATAGAGCAGCATCCATCCCTCCTGCCCTGCACCTCCGCAGCACCCTGGCATGGCCTGCAGCAAACACCAGTGTAAACTTGCCCTCACCCTTTGAACTAGCTCTTGAAGTTCTCCTGGACACATACTAGAGCTCATTCTCCTGTCCCACTGTGTTCTTAGAAATGCCTTTAACCTCCCACTGTAGCTCCTGGCTACCCTTTCAAATTCTGTGTGCTGGAGGCCCTTCCCTCCACCTTGGCTTTCCCTCAAGGGATGGAGCTCCTCACCAGGAGCTTCTGAAGGGGAAGAAAATCCACCTGGCTTTCTGAAGGAAAGGTGAGAAATGCCAAGGAAATCAACAGAGGCTCTCAGGTTGGCAAATACCCTTCCTTTCCTTTCAGAATTACAATACTTAGTTTGGTGAGACAGAAGGTTTTATGTGCTGCTTGAAGGCGATTTGGTTAAGTGTCCAGCACCTGTAAGACGTTCACATTCTTTAACCCAGCAATTTTGCTTAGAGCAAGTTTCCTGCAATTCACAGAAAAAAAAAAAAAAAAAGAAAGGAAGAAATTTTAAAAGGCATTCAACTTCATGAGGAATAAAGAAAACGCAAATCAAAACACCAAGATATTTTTACCCACCAGATTGGTAAAAGTGTAAAAGTTTGATCAGGTGGTAAACTTGTGGGGATATGGCCACTCCAGTTTACAAACAAATAGTAAGTAAAAGTGGCTATTTACTTACTGCTTGTTTGTGAATTGGCCCAGTATCAATAACAACTCCCCAAATCTATAAACATACATGTTTGTTTGTGGGAAATGGCTTAATAAATTATGGTATATAAGTATTATGGAATTTATACAGTTATTTTATATTTTTAAAAATTTTTGCAGTATACTTCAATTGAATGACAGAATTTTAATAGATAAAGCATATAAGAAGACCCTTATTGCCAATTGCACCTAGAATGCACATCTATACAGTTATTTAAAAAGTAATTAGATCTGTATGTTTTCATCTGGAAAGTTGCTTGAGATTTATTAAGGGAAGATAAATAACAAGTTCAGAGAAGCATGTATGGTTAAGACTCCATTTTATTAAAATAAAACCATATTCACCTATTTATTTATTTTTCAACAACTGATTTTTAAGGCCTAGCTGGCTTTGTGCTAGGCACTGGAGATATATAATGGTGAAAAACATCTGATTCCTCCTGCCTTTCTGTATGCTATTTTAGCATAGAAAACACATGGAAAGGAAATATACCTCAAAAAAATCACAGAAGGGAGGGAAAAGAATAAAGATTTTGTTTTACTTTCATGTATTATTTGAAGCATTTCAAAAACCTGCATTACTTTTATAACTAAATAAAAATTTTTACATGAACACATAAACAAAAAAGTTATCCTAATGAAATAATTAGAAGGACACCTGGGGATTTATGTACAAGGAGATGTTGTCACACAGTGATGATGAGCTTGGTTTTGGAGTCAGACAGACCCAAGTGTGCCTCCACCTTTATTGTTGACCAGGTGTGTGATCCTAAATAAGTCATTCAACTTTTCTTTCTCAGTTTCCCTCTCAATAGAATGGAAATCATAATAACACTCAGCTTGAAATGTGAGTGTGAGGATTAAATGAGTTGATGCGTATAAAGCGTTTAGCCTAGCATCTGGCATATAGTAAATGCTTAACAAATAGTAGCCATAAAAACAATAAGGATGTTTATCCTAGTATTGTTTACAGTTGCAACATTTTAAATGTCCAACAACAGCTATATAGATGATGGACATTCTATGATGGAGTATTATGAAGTCATTAAAATCACAATTGCAAAGAATTTTTTATGAAATGAGCAAATATAATTTTGTAGTGAGCACAAAGCTATATATTCACTGTAATGCCCATTTTGATAAAATATGTATCTGTGTGTGTGTATATATTTATATATATATATATATATATATATATATATGAAAAAGCACTGGAAGAAAATGTCTAGAATATTAACAAGTTTGCTGAAGCTTTGGAACTTCCCCTTATCTGTTTTCCAAGTGATGAGCAGTGAAATCTCTTAAAAGGAAAAGAGCTTACATGTTCACCTCTAAGCTTAGAAGATGGTGAAGGACAGGCTGTTCAATTTCCGTTCTCCTTCATTTGATATAGGAGGAGAATCCCAAGTGATCACAGGGATTACTCCATTGTTAAACTGGGAAGGAAGACCGACGGACTCTCAGAAATCAGAAGCCAGCCTAGGCCAGAGCGGTAGGGAGTATGGGGGACTCAGAGGATTTTATATGAGAAAGTAGAGATTCTGATTTAGGAATTGGAAGTTTAGAGCTGGAAGGGAATTTTGGAGATGATCTAATTCCTTGCTTTTCAAAGTGTGGTATGTGGATCGTTCAGGCACTTGTGAGATGCAAAATCTCCAGCCTTATTCCAGATCTACTAAATCAGAATCTGCATTTTAACAAGATCCCCAGGTGATTCTTTTGCACACTGTAGCTTGAGAAAAAAATGACATTCCCATGATTTTTAAAATGAGGAACCTGAGATTTTCAAGAGGTGAAATGATATGTTCAAGGTTACATGGGGATTTTAGTGGCAGAGACAGAACCAGAAACAGGTTTCTTGACTCCTGTTCCATCATTTTCTCATATCTTGCTGCCCCTCACTGTGTTAACCAGCTATTCATCCTGATTTGTATACATTATCCAATTCCCAGTCTCCCAAGTCTTTTCTATTCTAGTAAATTTTAGAGGTATGGTGTTTTATTTATTGGTCTATATTGCACTGCAACAAATTATTCTTTTTCTATGGCAGTGAGTGAGTTCAAGGTCAGCTTCAATTGCCAGCATATTGAAAGTGTCTAACTCCTTGGAACCTTCTTAAATGTCCATGGAGATTGGTCTTTAGTTCCTTGTAAATTTGCTGTCACCAGATCCAAGTGAAATCACATTCTAAAGGACAACTGAGAGGCTCAGAATTTCTGACCACAGACTTAAGACACAAACATCTTCCCCACGCTGACGTTCCCTTTGTTCTCTGTGTCCTACCTTGGTTCTGCTCCCATTCTCTTTTACTTTCATCAAGGGTTTAATTATGCTCCTGGATTCTGATCACAGATTTATTAAATGTTTAAGTTTATGTCCCTTGAATGATGGTTTCCCAGTAATAGAGGAGCATTCAGAAGGAGAATAGCAGGTCAAGCATGGGTGTAATTTGGAAGAGCTTGACATCAGCCATTTCATCTCTGACAGGGTTAATCACTACTCTGGTTTTTCAAGCTCTGGGCTTGCTGGACTGTGCCTGCCAAGGTCAGCTGGGGGCCCCAAATTAATTTTAAAGACATAACAGCTTCTTGGAGTTCACTAAGTTATCAGCTCATAATATTTAAAGAGTTATTTATTTTATTTCCCCTCAAATTATGAAGCAAAATATAAATTACCTTGAAATAGCTAGAAAATAATATGCCATTATATTAGAAGAATAAAATCACTAAAGATTGCTGCATTTACAAGCCAGGGAAAATTCCTAGAGAGGATCAACCTTTTTGAAGACAACATACAGGACATATTGGAAGAATTGCTGAGTATTGAGTTAGTCCTATTCAATAAAGATTTAACAGATGCCTCTTCTGCATATGACACCATTTTAGATGCTGTAGGGGTTGGAGAGAGGGTCCCAAATTGACTCCTTGATGGAGTTGTAAAGGTAAGGATGGGAAAAATGGTCAACGTCTGTCATCCTAGGGAGAACGTCAGAATCATAAGAGAGGTAGACGTACTATGGGAGTTTGCAGAGGGAGCCCTTCTGTATGTGGAGATCAGGAAAGGCAAGAAATGGTAGTATTTGAGATGGCCTTTAAAATGTAGAATTTTTAAAATCTTTCTATTTTATTTGCAAACCTAAAAAATTACAAAAATTTGTGGGTTTTCTAAGAAGTTAAGTCATTCAGAGGTATGTAAAGCAAATACTGTCTACACCTTCCCCTCCCAAATTCCACTTTCTCTGCTCCCAAAGTAATCGGTGTAATCAATGTTAACAGTTGGGTATATCCTTACTTACCTACACATATCTATGCATAGATAGACAGCTGTCTAAAACCTTGCTTCTTCTTATTATTTTTTTTACAAAACAGAATAATACATAGATATATTATTTGCAACATTTTAAATTTAATAAAATCCTGAATATTTTCTCAGCTAATGCATAGTGATCCAATTCATTCCTTTTTAATAGATGCACAGTGTTCTGTAGAATCACTGTTCCAGAATTTCACCTACCATTGCCAGAGTGATAGACATTCAGGTTGTTTCCAGGATTTTCTTTTTTATACAATGTTGAACTTTGACAGGAAGAGATGGCACCAAAGAGTCAAAGACAACAAGAAACATAACTTTGGGCCCAATAATTTCTGTCCATAGACCTTCCATTGTTAGCAGCTTTGTTTTTAGCACAGCTAATTCTCTTCTTGGTCCCCTCTGGTTTCTGGGCTCTTCAGTTATCACTGACGATGGTACTCACTTGCTGTATTTCATGCTACACCAGAGATTCAATCCTTTCCTCTTTCAGCAATGCCTTCCTAGTTCCCACACCCTGTTCAGCATCTGCCCATACCTCTTTCTCAGAAAGCAGAGATCAATGAGGCAAGTCACTTGTCTCAATGGTCACCACTGATTGAATTGTAGTGAACATGTGATTCAAGCTGGGCCAATCAGATTCTGTTCTCTGAGAACTTAGAACTGGGACCTAGGGACATGGTGAGATGCTTAAGCTGAGAAGTGATGTACAGCTGAGATAGGGGGTCATATATGAGCCAAGTACTTGCCAAAACAGAGAAGGTCAAATGCACGGAGGGGGCAAAGATGAAGCAGATGTGTCAATAGAGTGAGGGGAAGAGAGAGAGAGAAGAGAGTCCTTCTTTACTTCCCACTGACTCTTCAATTCCTGGCTCCCATCCCTTATGAGGACTGATTGCACTTTCTACCCTTGGGTTCCATAAGACACCTCTGCTTTCTTCTAATAAGTTCCTTCTGTCTGAGCAAGTTTGAGTGATAGTGATTTTTTTTTACTTGCAAACAAGTGATGCTTAACTGAGACTTGGGCCAGGAATGGTATTAAGGGTAAATATTCCTCCCCACCAAATTGAAGCTAAAAGAATCCTGTCATAGCTATCTTACTGGAAGATGTGATAACCTGCTTCCTTCCAGTGTAGAAAGAGATATAGATTGTGTTATTTATTAATACAGAATGTTAGGTGAAGATTAGTGATTATCTGTTTTCAATAAATGAAGTACTTGAAAAAGTAAAACTCTCACAATGTTCCATTTAGTGAACCTATTTGAGGAAGCACCTCTAGTGGGAACTAGGCCATCAGAAGAATCAGGGCTCCCAGCCTGGTATCATGGAAAAAGTATGGACTTATCATCAGAGACGACTGGCTTGGGTTCTGCCATGACCTAGCTGTGGGACCCTGGAAACTGAAACATGATCTTCTCTTCTGGAAGCTGAAGGCAATATTAAGGTTATTCAGGGGATTCACTGAAACAATGTATGTAATGCCTGACATCATACCTGGCACATGATAAGCCCTCAACAGTATTAGTGCCATTTGTTGATCTCCTCCCCGTGGCCCTAACTCTTCCTCCCATCACTATTTAGGAATCAGCTTCCTTTGATCCCCATCTTCTCTAAGGTTGAAGCTGCCCCACCTCCTCCTCCCTGCTCCACGATGGAGCAAGGTACAGAGAGAACCCCACAAGAGACCACGGCACCCCAGCCAGAGAGAAAGATACTAGGGGAAGGTGACAGAGCCCTGGAGGGGTGGGAGAGGGGGAAAGGGCTGTATGTGTAACAAAAATCCTTGTGCATATTGCTGAAATTAAAAGCTATCAGACGAAACAACTTTAGAACCAAACACTGAGCTCTTTTACTTCTACAAAGACCAACACCACCAAATAATTTCAAGGCAGGGTGTTCAGAGACACAGCCATAGATAATGTCATGTGGCTGATCATTAGCTAATGGCTGTTCCCTAAGCAGTTTTCTAAGCTGACAGCTACAGGCACTTATAATTTAGTGTTGATTGAATATGGCCATATGGTGGAATTATAGAAATATGTTATAAAGGTTGACCAGTCCTTTCTCTAAGAGCCTACAAACTAGAAGGATTGTATAAAAAGATACACACACATACATCTAAAGGATAATAAAAGAAAGCAATTTTTAAAAATCAGGTCATGAAAAAAAATAAAAAATTAGGCCATGAATAAAATTGCTGATTCACGTGAAATGATTAGGAAGTTCTTAGCACCACTGGTCTCTGTGTAGTACAGATGAGAGACTTTATTTTTAATTTTAAGAATTTCCATCTTAAAAAGTGCAAAAAGCCTTTGGGAAGGACAAGTACAGGCTAGGCTTGTCTAGGTAGGAGGTAGGAATACATAAGAGACCTTTACCACACTCACATGTCCTGCTGGGTTGAGCCAACCTTCATAATACAGTTGATTGACTGACATTGATTTCTTTATTAATGCACACAACAGCTTTGTATACCTACTATGTACCAGGCACTGGAAATACAAAGAGTAAGATGCCATCAGGCTGCTTGCCTGTAGAAGCTCTCAGACTAAAGACAGATAAATTGCATTAAATTTTTGAGTTATGGTAGAAATGTAACTATGCTCCGAGGGAACCTATAAGGAAGAGCTGTTCAGTCTGCTTGGGTAATTGGCAGACTTCATAAAGGTGGCATAAGAGCTACCCATATCATTTTACATGCCTGGAATGACATATATGTGTGTATGTGTAAAGGTGTACGAATATGCATACATATACACATATACATACACACACAACGTATGTGAGGATGATGCCCTTTTGCTCACCCCTACCGCATATACTAATACTTATGAGAAATAGAGTCCTTTGGGGGAGAAATACAAATAAAACCCTCAAGTATATCTACAACTGGGGTTCAGACACAGATTGTCTGGAAAACCACACACATGATGGATTTTTCCCTGAGGTTAAATTTTAGAGCAAAAATCGGATCCTGGAGAGAGGGGTCACCAGAAGGAAAAGGGCCGGGCATGGCCAGCCAGACTCTGTGATAACCCTAAGGGTCAGAGGGGACTGAATGGTGGTTCCAGGCGGCTGCCTGGAAATGTGTCCCAGTCCAGTTATTTTGGAGACGTGGGCACACAGAGAAAAAAAGATGTGTGTGAACAGAACAAGCTGCCCTACTAAATTCGTAACACATCAAGGCTCAAGTGACCATGCGTTGGAGCCCACTTAAGTTTTTGTAACAGAGGGAGAGAGCTTTCTACTTCTCACTTCACATAGAGCACACACACACACACACACACACACACACACACACACTCAAGACTGAGCTGTCATAGAACCATAAGGTGAGAGCACTGATGTCCAGCATAGATCAACAAAATCTTTCACTGTAGGGCTCCTTTACAATACAAGAGTCTCAGCTGCATCCAAGTAAAGCTTCATGTATTCAGTCGTCTGATAAATATGTCTCAAGTCCTGTTATGTGTCAGTGACACTCAGTGTTTAAAAACACATCTGTTGGCCACTCACTCCTTCCCTCCTTGGTCTAAGCAAAGGGCCTTTCTGAAATGAAAGACACATGGTGGAGAAAATAGCCCAGTTTGGTTCCTTCCTCATTAAATGAGGTGGAGCTGGCTTGGAATGGGGAAGAAAATGATATCTGTGGGGGAAGATGTGAAATCACTGTAAATGGAGCACTGGATGAGAACCACTCCTTCTCATGCGCCTGGAGCAATTAGACAGGTAGATCAGGCAGGAATATGGGGACCCTGAAGAAAGCGGTGTAGAGGGCTGTGTAGTTCAGTGGTTGAAAGCAACACTTCTGGTGTCAGACAGCCTGGCTCTGAATTCCAGCCCTACCACTTACTTTGGGCGGGTTACTTGCCTTAACTCTGCTCCAATCTCCTCATCTCTAAAATGAAGATATAAATTGTTTTACTCAAAGTGTTTTATAAGGATGAAATGAGTGTAGGCTAGTAGTTATCAAATGTTTTTAGGGCCAGACAACCTCTTTTTCACATCTTCCAGCCCCAAGTTTTTAATACAAAAATCTCAAGTTTATTGAGTGTAGTGCTGCATCACCCAGATCCCCCATTCAGTACTAAAAGGTTTATTCTCCCAGCTGCCAGGTGTTGTCACCACTACCTTGGCCAAGGTCAGGCCCCCTTCCCAAGGCAGCCCACACCCAATGACTGTTTGACACCCAGGGTTGGAAGCAAAGGGAATATGGCCCTGCCCCTTCACCCTAACAGGGACCCCTGGCAAGGGCCATTACAGCTCCAAACCCCCAGAGGATCAGCTCAGCTTCCTGGAGAACTCAACTGGCAGCAATAGAAAAGTTGAAAGAACAATACAATAAAATCTCACAGGCCCTCCACTTATATTCAACAATTCTTAAAATTTCACCCAAGTTGTTGCTTCCTCTCTCTCAATCTCCTTCCTTCCCCTCCTTCTATCTTGATGAACCATTTTAAAAGTAAATTACAGGGATTCCCTGGTGGCACAGTGGTTGGGAGTCTGCCTGCCGATGCAGGGGATACGGGTTCGTGCCCCAGTCCGGGAAGATCCCACATGCCTAGGAGCGGCTGGGTCCGTGGGCCATGGCCACTGAACCTGCGCGTCTGGAGCCTGTGCTCCACGACGGGAGAGGCCACAACAGTGAAAGGCCCGCGTACCACAAAAAAAAAAAAAAAAAAGTAAATTACAAAGAGCATGACACTTCACCCCTAAATACTTGGACATTTATTTCCTAAGAATAAGAACATTTTCCTCAAAAATCACAATGCCATTATCATACCTAAGGAAATTAACAATAATTTTCTGATATCCAGTATTATTCGTATTTTCCCAGTTGTCCAAAAATATGTTTTATATCTGTTTATTTTTGAACCAGGATTCAATCAAAGTTCATAAACTGTGTTTGGCCTTTATGGGTTTCTAGTCTCTTTTAATCTAAAATTTTTTAAGTTTTTATTGACATTGAGTGTTTGAAGAGTCAGCACAGTTTTCTTACAGAATGTCCTATGCTCTGGACTTTTCTGAATGCTTCCTATGTGTCATTTAACCTTTTCTTGTATCTCCTATGTTTCCTATAACGAGAGCATTTTCTGGAGGCTTGATTAGATTCAGAACAAACATTTTTGACAAGAATGCCTCATAGGTGCTGTTTTATATTCTGCATTGCATACCATCAGTGGATGCCATCAGTGGGCACATGCTGACAGGCTGCCTACTGTAAAGTATGCCATGCTTGCTCCCTTGGTTAAGGTAGTGGGTACCAGATCATTCCATTGTAAAGGTCTATTTTCCTTTTTGTAATTAGTAATTGAAATTGGGTTGATACTTTGATAATGGCCAAATATTCTGCTGCCCAACAATCTTCTATGCCACAATTTTAATGTCCATGTTCTTTGCCTGAAACAATAATCATATTGAGTGTTGTAAAATAGTAATTTTCTAACTATCATTCATTTCACTTTTCTTAACTGGCATTCTTCTGTAAAGGAGGGCTTTCTTCCCCATCCCATGACCCTCTTTCTCTCTTTTCCTTTGTGTTGAATATTACTACGGACACATGGATTTTTAAAAAGACTTTGATTTGGCCAATATGAGCCCCTTCAATCTGGTTTCTGTATCTCTTTGGCATGAACCCATTACTCTGTGAGCACTTCTTTGCTCTCTGGTACAAGTAGATTTCACACACTCCCAGGTCAGCTTGTGCTTTCAAGTCCCCAGCCCTTGAATCAGCCTTTTTTTTTTTTTAATGAGCTCTGATTCCTGTTAGTGGAAAATGATATTTAAAATCTGAGATCCAAAGACTGGGTATGCTCATTGCTACTGACAAGAAAGGACCTTTTAAACAAAGAAATCTTACTCAAAAGCCCAAAAAGTAAAACATAAAGAAATGTGGTTTTTGGTTATAGTTGGAAGCTCCATCCCTAAGAATCCAGCAGAGAAGAGGTAACCTGCAAGGAACAACTTCTGCTTCTTAAATTGCAGCCTTTTCTTTTTCAGTAAAGATATCAATGCCCCATAATCTGAAAATGAGTGTTTCACTATTGTGCTCAAGGGATCAGAGAAGTTTTGCTTTCATCTGAAATAAAAAGCATTTATTATCATCAAAATTGATTAATGACAACTTGAGCAGAAGAGAGATTTCAATTAAGAAGTTTCTGAATCTGGATAATTCTTCCAAATTTGAAAAAGTCAAAGACATCAACTGTTGAATTTTACCTTTGTTTTAATATTGATTTTTCTTTCTTTTGCTAAGGGAAGTTTGGATATGCAGAAAAAAGTTCAATATTGATTTTTATACACAACCTTTTTTTTCATGGAGATACAAAAAGGAATATACTATAACAGTGAGAAGAATGTTGTTCCTTTCCTGGTATTTGGGCCTCCTTAAATATGAGAAATGATACCCTGTTCTCTTGTGATGAGAAACAGGGCATCAGGGCTCCCCTTGTTGGTTCACTTAGAAGCATCAAAGCATATGAATGGACTCTTTTAGACAATTAAGCTATGAGACTATTATGGAGGAAGAGAAAGACAGGAGAGTACAGAGCATATAAGTGGCTCCCTCTGTACCATTCAAATCCTTTGCAGTGGCATTCTAGAAAGTGCCCAGAGTCATCTGTGGAGAGAGCTTGTCACAATTTTAAAGGCTGCTTGAAATACATGGGATTATCTTATCTTAAAAGAGAGGAAGACAAGACTCTGGCTGAGAGTGTGGTTGGTGAGGAAGCAGCAGTCACCCACGTTGGCCAGGATGGGGAGATATTTGGTCATTTCTGTTGGCTGGACAATGTTCATGTTTTAGCTGTGTTCAGACATGGTTAGGGAGCAGTCTTGTTTTGTGTTGATCCATCCTGGTCACAGAGTGTCCTTGTCTTATGCTGACATTCTATGAAATTATTTTTGTGTGTCAGGAGAACACCAAAGCCTAGCTGTGAGTGTCAGGCAAGGGGTTTTGTGCTTTCATTTGACCCATTGTGGCACAGGCAGGACCCACTGCTTCATCTCCTGCTTCAGCATTCCTAGTTCTATAGCCCATTGGATGGGGAAAGAGGTGAATGTCAGTGGCTGTTTCGTACATCTCTCTCTTTCTGCTTCTTTGTGTACAGACCAAATAGAATCACCCCTCATCTTTCAAATGTATATATCTTCAATTCAAGTGAGAGCCAGATATTAACTAGTGTCACTGAATCCTAACTGTAAACTCTCTCTCGAGTGAACATGATTCACCTGTTTAGATGAGGTAGCTGCAACTTTCTGATAACTTTTGACTAGAAGGGAAGGATTGTGCAAGAGAAATATTATTCCACAGGTCCACTCTGTGAAGCAGAGCAGTCCTTAGAGAAGGAAGTTATGTGCGGGCATTGCCTAGTACAGGGACAATCTACCCTCAACAATAGGGTAGAATGACAATAAAGCTAATGCCTTGCATGACTTTAGTGCTTTACAGAAGCAAAGCATTTCCATCAACATTTTTAACCCTTTGAACCACCCTGTGAAATGGGTATAATTTATTTCAACTTAAAAGGGAGGAAGGTGAATGTTAGCAGAATTTAGAGATTTTCCCAAGCCTATACAGCCTGTTAATCTAGAACACAGACTTCATGATTCTCAGGACAGCTCTCCCTCTGTTATAAGAGTGAGACTGCTTTTCCCAGACCCTGAAAGCACACTGATGAGGGATCAGTGGGAATTTGCTCAAGGTGAGAGAGCAGGTAGAGGGTGGAGGCAGGTTTTAACCTCTGCTGTCTGATTCTGAGCTCAGGGTGGGAGTGATGCAATATTAGCAGACTGGGAAGCTTGGGAAAGTCGTGTAGGGAATGGAATTGTCTTTCCTCCAGAAGGGGAGAGAAGTGGTGGAAAAGGGAAGAACGAGACATAAGACTTAATGCAGCTTTTCTGATATGTGGAGGGTTTTGATAAAGCACAGGAACTCTCAGTGAGAACAGAGAAACCATCAAATAAACTCACTTGGAAGCCTGGGGGCCTGTGGATAGGAATGGTATAGAGGAGCACAGAATGGCTGTGTCATGTGGACCGTGCAACCTCTTCTCTTACCATTTTGTCTTTAACACAAAGATTAAAGTGACATTCTTACTTAGAGGGGGTAGGGAGAATAATGTCAGGATGGCTGAAATTCCCTCCAGCCCTTCAGCTCTATGATCTATGATTTTAATAAGCTCCACAATGCCAGGAGACCCTATAAAATTGTCCCTGGAGCTGTACTCTCTCCAGTTCCCTGTGGTGGTAGCAATTTTGCATTGAACTATTTTGCATTTTATAGATTTGGTTCTTTCTTACTTAATTAGGCTACTCTTGGGGAAAACGCTATAATAACCCAGCACATCCTGCAGAGCCTGGCACTGCAGCCATTGGCATGTGGATATCACAGGTGTCATCGACAAGTCTCTAAGCAGATGTAGGCTTTGACTTGGGCACAGGGAGGATTTTGAAACCCCCTGGGTCATCTCCCAGTGGGTGTTCAGAGGAGTGATGAGCCAGTTAGGTGATCCCCAGGTTTAGAGCAGGTGGAATTCAAAAGTGTATCAAAGCATTTGAGGAAGTTTATACAAGAAGGTAAGGGCCCCCAGTAAGATGAAGATCAAATGTAGTGTGCTCAGGGCATTTATTTTTCTCTTCATGTTTCCATTAAACACAAAAAAAGAAACAATTTGTTATTTTTTGGTTTCTCACTCTGACAGCTGGAGCTGATTTTAAAGGATTAGTAAATTAATCGGTTCAGTTCTGGCCTTTGTCACAGGGGGACAAATGTTCCCTCGCTGCAGGGGGAGAGCCTCTGGCTTGCTTGGTGGGAGTATTCCAGTCCTCAGACAAAGCCCCATAGCCCCCTCTGATCTTTGAAAGTGTTGGGGGAGTGTTTCCGACCCCCAGTGTGTCTCTGGGGACAGGGACAGTCCTTGCTGGGGAGGGCAGAGAAGCACACTCCAGAGAGTCTGTGGTCTGGGTTTGCAGCACCTGTGACACAGCACGTGGTTAATAAATGAAGGAAAAACTCCACCAAACCACCCCCCTTCCCGTCCATGGTGTTCTCATGCAAAATATTGAAGCCTGTTAAATTTGTCTCCAGTGTCCACACCATCACCCTCAGCATCCCCCTGGTGGCCCAACAGGCACTGTGCAGTCACCCGAGCCCAGCCCTCCCTGCTCACAGCCAAAGCCAGGCACTGTTGCCCCGACTGCCATTTCCTCCCAGTTCCAGTGTTCTCCGTGAGCCACTCAAACACCGCAGTGGGCTTAGGCAGGCAGGAACGGAAGCCCTGTCCTGGCTGCTCAGCTGCATTTTGATCTTGCTCCTCTGACCTGGAGTCAGACACCTGAGTGCTTCGTCCACCAAGACCTGCACTGTCTTACCTTTTCTGCTGTGACCCCATGGTTTGCAGGCCATTCAGTTTTTCCTCTCTCCTATCACAAATCTCTGGGCTTAGTCCGTATGTCAGAGGTCAAAGGCCAAGTTTCCATGGTGTGAGGAAACTCCACAGCCTCACACTATTTTATAACCTTCTGATTCCCAGGCTGTAGTTCACTGCCACCCCAGGCAAAGAGGAACTTGAATCCTACCAAGCTCCCATCTGGACGTCAGCCCAACTTCTTCCTGCCCTGGCTCCAAACTAACAAACCTGACAACTTTGCTGCAGGTCTCCTGGCCCGACCCTCTCCCTGGTGCCTTGTGCCACTGCTGACTGATCCAGGACTTAGGGACAGGCCCTGGGGAGGGGCTGGACCTCAGGTGAGCACCTATACTCACATTCAGCCATGGAGCAATCGTATTTATTTCTGGAATCCTTTCCCACAGCCCTCAGAAGAGCTGCTTCCTAAATAGAACTGCAATTTTCCTCTCAAAGGAATTTAAAATTAGATGTCTTTGTTCTCCTGTCTCATTTTTTGCCTCACAATTGCAATGATATAGATGGAACTTGTCACATTCTCCATCCTGCGTTGGCTATAGAAACAATATTTGCCTCATTAATTTTTCTTTTAGTACATGGAATAAAACATATCTGTTTCCATCAACATTTCAGGTTTTAGGTTTCTGCAGATTTACAATGAGCAGATGTGCTACAGCCTGTGAAAAGAACAGGCTTAGCAGCAGTATATATATGTGTCCTTTTTCTCCTGCCCCTGCCATGAAACTTATTCTGAAATTGTGAAAGGAAAGGCTAGGGTTTTCAGAGCACAGAAAGATAACCTTGTCTGGTTCTGTCTAGTGGCCCTCAAGATAATTCAGATTGTGCTAATTTAGTTGTACTGACTGAAGGAGATGAAGTGTAGGGACTACAGCATAGGGACTCCTCTGAGATCATCAAGAGAGGTTGCTTGGTGTCGAGGCTCTGGACACTTCTGCTGTCCTGACCATGGAAAAGGTTTTTAGACCTGAACATTAGGATCACATCCTGGTGTCCCATTATTTTTCCCACACCACAAATTCTTCAAAGTTGGTCAGGTATTCAACATATCAACTGAATGCCAAATTTATGAGGGAGTAGAGGGCAGAAATTATTTTAATTGTCAGGCTAAGGAAATCTGAGGGTACAATCTACTCTCAGCCAGATCAGTTTTAGGGGTGGCTCTTCCTTACTTTACTCATTTTGTTGGTAACCATGCTTTTCTAATTCTCATCTAACAATTCTTTAAATCTGCCACCTGAGGTTATCCCTCAAAACATGTTCTGTGTTTTCAGATGAATATCCTGTCTTTTCCCATATTCTAGGTAGGTACTGCCTTCTTTTTAGTTAGAATCCACCAGTATCGATCATTTGTTTGAAGGAATGAAAACCCTAAAGTGTAAAGCCTGGAGTCTATGTGGGCAAAGACGGTTCATAGATGGTCCCAGTGAAGCAAGAGTGAGCCTGAATGGCACACCTTTCATCAGTGCGGTGGCCCTGAGGACTGAACTCAGAGCAGTTGTACCTCGAAAAAGCCACCGTAAATATGCAGTGAGCTGATAACTGAGGAAGGACTGTTGGAGAACAGAGGCAGTAAATTCTACTCTAAGGCATGGGAGAAATATTTTTCTTGGTTGAAAGAATTTATGAGTACTGTAGGGGTGGGGTGTGTAGGAGTATAGGGGGTGAGGAGGGAAGGACTGAGCTCATGATTTGTTCTGATACTTATTTTCAGGACTTGAATTGACTCCAGATTATTTTCTGTCCACTCCAGCACTTTGAAATATATATATATATATAATAAAATCATCAGCCCTGCTCTTATTATGAAAACAAAATACAATTTCACAAATTCCTCAGCCCTGGTTATATTTCAAGGTTTGATTAATTTTTGGCTTTTCATCATTCTCTTTTTGAGTAATCACCGCAAAGATTATCCACTTCAACATTTTCCTTCCCAGGGCAAGATGCAATTTTGCAAAAATCTGGGAAGGTGGGTTGGTGGACAAAGAAGAGACTGAGCGCTAACCCCACCCAGTAGATAGGCAGAGTCCCTTGTGTTAATGCCAAACTGCTAAGCCCTGGAGTCGTGCTGACAGACGCTGACTCGGGCGAGCTAGTTTAGTTTAACATGGCATGATTCAACAGTTAGCCATGAAACTCTAGACAAAGTCAGGGCTACCCGTCACTCTGCATTCCCTGAAAAATACCTTAGGTTGTCTGGTGAACATCAACCTCCATCAGAACCTGTCCAAGTAGCCCAATGTTTCTCAGGTGTGTTCAAGAGAATCCATGCCCCACAAGATGTCTTGACACAGAGGGTTTCTGTATCATGAGGATGAGAAATGCTGTATATGATAACCCTTTGGGGAGACTTTCCATGTGGGAAAACATACTAAAGGCTCTGAGATGTCCTGCAGCAAAAAAGTTGGTCCAATTTTATTTAACCCAGAATTTTCCAAACCAATTTGGCCACTAACTCTTATTAAACATTTCCTGCCACTCTGCAACAAGCCAGCCTGTTCTGGCCTCACCTAACTCTGGATAATTCCAGGAAGAAATTCTCAGCTCTCGAACCTTGCGCTGTTGCTCATAATGCTTTCCTACTTGGTAGGAGTCTCCCCTCCCCCTCCATCCTCTCACCAGCCTTGCTAATTCCCACTACTTCTGTAAGGTTCAGTGTGAGGGTCACCCTCTCTGGGAAGTCTTCCCGCCCCCTGGTCTGACTGAAATCCTCTCTTTTGGGGCTACCAGGGCATACTGTGCATTTCTCTCCCAGGACACGGGACACTCTATTATAATTATATACCTGTAACTATATGCCTTCCTCTGAAGTTTCTTGAGGGCAGGGGGCATATCTTATTCCTCTTTGTTTTCTCAGAGTCTAGCAGAGCATTGGGGTGAAAGTACACAGTAGTGGAGTGTGTAAATGAGAATTAATGAGATAACATGTGTGAAGCAATGGAGCCCACCTTTCCGGTACTCCTTCCCCTTGGAAAGCAGGGATTGCACCAGTCACCTGGGGATCCACCATCTTTCCACAGGGCTACCCAAATACATCTTCTCTACCTGGGTTGTGTAAGCATTTGCGGAGAGGCCTGCATGAGAAGACTCATGTCACCTCTTGTCAACTGAAGCTTCTGGGGTCAGAAACTCTGTCTATTGACCAACTGACCAACCACAACAGAACTTACATGTTTAAATGAGATCCTTAGGTGATTTGCTTATAATTAAAGACTGAGAAATACTGCTCTTAGGCAGAGCAGGACTGGATAAGTCGTTATGAGATAGGGCCTACCTTCAAAGACTTCAAAAGAACAACCATGGTGGTCGTTAAAAAGAAACATCTAAGAAAATAGGTTAAGTGAATTGGTAGGTAGTAAAAATAATTAACATGCCTTGTTTTTATTCTCCCAGGCATTGTTCTAGGTGCTTTTACATGTATTAACTAAGTTAATTCTCCTAACAATTACCTAAACGTCAACAATGGAACATGTAGGGAAATAACTCCATTTTGAATTTGACCCATTTTAAAAAAATTCTTTTAATTTGAGGGCTTCCCTGGTGACGCAGTGGTTAAGAATCTGCCTGCCAATGCAGGGGACACTGTTTCGAGCCCTGGTCCGGGAAGATCCCACGTGCCGTGGAGCAACTAAACCCGTGCGCCACAACTACTAAAGCCCGTGAGCCTAGAGCCCGTGCTCCGCAACAAGAGAAGCCACCGCAATGAGAAGCCTGCACACCACGACGAACGGTAACTCCCGCTCGCCGCAACCAGAGAAAGCCTGCAGCAACGAAGACCAAACACAGCCAAAAACTAAACAAATAAATAAATAAATTTATTTTTAAAAATTCTTTTAATTTGAAATAATTATAGATTCACAGAAAGTTCTAAAAATAGTACAGAGAGGTCCTGTGTACCCTCTACCAGGCTTCCCCCAGTGGTAGCATTTTACAAAACTTTAGTACAATATCAAAACCATTGGTACAATCTATAGACATTATTCAGGCATCACCAGTGTGTGTGTGTGTGTGTGTGTGTGTGTGTGTGTGTGTGTGTGTGTGTTAGCCCTATGCAAGTGTTCACATGTAAAGAGTCCTATAACCACACACATACAGAACTGTTCATCACCACAAAGGAACTCCCTGTGCGATTGACTCAGTTTTGGAAGGACAGCTGGCAGCTGCAGCAGAGCCTCAGGTTAGCTACTGATACTCATCGTATCGACTGGACGTGACCTGCAGTATTGCACAGCCATCAGCGGGGCTGCAGGATACAGTTTGTGGCAAAAGTTAGCACCACCTCCCAAAGTGTGTCTCCTGAGCATAATAGTGTGAACAAGAGGGACAAACACCAAAAACCCAGGGTAGCACCTCTGGTGGTGTTGCAAGTAGCCAGACTTCCTCCCTCTGATCCTTCCACCTGGGTACCCTCATACCGCTAACATCCCTGTATTCCAAAGGAAAACATCCCATCTTGGGCAAAAGTTTTTCTACGTGAACAATTTGTGAGGAGAATCCACTGTGGATTCTACAGAGTCACCTGTTTCCACCAATTGTTGCTCAGATAATTGCCATCCTCTTGTTCAGATCAGCAACTGAAGAATGAAGAGGAGGAGCCAGTTCCTGAGGCACTAAGCACTCGAGGGAGGTGTGCCTGACACACGATAATCATGGTAATCACTTGGCTTAACTGATCCCTTTCCGTATGTCAGGTATTGTGTCAAGCATCCGATTCATTATCCCACTGAATCCTCAAATCCGGGCTGTCTCAGTCTAAGTGTTCCTTCACCACTCTCTCTCCTACCTCACCAGTCACCTGATGTTTGGGAACTCTTTGTCATCACAGTCATCAAGTATATTGTGTTAGTAATCCTGATCTTCTCTCTTCCCTTTTCAGGATCACCTTCTGGGCACGTCCTATCATCCTCCACAATTGTTAGCATTTCTGAACCGCATTTGTGTTTGCTTTTTAGTCCTTATAGAAGATTAAGATCACAGGTCAGTCTTGAGCATGTTTCTTCTACTGTTCACATTGGCTAGTTACAATTTCTGATACTAATATAAACTGTCTTAAGATAGCATTAATGCATTTCACCTAGTTAACAACCTTAAGAGAGAGGGGGCAGATGAGTAGAGAAGTTGTGTATTTAATTTATCATCTAGACTGAGACACTTTTGAGAATAAAAGGAGGCCCTGTCAATGATTACCTCAGGGCAGAGGCACAAGTCTGGGCTGTCCCTGAGCAAGCTGGGACACGTGAACACCTACACATGTGGAAGTCAAGACTCAGAGAGTTTAGGTAATGTGTCCTAAGTCACATAGCTGCTAAATGGTGGCATGTGGATTTAGACCTCAGAGCAAGAACTTGACCTGCTATGCTGGGCTTTATGACCTCTCTGTTGAACGTCAGATTTGGAAATCTCCAACCTCTTAGCTCCTAGCTATCAGTAGAGATCAGGCCTTTCATGGAAAGAGGCAGGATTTCACAGAAAGTCGTTCAGGGGCCATGAAGTACCTTGGCACCAACCCCACGGTGTACCCTAGTCTGCTGGCTTTGGAGGGGGCTGAAGTCAAGGGGCTCCCTTGTTCACACACTCCTCAAATCTCTCTCCACACAGCACCACTATTTAGGAAGTGTTGAATAGTGTAAAGATTTTTTAAAACTTCTTTGTAAAGCACAATAATTTTCCCCACCTTTTAAGTGAAACAGTCTGTACAGGAGAACTTTTGTGAATTGTCAACTGTTATACAGATCATTCATTCATTAATTGTTCATTCATTTATTTATCCTTTGTAGTCTATTGGTTCCCTCGACAGTGTAGGGAGTCTGAGGCCCCTGTTCCTTGGGCCACGCCTACATTCTCTGCCCCAGCTCCCTTCATTACCACTCCTCTACCTTGCCCTGCTGAAGTCTTGCTCTTTCTCCCTTGCTACCTTAGCATATGCTGTATTTTGCCCAAAGAAACTCCTTTCTACAGCATTCCACTTAGCCTGGAAAACTATTCATCTTTAAACTCAAATGTAATTTCCTCCCAAAAGACTGCCCTGACCTCTCTAGACAGAATTAAGCTTTTTTTTTTTTTCCTCACTTACACTTCTAACACAGCCCTAACTATTTGTTCTTAAGTCTGCTTTATCAACTAGACCATGAGACTTGGAGGGCAGGGACTGGAGCTCTGATTGCCTTAGCATCCCCAGACATAGCACACAAAGGATGCTTGAAGAGTGTGTGTTGAATGAATGAACATCATGCCCAATGGCATTACCTGGACTTACCATCATGCTGTTTAAATTCCTCATAGGCAATAGGTACCATATCAAATTCTGAATTCATGGGAGACCAAATTATTTAAACCTGGCCTTCATATCTAAAGGGAGGAGGAAACTTATTTATTGAGTGCTGAATGAATGTGCACGTAACTGGTGAGAACTCAGTAAATGCTCATCTCATGAATGAATAATCTGTACACCAGTTTTGGGAGGTAGATGGTGGTAATACCATTTACAGATGACAGAGGTTCAGAAAAGTTTAGTAACCTCTTACGGTCAAAATGGTGGGAAGCAGTAAAGCTAGATTTGAACTCAGATCTGTCCGGCCCCAAAGCCTGCAAGCTTTGTCCAAGCCTGAAGAAAAAGAAGGCAGTGCTTGCAATAGCCCTCGAGGCTGAGGTAGGAGGCTCTGGCCACCCATCAGCAGCCTCTCTGCTACCCCTTGGCTTTTTTCTACAGGAGCCTCTCAGTGGGATCTGGGGACTCCTGAGGACAGGCAGCTTTCCCTTTGGAAGCTCTCAGCTCCTTCTACTGTACCCTTTGGCCAGGCTGACTTGCTTCTCCTTGCCTGCTCTCCTGAGCCCTCCTCAAAGCTACCCTTTCTGTGGCCTAGCTCTTCAGACTCTGCGTTCTAAGACGTAATCTGAAAGGCTGGCCTCTGTTGACAATAATAGATGTCCCCACTTTTCTCACCTTGAAACACTTGTATAAGGCTTTCTCCCCTGGAGACTGAGAATTCATGCAGAATAGACATAATAATGGGAATTTCAGACCCTGTGACAGGTTGGGGTGGAGGAAGACAAGAAAGAGTCTAGGACAGGGGACCTTAAAAACTCACCACACCTGACCTACCATGGTAGTGACTCTCTCCCTATCTCTCTCTCTCTGCTTGGAGCCAGCATCACTTTTCTGGGTCTTTATTCTATCCCTGCCAACCCAGGGACTCAGGAGGCAGAGGGATAAGGAAAGATGATAATTTTACAAAAATAGGAGAAAGCTCTATGAACATCCAAACCTTCACAGTAACAACCTGGAAATGAACAAAATAATATGTAATCAAAGACAAGTGTTTGAAGGAAGGAGGGGACCTGTGAGTGGCAGTGATCTGGGGTAACTTTATAATAACCACGAACCAGCACTTATCAAGTGCTTACTGTGTGCTGGGAACTTCACAGCTCGTTTAATCCTCACAGTGATCACGAGGTGGACTTTGCTCTTGTACCTGCTCTATAGATGAGAACACTGAGGCCCAGAGAAGTTAAGTAGTTTTCCCAACAAATAAATGGTTTGTGACCTAGAACACCTCACCATCTAAAATTGTTCCTGGCTACCTGCCGCCCCTCAATCATATCATTTGTTTTTATTTATACTTGCTCTATTTAAAATGATGGTGTTTATCATTTGCTTTATCAGTCCCTCCCCTCCCTTCCATTCCTACTCCACTACAGAATGTAAACTCAGTGATGGCAGGGATCTTACCTGTCTTGTTTGCTGCTGTGGCATCCCTAGATCAATGCTTGGTGCACAGCAGTAGGCCCTCAGGAAAGATTTAAATGAAAGAAATGGTGGAGTTGAGATTTAAGAACAAGTCTGGGTTGCTCCAAGGTCCTTCTCCACTGTTTGCTACTCTGCAAAATGGAGATAATGACCCCCACCTTTCATGGCAGTGATGGTGTCTGTAAATGTCCTAATGTCTTGCCTGGCACATTGTCATTACCCACTAAGTGACAGTCATGGTTATTGTCCCCTCTTTTTTAGACATGTGCTCCATCTGGCAATGCAGCCTTATGTAGAGCAAGACTGGCAATGACTGATTCTGTCTTAAATAGGTCATTGAAAAAATGACGTAAATGACCTAAATGAAAGCATGGGATTTCTATCAAGCTCTGGGAATACCCAGGATTCTACAAACTTATTAGAGTTCAGGCCAAGGGTGGGGTTTGGGTCTGGGTTTTAGAGTTAGGGACCTGCCTGTTCTCAGCACACAGTGCATGAATGGGGCCCAGGAGGGAGCTGCAACTAAAATGCCTCTCTCACCACCCACCAGTCTTCTCTGTGACCAGATGGAGTGGCCTTACCTTGACCCACCCCTCCGTCAGTCTACTCTTCCTCAGCCCACAGGCGCATTTGTTCCCAATAGTCAGACTCTGTATGCCAGACTTCAAAGTTATCAGGATTAAGAGTTCTGTTTGTGTCCCTAAGTCACCAACTCAACCCATTTTTTAAAAAAAACATTCTGTTTGCCAACATTCTTTCTTTGCACTGCACTCAACTGGATTTAACAGAATTTTCTGATTTAAGAGTGAATTATATTTGCTAACTTTGGCTTTGTGGAAATTGGACCCTTCCAAGAGGTGTTTTAACTCTTTGAGTCCACAGATCTTTAAGTGTTCAGTAGCTCTATTGCTCATCCAGATGATGCCAGACCACCCAGGCCATAGTCAGAGCTCTACTCCCAGGTCAGCCCAGAGGGTCTAGAAAGGGAGAGGGGAAGAAGCTCTCAAGGTAAGGGAGACAAGAGTGTGCACACAAAGTCTAGTTATGAGTTTGGGGAATTAAGACTTGAGACCATGTCTGAGGATGTAGTTTTAGCCTCAAGGAGCACCAGTCTAGCTGGTGGGTCATTTTGAGAACAACAAAACCGACAACAAGACAATGTCAGTGTGGGTCCTATGAATCCACAGATGTTGAGAGGGATGTCAGAGTGCACGGGACTGACTGAAGAAGGCTTCGTGGAGGAGGCGGGTCTTAGGAGAAACACTGGAGGCTGAACAGATTTTCGATAAATAAAGAGGAGTGAAGACAATTCAGATGGAAAGGCCTTTTCATAAGAAAAGGCTCTAAGATTGAAGGGTGGGGGTGAAGAGGAGGTGGAAAACAGAGTGTGTAATTGGGGAGGGTGGGGAGACTTGGCCAAAGCCAAAGTTTCCTGTGGAATAGTGGTGAGCAATAGAGTTGGAGAAGGACACAGCTGTTTGGCATATGACTCAATAACATTTACTTAACCTAGTTTTTTGCCCCTTGAAGGAGAGATGGAATGTTCTGCATCCTGAAATCTTATTCAGGTCACAAGAGAGAGATTTTGAAACTATACTTAGGTTCAAGGAAGGAAAAATGTTCTCCTTTGCTGGGCATTCTTTTGCCTGCCCCTTAAGTATTAGTGTTTCCCAGGAATCAACCCTTCCTTGTCTTCTTCTCTCTCTGAGCATTCCCCCAAAGCAGTTGCAACTCCTTCCATGCCTTCATCCACCACCCAGATGCTGCACCTCCCAAGTCTACATCTTTGTGCTTGGTCTTTCTCTTGAGCTCCAGACCCTAAACCTGTGTCTGCTAATCAGCTCAATATCTCTTAAACTGAACATTACCTTCCTGCCAAGACCTCCTTTTCTCTTGCATTCCCTACCTCTCTTAAAGCCTCTTTCCTCCTCTCCTTCCTCCTTTCCTTTCTCCCTCCCTCCCTTTCTTCTTTCCTTCCTTCCTCTCTTTATTCCTTCCTAAAGCATTAATTGAATACTTGTGAGGCACGAGGTACCACGTGAAATGTTCTTTTGCCTTTGAGGATCTCATAGTATAGTGGAACAGGTAGATGAATCCAATAATTTGTTTTCATTTATTTAAAAACTATTTATTAAAAATAACTATTTATGAAACACTGGGATAAATAGAAGCAGACAGACAGTTCTTGAGGAATCCATAAAACGTCTACCTAGGATGTTAGGCTCAAGAGTCTTTCTTGATTAGATGAAATCTGAGCTAAGTCTTAAATCTTGAGGAATTAACTAGACAAAGAAGGGAAGACAGGAGGAACACTATGAGAGGACACAAAAGAGAGAGAGTGAGAAAGAAATGTTTGAAAAAGGGTGACCATAATAATAAAAGCAACAGCTAACATTTATTTAACACTCGCCATGTACAGTTACCCTGAGCTGAGCTGAGCACCTTACATGTTTGTCTAATTGTTTGTTTTTGATCCTCATGATAATCTCAGAAATAGGTCGTCATAGCTTACCCATTTTGCAGTTGATGACACTGAGCTGCAGATGAGCAAACCTGCCCTTGAACTCTTGTGAATAAGCGGTTGAGCTGGGAACCTAAGCTTCTTTGACTGTGGAGCCTGGAAAATGGAGAGGTTCAGGAAGGATGGTTAGCAGAAGCGAGATCCTAAGAAGGGCCTTACGTGCCTCAGGAAATGGTTTGGGTTTTATCTCAAAAGAAATGAGGAACTGTTCCAGGCTTCTAAGCAAAAAAGTTCCCTGAGGCAGATCTCCATTTGGCAATTTTATTTTTAGAGAGATGTTGAAGGTGAATTTGGGAGTGGAGGCAAGACTGGAAGCAGGTGGGTTTGTCAGGGGCTGTTGTCACTGTCCAGATGAGCTTTACGACATCCCGGAGAAAGAAGCAGAATGGACAGACCTTGTCACAGCTTGGATGTGGGGAGAGAGGGTGGGTGACGAACAGTGCTCAGGATTTGAGGAATAATTTACTTTTTCAATAATAACCATTCATTTGATGAATTGAGTCAACAAATATTATTGAGTATCTGCCTTGTCCCATGGACCATTCTAGGTCCTGGGGATAAAATTGTTATGCAAGATATACCCTCTGACCTCAAGGAGCCTATACTCTAAAGATGGAGATAAATAAAAACCATCACAGATAATCACTGTGAGAGACATGCACAGGCATATCACCCTGAGCCTGGGGAGGCTGAACCACAGGTGGGCTTCCCAGAGGAGGAGATGCCCTGGTGTCTTCATTGACCTGTATACTCCCTTTTCCAACTATTGACCAGTCACCTATGTGGGCTGTCCCTCAGACATTTCTAACCCACTGTGTCCAAAATTAAAATCGAACTCATGCTCTCACCTCCCACATACATGCCTCTTCTACATACCATGTTTCATGTCCTGAGCAACTTATTCATTCAATAAATACATTCTTTGAGTACCCATAAAGTGCCAGATAGTGTGTCGAGCATAAAGCTCAGGGAATTCCTAAAACAAGTTAATATTTTCACTTTGGTTTAAATGAGAAACAGAGTCCATGGGCATGTGAATGACGTATTCAGAGACAACAGGACAAGACTAAATCCAAGTAACATTAAGAGCACCAGCTTTTGCAGTTTTGCATCTGTAGCACTTGTGAAAACTGTCACCCTCCTCGGGACCAAATGGATGAACAGGACTCTGAGGCAGGTTTCTCTGAGTGGGGAAACAGAAACACCACGCCCCTGCTGCCATGACAAAGGGCTCTGTGAGGACGGAGTGACATTGCTCACCCCCAACAACCCCCTGCCCAGGTCTAATCCCAATGCAAGGAACAGGCAGGGGGTGTCAGACAAGCCTCAGGCTGCTGCCACTGTTCACTCTGGCTAGTGGCACCCGAGGAGAACAGCTTGGAATGTTCTCACTGATAAAGACCGAAAGATTTAAAGGAAGCTTTCTGCTGAGTACAGCTCGGAACGTTTCACACGGTTCTGCCATCCTCCAGGGTGCTCAGTCTTTGTGGAAAGGTCAGCAGAAGCTTGAAGATTAACCAAAGAGGGGGAAATGTAGCGGTAAAGCAGATTCTAGGGATAACTGGGAGGCCTCGAGAGAGGTGTGTCTCCCTCAGAACCTACCCCTGAGCCTTGTACCTAATCTGCTCTCCACTGCAGCACCCATTAGCTTTTCAATAAGGTGGTTTCAACGACACACCGCTTTATCTGGCTCACAGGTGTTTTAAATGCCTGAAGATCCTAGGGAAGGAGAAAGAACAAAGGCTGACAAGTCAGAATTGGCCCCATTAGATTCTGAGATCAGTGTTCCGGGGAATTTCTGCCAAATCTCTACTCCACGCGGCACCGTGCAAGGGCAGAGCAGCTGCAGATTTCTACAGAGAATTCTTCCCGTGGATCCAAACTTCGGATCACACATTGCCAGTGTTGTGGTAGAGAAAGAGGTGACAGGCAGGCAATTTCCAAACACAAGATCCCATACAAATGTTTCCAGACAGCTCTCCCTGAACCCCAACCCTGCTGCCCACAATGCATAATGGGCCCTGAAAAAGCAGAAGTAGTACACTGAAAGTTCAGGCCCAATTCAAAAAAGAAAGTTATTTCTACATCTACTGAGTTGTGTGATCTCTATAGGACTCTTCTAACCATTAAATTAAGCCCAACTGGAAATGTTTACTGAAAGCTTTTAATGTCTCTTCATTCTCTGGTTGAGTCTGTAGCCAAAAGTCAGAGCACAAGCTTGCCCTTGGAAAGTGAATTCTTGATTCTGAAGCTCATTCTGAAGGAGAAAGCACTTTTCTCTCCTGAGGGATCTTGTTCTCACAAGTTAGATAATTTAGATAAATCTCTGGGGTTTGGAAAAATTTGGAGAACACTCTGCCATCCAAGGCCATTGAACAAACTGAACTGTTTGACCTTGTCAAGTTTTCACAATTCTCACTACAAGCCCAGTTGGAAAGTGGGAGCTTAACTTGCAGATGAAAATGTTCTTGAGTCGGGGCCCAGAGCTGAGGGGGATTTGGGGGTGTGGTGGGAGTGAGAAAGGGCTTGGAGGCGTGAGCAGGCCTGGAAAACATTTCAGTTGGGAAGATATGAGTGCTGACAAGAAGGTCACCATTAAAGGTTACAACTGAAAAATATGGGGGAAAACATAACCACCTAAATCTCATGAACGTGTCTGAGGCCACCGGTCATTTCACTGTTTTGGGGAGCCCTATGTCTAGGGACTGTCTTGGTAGGGGGTCTGAATGGTTACAATGGGGTGGCCTGCACGTTCGTTGGGATGAAAGAGTCAGCTAGCCATTTCCTCCTGGCCCGTCTCACTGGACCTCTGCTGGACCCTAGGCCAGCTTTCTCCAAGAGGTTCTTTTGCCCCTGCTGTTTAACAAGCAGCCTTGGGCAGAGGACGTGAGATTCCGGGCATCCCCTGGATCACCTGGTCCTCAGGAAGGATCCAGGCTTACACACAGGTTCGAATCATCAGGACATTTTCCTCTTTTTGTCTCTTAATAAGTGATTTTAATTCATCTCTCTTAAGTTGGGTGCTATTACTTAATTGTTACCACATTTGCTCTTACTGAAGTTTGATAGAACTTAACTCCTAATATAGTGTTTTAGAATATAGAATATATTCATAATATATTCATAAGGGTGTTGATACAATTCTTATGAATATATCACTTTCACCTCATTGGACTTTACAGAATTAGATAGTATCAGTACAGTATTTTGACTGAAAAAGAGGTCCACTGTTACTTAAGCCATCATTAAAGTTTGACGTGACCACATGGAGACTTTTAAAACAATGAAGACCATTTTCATGTGTTAGGAGTTGTTATTAGAAATCTGTCAAAATAATGTAATATTCACTTCAATAAAATGTGATTGGTTTTTAAAATAACACATGCGTGTGCACACACACACACACACAACCTAAACAGCAATAACAGTATCCCAAGCTAAACTCAGCAAAGTTTTGTGAGATTAACCCTAACTTCATAGATCATTTTAGGGGAGTTGACACTTTATAACCATTTGTTTTTGTTTTGTAATCTCCTTGTAACATTTGTTATTTTGTTTAGGACATTCTTTATCATTTAAATGTTTCTAGATTTTGTGCAGTCAAATAAAAATTTTCCCTTTATGGAAAATAAATTGTTAGTTTTCACTCAGTGTTCCTAGTTGTTTTGTATCATCCGGTTTTGGGAGGATGTAAAGTGTAACATTTAACCAGAAATAGAAGATTGCTATTTGATTTTTTTTAACTCTGTCCATTTAATACTTTATTAAATAAAAAAAATTAGATCTACAGAAACTTTTAAAGGAAGCAGGTGAGAAGGTTGGCAGAGAGACAGCAGGGGCAAAGTCATGAAAGTGTGAACAGCCAAGAGCCAACTACTGAGCCCTCAGCACTGTTAGAGCATAAAGTATGAGGCGCTGAGGGGGAGCTGGGGAAGTGAGCACCGCACGCATCATTTGTAGGTCACTTTAATTGAATTTGGGTCTCTGTGTGATTGGGTTCTATTTAAGTCGCTGAGGAAGAAGTGTGTTTCAGGAAGAGCGTTCTGCCTGGAGAAGAGAGGCTAACCGGGAGGGGGCAGGCCTGGAGGACAGAATACCTATTAGGAGGTGGTGCTCTAACCCAGATGCGAGAAAATTGTCCTTAACTAGGGCATAAACACACAGTAAGTACAGGGAAAGGGCCGAATCCAAATCATTAACAGGTTAGGAGAAAGGGCAGAAACATTTAATAGGTAAAATCATTGGAACTTAGCATGGAGTCAAAAATGTTCCCTGACTTCTCCTGCCAGTAATTGGATGCCTGAGGTGTCACAGAACTGGGAGTTCCTGAGAGTGGAGGGCAAGGTTCAAGAGGGGGATGGATGAGTTATGTTTTGAACGTGTTTCACATAATAAGATTATTTTGGACACTTTAAGCTTTCTTTGCAGACCTCAAAGGACTCTGTGTCTCCTGCTTGTGACTTGGGCCTAGCCTCTTAACTCTGAACATTGTTTTATTACAGGGACATCATTGCTGGTTGCAGCTTCTGAGTATGTCTTGCCCTGGGTGGGTAATTGGTGGCAATGATGCCTTCTTGCTTTGTGTTTCTCTCTGGGCCCCAGTGGAAATCCCAGCTGCACAGATTGGGAGACACAACTGTCAAGCAGATTGCCCAGGTAGTTCTGAGCTGATTCTTTTGAAAGGAATTTGGGAAAGGAGAGAATTTCTCCGACTGTTGTACTGGGAGATTGGGGGTTCCCTGTTTATCCCGTGAAAATCATGCCATTGTCTTTTTAATAAACATAGAATAAGTGCCTGCTCAGCACTGGGAACTGGAAATTCAGCCCCTGCTTTCCTGTAGTCTCACAGGTTAGTGAGAATAGAGACAAACAAATTTACGTAGAAGAATAAACCCTCCTCCCCTTTCTCTGGGGCTTGCTCTGTATAGGGTAGATAAATTCTATACCAGAAGCCTTCCTTGTGTATGGAATTGATGAGAAGGGTGCTGTGCCTAAGAATTAGATCTAACCCAAGATAAACACAACAAAACAAAACTTTAGTTTTAAAGTTTCAGTTTCTTCTAGGTGTTTCCATGGCTAAAGATGGTTGACTGGGGAGGGGAGTGCATTGCTAGGTGGGACTTTGTAAAGGGTTGGGAGGCCCTTGTGGGTGGATGGTTTATGAAAGGACGCAGAGCCCTGTTACTACTCCTCTGGGTGCTCTCTTCAGGTGGGCTGGGACGGGGGAGGAGTATCCTCCAGGTGATGTTGTGTTTCTCTTTCCTAGAGATTAGTATACTCAGTATACTCAGATTACTAAGTATGTCAGTGTGTGTGAGTGTGTGTGGCTGGTGTCAACATGTACATATTCTCTCTGGAGATACCCAAGAAACCCAGAATACTGCAGGGAGAATGGGAAGGAGTCTCTTCCCTTTGAGGTGATGGTGAGACCTCCAAGGGGTCTCTACTGAGGACTTTCCTGTTGGAGCACAGGTTCCCCACTCCACACCCCTCACCCCAATTTCCATAGGTTTTTAGCAGATGAATAACTCAAACCATGAGACACATATTGCTCACGATTATGTTGTCCTGTGGATGGCCCCAGGGAGAGATTCTCCTTTCCAAGCTGAGCTGAACTGAATACTTTCAGGAAAAGCAGCAGTGCCACAGCAAGCTTCTTCTGCTCATCGGGCAGCATCCCATGAGAGCCAGAGCTAAAATGTTATCAAAGACAAAACAGAACCCACTGCCCTTCCCTCCTGAAACACAGAGCAAACCACTTGCTGTTCCTGGGGAAGTCTCTTTTGTGACAATTTTCTGCTTCAAAGCATCCCCAACCCCCAGTAATAGTCACCAACAAAAATTCATTTTTAGGGGAAGGGAGGAGGAATGAAAGAGAACATTGGTCATAATCAAAGAAGGAGATGGGAAGAGACTTCTCGTGCAGAAGGACATGGATTGGGAAATAATACTGACCTAACGGAAACTCCTGATGGGAAACACTTGCCTGGAAATCTGCTGCTGCCCCTGAAAGACTGGGTGGGGTAGTGCTGCCTTCAGGGCCCTGCCGGGATCTCTGAGACACAGCACCCCCTGTAGAAGTTAGCAGGCAGCTGTGTGATCTTAGGCAAGCTATTTAACCTCACTGCGCTTCAATTCCTCATTGGTAAAATGAGAATAATAAAATTACCTACATCGTAGAGCTCTTAAGAAGATGGATACAATGAGCTAATGTTGTTAAGTGCTTGGAACAAACAGCACCCAGAGTCTGCAAGAGTGTTTGTTCAAAAGTGGGCTGAAGTCACTCCCAAGCAAAGCTGCCTGCTACAGTAGAGGGCAGCTGAGTTGGATGTTCAGAACCCCCAGACCGGATGGTGGCCAGGACTATCTGATACAATGAGCCATTGGGGAGTGTGTGATGAGGAGGAGGATGTCAAATGAAAGATTTGTGTGCTCTTGCTACAGAACATGATGGAGGTAAGTGGTTAGAGGGCTACACAGCTCATTACTCAGTTTGTAGGACTGAGAACTGAAGATGTGAGAGCCCCAGGCAGATATGTCCCTCCAGCTCCCAGGTCACCTCCTGGTCCATGAGGTACTCCTGAAGCAAGGTTGAACCGCAATTTTTGCCTCCAGAGGAGAGAAGTTCTATTCTCTTTCAGTCCCATAAATATTTCTCTGGTTTTGCAGCCACTTTCTTTGCCAACCAAATAGGTGCCAATAAGTACTTGCCGAATAACTGGTTCCTGCTATGAGAATCCTGGTTGATTGCTATCTGTTCGTTATATCTCTTTGGTATAGAAGCTGTTGTTCAGATGAAATAATTTTGGGAACCACCTTAGTTCCCCTTTCCACATATTCTGCAGAGACCCATCTTCTGCCTGCCACTTTCTCCCACTCTCTATTCCATTAGCAGGGATGGCCAACAAATGACATCCTTTGGCAGCTGCTTCCCACTGCTGCCCTGACAAGATCTCAAAGATGCTGCTGCTTTTCTTTACTGTGCTCATGAATTAGCCTCAGTAATCTTATTCAGCACAGCCAATCATATTCCCAACACTATTCTCCTTGAATACTTTTACCTCCTTCTTCAGCATCACATTCTATATCTGTACCTATTTATAATTTACCTGTTTACAATTTAGCAGTGACCATAACTGATATCCACTGAAACCTTAAAGTGGTAATCCCACAACAATTATGTTTTAACAGAAACAGCTCTTATTCCCAGGCTGGGCATGTGGGATAGAGTAGGTGATTTGTAAATTCTGAACAAATAACTGATGGAATCAAAACCACTCATTTTCAAACACTTATTGAAGAGTGGGATTATTCTGATACCCAAACTCCATCTGTTCCAGAAGTTAAAAATAAAATGAGAATTCAATTAAAGGTATGCACACAATCCACCCAGAGTTGTGTCAGATCATATGATAGTACCCTACATTCCAGCCTATCAGATACTGAAGTTTGTGAATGCCAATAAAGAAAAACACCTTAGAATGTCAAATTACTTTAATTACATAACAGATACATCAGTGTATATGCAAAACAGCAAAGATTTTTTAAAAGAGTATATCTTACCTTTAAGCTTTCTGGCCTTATTTTTCTTCGGAGGGAAGAGCTCCAAAGGATGTAAGGAACTTAACCACCTAGTACCTTCTGCTCTGCTTTTCTGCTTTGAGGATGGTCAAGGTCAGTGCCTGAGGGCTCAGAGGTCACTTTGCTTTCTATCTGTAGTACTATTCTCAAGGTTCAGTAAACCAGGGCCCATCGAGGAGCTGATTCCAGAGCTTGATTTATTTTTGTCTGCAGAGAAACATCTAAGGGGTGTGTGCTAAAGTTCAGTGTTCCCCTTCTACTCTCAAATTTGCTGAGGATTCAGAGGAAACATTTTCCTTGCTATGGAAAGCTTTTACATGTCTCCACTAAATAGTTTTTAACATACATTTAGTTCTGTTCAAAGCCTGTGACTAAAGGAGTCCATTAAGTTAGTTGATCCATTAATCCCAATACTCTGTAACTTCTCATTTTTAAGATCCAGATTCTAAGAATTGATGATATAAATAAGATGATGATAGATTCTAATAGTAGGGCTCATCTCCTTTTTGTTAACATTCCTGGGACAGAAGAATTGAAAACAAACCCACCCCTGCAAATGCCCTAAAAGTTAAGTAACCACCTGAGAGTGCTGGGGGACAGGGGTGAGGGAGAATATCAGAAAGGAAATCCAAGCATTCCCAGAGAAGTTATCAGATGACCTCTGAATTTCTTCCAAACCCAACATTCTAAGTGATTCTCTAAGTTATTCCTTCAAATACTCAACACATCCAACAACAATTTATTGAGTATCTACTCTATACCAGAAAGAATGCTAGACACTTTGGGTATTAATAGAGTAAGACACAATCCCTACTCCTAGACTAGTGAAAGAATCATGTGCAATAATAATGTTCAAAGATGAATTCACCACCTTTCCCTCCAAATTGTTCTGCCTTCATAGTCTTTCTCAATCATCACACCCAATTTCCCATCAAAAATATGGAAAACTTCAGTGATGCTTTTTCTTCATCCTCCATAGCCAACAGATCCCTAAATCCTACCCATTTTTTAAAATTAATGTTCCTCCTTTCTTCTTCACCCCCACTTCCATTGCTGTGGTTTAGGCCTTTCTTGTTTCCTGTCTGAATTTCTGCAACAGTCTCCCAGTCTCCTACTTTCTCTCCTATGACCCTTCCCGTGCACAAGAGTCATCTCCAACATCCAAATCGGTTCCGTCTCTGCTAAAAATCCTTCAGTGATTTTTCCATTGTCTTCAACACAAGGCCAAACAACTTAGCTTGGCCCAGAGGTCCTTTGGAATCCAGCCACTAGTGACTTCTCATTTCATTCCTCTCCATGACTGCTTCACACCCTGTATCCTAGCCACATGGACTTCCCTGCAGAGGTTGAGGACATGGGTTCTGCTGCCAGACCTTCTGCGTTTGATTCCCAGATCCACTTCTTACTGGATGGTTGGCTCGTACTGCATGGCACAGCCTTGTGAATGGCCTCCCCAGAACTCTGTGATATGGCCACCCCATGTGACCCTAAGCAACTTAACTTCTGGCTGCCTCAGTTCCCTTATCTATAAAAAGGTCAAAAATATTGACTCCCTCACAGGGTTTCCTTGAGGATTAAATAAGTTACACATATAAAGTGTTTCAGCTCAAGCATTATCTCTGCTGGAAGTCTTTCACTGAATTCAATCCCTCCCCAGACTAGATTGACTTTGCTCTTTCTTTAAGTCCTACTCTCTGTCCTAGCTCCCCTATGACATTTAGGACTTTGAAATTATTCTGGAACATTTTACCTTGAAAATTTTCAAATGTACAGAAAAGTTGAAAGAAGGGTACAATGAGCACCACCTAGATTCAACAAGTGGTTAACATTTTGCCAATTTGTGCTCTCTCTCTACACACACACACACATATATTTATTTGCATCTTTTATTGAACAATTTGATGGCAAGTTGCAGACATCAAGATATCTTTTCTAAAAGGAATAGGGACATTCTCAAACATAAAGATTTTTTTGGTTGTTTCCATTTTTTCCCCTTTTTGTCATAGGAAGTTTATGTATACTTATTCATAGCCAAAAATGAAATAATCAAGAATATATTTCATGCCAAACTTTCAATAAGAACAATTGTGCAGCACTTTCTCAAGACACAAAGAGGTTTTTTTCAGCTTCAGTCATGACAACATAGCCCTCACTCTTCATTAGGACTAACTTTTTATCTTAAAGAGCCAGCATCTAAACAGGGAAAATGGCTCTTAATAGTCCTGTGGTAACTGGATCTTACACCACACACAAAAATCAACTCAAAATGGATTAAAGACTTGAACATAAGACCTGAAACCATAAAACTTCTGGAAGAAAACATAGGGGGTAAGCTCCTTGACATCAGTCTTGGCAATGAGTTTTTAGATTTGGCACCAAAAGCACAAGGCAACCAAAGCAAAATTAAGCAAATGGGAATACATCAAGCTAAAAATCTTTCTCATAACAAAGAAAACCACCCACATAATGAAAAGACAACCTACAAAATGGGAGAAAATATTTACAAATAATATATCTGATAAGGGGTTAATATCCAAAATATATAAAGAACTCCTACAGCTCAGTATCAAAAAGAACCAATTCAATTAAAAAATGGGTGGAGGAACTGACTAGACATTTTTCCAAAGAACATATACAAATGGCCAACAGTTACATGAAAGGGTGCTCAACATCACTAATAATCAGGAAAATGCAAACCAAAACCACAATGAGATATCACGTCACACCTGTCAGAATGGCTACCCTCAGAAAGATAAGAAATACCAAGTGTTGGAGAGGATGTGGAGAAAAGGGAACCCTAGTGCACTGTTGGTGGGAAAGTAAATTGATACAGCCACCATGAAAAACGGTACTGAGTTTCCTCAAAAACTTAAAAATAGAACTACTTACTATATGATCCAGCAACTCCCCTTCTGGGTATGTAGTCGAAGGAAGAATATCACTGTCTTGAAGAAATACCTGCACTCCCGTGTTCATTACAGCATTATTTAAAATAATCAACGTATGGAAACAACGTAAATGTCCATCTATGGAGGAATGGATAAAAAAAGATGTTTTACACACACACACACACACACACACACACACACACACACACACACTGGAATTATTCACCATAAAAATGAAGGAAATACTGCCATTTGTGATAAATGGATGGACTTTGACAGCATTATGCTAAGTGAAATAAATCAAACAGAAATAAATCAGAGAAAGGAAAATACTATATGATCTCACTTATATAAAGAATCTAAAAAACAGAACTCATAGAAATAGAGAGCAGATCGGTGGTTGCCAGAGGGGGGGTTGTGGAGTAAGTAAAATGGGTGAAGGGGGTCAAAAGGTACAAACTTCCAGTTATAAGATAAATAAGTCCTGGGGATTAATGTACAGCGTGGTGACTATAGTTAACAACACTGTATTGTATATTTGAAAGTTGCTAGCCAAATAGATGTTATCACAAGAAAGTTCTTATCACAAGAAAAAATAGTAACTGTGTGAGGTGATGGATGTTAACTAAACTTATTTTGTTAATCATTTCACAATATATACCAAATACGCCATATATTTTTGAATATAAAAAATCCTTGTATTGTACACCTTAAACTAATACATGCTATATGTCAATTATATCTCTAGAAAACTTGGAGAAAAAAATGACAGGCGCAGAAGCGAGTAAACTGTTCTCCAATAATCATTCTCCCTTTATTCCTCTTAGTAACAGAAACTCCAACATTTTCGGGCGTCAATGGCTACTCATCTAGAGACTACATTTCCCAGCCACCTTTGCCGTGAAGAGTGAAGTCAGAGTAGGTTCAGACCAATGGGATGTGAGAGAAAGACATTTCTGCAATTTCTGGGTTGTGCCCTTAAACAGAATCTTCTAGTTAGCTATGATAGTTATTATTATCTCTATTTCTGGCACTCTGAGGGAAAATTTTACCTCTCCCTGACCCCCAGGCTGAGGGCATATATACATACTATCATATCACCTACTTCACTCTGTTCTAAGACCCTTCCTTTACCTTCCACGCTCACTGTAGAACTCACTGAGTTCTTCGTCATATTTGCCTCCCCAGCACTGAGTAGCAGTCCTTGTCCCTGCCACATTAGAGGGTTCCCATAAATGTTTGCTAAATAAATGAACTGAGGAATACCCTGTACTACGTTAGGTTTCTCATGTCCAGTACAGTGAACTTACAACATATTGCAAGGATCACAGAAAGTATCTTATTTGTTTTTGCTAATAACTCAAAATAGTTGATAGCAATTGGTTGTATTTCAATAGTTAACCCCTCCTTTTATCCCACCCACCCTATACATATTGAGAATGCATCTATTCCTTCAGGTTTCCACCATTCACTAAGTGTTCAAATATCTAGCCAAAAGTGACAAATTTTATGTTCAGTACATATTTTTTAGTGCATTACTACATTATTTGGCCAATGTTAAATGCCACTTTCTGAGAATTTGGTAGCTACTTTCTAGGAAATTCAGCTTTAAAAAGAGGCTGATCAAATAGGTTCCTTTAAGCAAAGTTGGTTGGTTTGTGACTGGAGTAGGACCTCACCTTGTGGAATTGTCATGACAATAAAGTAACATTTTGGAGTAAAAAAAAAAACACAATAGTTCTGTGGTAAAAATGTTTATAGTTTGGCTGAACATTCACTTGGATTCTATGAAGGCAAAAGAGAAATTTCTTGCCTTCCTTCTCTTTTTCCTTCCAATTGGTATATTATTTTCTAAAAAATCTTGTATTTTCCAAGTGGAGTACATCTGCTGGTACAAGCTGGGCTCCAAAATCTGAGGTAAATTAATTGACTGGCATCCATCTTTCACACCTTAATAAAAAACAGGCAAATTTGATTCAAGTTAGAGAGAAAAGCAATATTCCTACTCTCTCCTATTCCATAGCACTGAATTGCACATTCTTTAGACATACAACTTTTAATCAATCCTCACAGAGATGAACATTTCATGCTGACAGCTGTTAGGCAACTTGAAATGTAGACATTAAACTGGTCATCATTATTCATCAAAAAGCAAGTTAGACCATTCAACAGCCAGCACAGAATCTTCAATATAGAAGATGATAAATCTGCATGAGCCAATGAGTAGTATTATAGAATAGCAATTATTTTAGGGCTGTAAGGAACCATTGCAACCATCCAGTATATCTGGACACTGCAGCATAGAAAGATCACAAACCAGCAACCAGAACTTGAACCCAAGGTTTCTAAAACCAGCACCAGAACTTGAACGCAAGGTTTCTAAGCCCAAGTTGTTTCTACTACACGGTGCTCTTCAGCAAATACTAGAGACTAGAACCTAGCAGCATCAGAAATAATAATAATAAGCCAACTAAATGCCTCAGAAAATGAAAACCGTCAGGGAAGTCAGTCATCTGACTAGTTTCATCCATGGATACCTTACCCAGGGAGAAGTGAGCACGGCCATCTGGAATAACACACGTTTTGCATTTACCAGGAATGAATAGTGCAGACCAACCAGAGAGGTCTGTTTAGGTCAGTTCAGTTTTCCTTTGCTTTTTAATAGAATGCCATAAATTCTGAATGTTTGTATATGAGTGAAACACATATAGTGTCTCATGAAATTTTACATTCACAATGAATTCAAATAGCTTAGGGGAAAAAGTAGTCATAGGGATTGAAAGCTGCCAAAAGAGGTGACAAATTGAGTGTAGGCTGAGGTTTCCCAGGATCCAGCTCTCAGGATACTCACAAAGGGGGAGAAGGCAGTGCTCTCAAGAGCCCCATATGTGGTGCCACACAGAGAGGTGGCACAGAGAGAGGTGCATCTGAGGACAGACTGACATACCTAAAGGTGTTAGAAGATCATTAAAAAAACTCTCTTGAGAACCTGTTTAGTTATAAATAATGAAAGAAGGATTTAAAAGCGCTAATAATAGAAATACTAACTATACGCTAATAATAGCAATACTAACTATAAATAACACCTTAATATGGCTTATGGTCGCCTACTCATCTCTGTATAATTGGTTCCTATGCTGGTCTCCTAGTTTCTCTTTGCTCCAGCCAACTTGCTTTTAATCCTTTGACTATGCCCTGACTCGAATTGTTGGCACACGTTCCTTCCTCTGCAGGGAACATGGTCTCCTATTTCACCTAACTGCTTATTCCTTGGACCTCATAGGAAACAACAGTTCTTCATGGAAACTTTCCCTGATTCCCTGAAGATAATTGGGATCTGCCTGTTTTTTGTTCTCATAGCAACTTACAGGGTTTTTTAAAGTAGCAATTTTGGTAATTTTAATGCTTGTTCAATGTATCTTCTATGAGACTCTCAATTCCAAGAGGCCAGGGACTATGTCTGTATTCCCAGCTCCCAGCACAGTGCCTGGTACAAAGGTACTCAGTAAATACTTGTTGACACAATTACTTTAAAAAAAAATAACATCTGAATGGTACTTCCTGGTGAGTATATATGTTCACTTCATAGGGAAATTGGGATAACATTTAGTAGCTCCGTGAAATTACCAGAAATTACATATGTCAAATTCTCATTTATCTCAGGATAAATCACGGAATTGGAAGTTAAAGTCTCCAGATAGTCTTATTGTAACCTTGTTTATATATAATTGTTTTTATTTTATACATAATTATTCTAGCCCCCTTTTCCCCCTCAAGACTCTTTCATACCAGAATTTTTAATAAACTGGCAGAAAGCAGTTAATTAACTCTTTTTGTTTCCTCTCTTTGTTCAATCATTGATCCATTGTTTTAAGCATTGATTCATATGTTCACTCACATGTTCTGTCATGATAGGTGTGGAAGGTCTCTGTTTGTCTTTGCTACCCTCTAGCCTCAGTAAAAATGATGTTGGAATAATTCAAAGCATAAGGCAGACTATGGAAGCAAGGAATCTGCAAGAGCCACAGTCTGTAAAATCAACTTATTGACTAAAAGTCTGATGGCTTGGAGAGCACTGGGCTTTGTATCCTCCAAGCTTCCCCCACATGACCCATTCCAATGCTGGTCCCAAGCAAAAACTTCTCACTCAGGGACCTTTCCATATGGAAGGCCTTTGACTCAGACCACACAGGGGATTGTGTCCCCTGAGGCCATCAGGTCCTAGAGCAATCCCACAGCTAAGCTGAACCTTCCAAAATAGGATCGACATAGCCTTATGGAGTGAAAGAATGAGGATGTATATGTATATAAAACTACAGAAGCAAATAATCATCATCGTCTGAAGGAAAGATGGATTTTTTGTGTGTCTCTACTTCCTAAACTATCATTAACATGAATACTTTTTTCTTTAATATTTTTTAATTAGGAAAAAATGAAATGTCCCCACAGAAGCCCCATAGCGAATGCCTTGTTGAGCTCAAAGCTCTTCAGTACTCTGCCAATGGGAGCCAAGTGGCCATGGATGGAGAGAGAGGTAACTATAAAAATAGGTGGTTCCCAAGAAAATTACCCACAGCCCTCACAATACCTGATAGTATCCATTGTTTGGTGGATATTTTTTCAACAGACAGGATTAGTGGATGAGTACAACATGAAGTATGTTTTCTAGTAAAACATGGAATGTTTTCTAGCCAAGCAAACTTTTCTTCTAGAGATAATTATTCTCTCCTCTAAAATCTAGATTCCTTTGGTTAATACACAATTTCTCAAGGAAATGCTTCTCCCTCCTAGCTTCCATAGACCATAGCCTCCTAGGGATGGGAGGAGGTTTCTATATTAACTTAATCCACAATGTTGTTATTAGTTAGTTCTATGTTTCTACCAATTCACACAGATAAGAATTTCCCTGCTTGTGTGCACCCCATTTGTTGATAAGGATGACTCACATCTGATGTCTAAGAATGACTTTGGAAACTTTATGGAGGTTTACTTTTGTGTGAGATTATCACTTAATCTATATTATTAAATCTCACAAGGGCTAGTGGGTGAGGTAGGGAAAAGTCAGGCAAAGGGAAGGCTAAAGAGAGCAGCTTTTGAAGCTTTCTGGGCAAGGTAATGGTCACATCTAGTGAATGAGGAAGACCACATCCTAGCTGGACAGAATCCATACCCCTCCACCTTCAAACTGACAGCTTTGTGGGGCTAGCACTATAGAGCTTTACTCCTGTGTCCAGTGTAATGTGCTTTGTAAACTTTTCTGCCCACAGGCTGCTCAAAAAGAATGCCAAATAAATCACTTTTGGGCATGGAGTTTTAATCTTTCCTATGTTTCATATCTTTGGAAAAATAAAATAAGCATGCCAGTGGATTGTGCTTAGCTCTTATCAGTGAGGTGAAATGTCACTTCTGCATTAACCAAGATCAATGAGTTATTACATAGGAAATTGACTAAATGGCACCAAAGCCATCAATGTCATTAATACAGCAAAAAGAATAAGTTCCTATCTGCTTTAGGCACTCAGCTAAGGTTATGTGTAGAAGAAATACAAGTGAGATGGTTTCCATATTTTGGGTGCTATAATAGATTGACTACACAAGGGGCCCCTATTCTCTATCCACTCTCCAAATCCACACCTTACATAATATGACTTTGCATCAGCTCCCAGTAAAAGAGAGAATCTATTTTCCTACTCCTTGAATATGGCCCAGCCATATGGCTTGCTTTAGTCAATGCAATGCAACACAAATAAAATTCTGCCATTTCTGAGTCCAGGTTTCAAGTGGCCTTGTTCTCATCTCTCTCTCTCTCGGTCTCCTGCTGTGGTATAAGAACAATCTTCATGTATACCACTGAGGTCTTGTGGTTATTTGTTTTTTTTTTGTTGTTTGTTTGTTTTTTTAACATCTTTATTGGAGTATAACCGCCTTACAATAGTGTGCTAGCTTCCCCTTCACAACAAAGTGAATCAGTTATACATATACATATGTTCCCATATCTCTTCCCTCTTGCAGTTATTTGTTACACAGCCATTATTAGAACCAGAGATAACTAATATGGTTCAATATTTATAGGAAGAGAACTCATTTTTAATAACTGGTTACCTTTTTCACTTAATCTATGAATCGTTTCTTTTTTTCAAATAAATGTGTATATACATAATTAACTTAATTATATATCTAGCAATATAAAGTTTGTATATGGATAAAATCTAATTATAAAAAGACTAAATAATTTCTATAAAGCTACATAGATATATAGTAGTCATCAAATCAAGAGCTTCTGATTCTAAATCCTGGCCTCTGGGAAGATTGCACTTGAAAGAAAAGGTGATAATGATGATGATGATGATGATGGAGAAGGAGGAGCAAGAGAAGAAGAAGAAGAAACAATAGAGAGAATATTGGTGATAACAAGGATGTGGTAGTGATGATGATGATCTTTTTAATAGTTATTGAGCACCTATATGTCAGATACTATGTTAAGAGCTTTATATGCAATGCCATTTAATTCTCATAATATTCCTATGAAATAGTTATAATTTTTATCTCCATTTTATGGATGAGAAAGCAAACTCAGAGTGGTGAAGGAACTTGACTAAGATCACACAGGTGGTAAATGGCAGAGCTGGTATTCAAATTTCTGTATGTCTGATTCCACAAATTCTTAAATCTGCATTGTAATGCCTTCTCTCTCTATAAGAACATATCATAGACTTATCCAATATGTCAAGAAGAAAAGTTAAAGAAGTCAAAAATAACACTAGGGTGATAAAATCAATAAATCATAACGAGGACGTGGTTGTTTAGTTCCATTCCTCCCATAAAAAAATAGAATCGGGCTTCCCTGGTGGCGCAGTGGTTGCGCGTCCGCCTGCCGATGCAGGGGGGCCGGGTTCGCGCCCCGGTCCGGGAGGGTCCCGCATGCCGCGGAGTGGCTGGGCCCGTGGGCCATGGCCGCTGGGCCTGCGCGTCCGGAGCCTGTGCTCCGCAGCGGGAGAGGCCGCAGCAGAGGGAGGCCCGCATACCACACACAAAAAAAATAGAATCTACTTCTCTACCTTTTGTGTGTGACTTACTTTTGGCCAATGGGACGTTAACAATTGTAACATTTGTGCTTGTGCAATGGGACGTTCCTGCTTATTGCTCCTGGAATCCTTTGACCATCTTTCAAATAAGCCTGGGATGGGACACTATGTATAGAGAGGCCCCAGTCATCCTAGCTGTCCCAGGGAAAGCTATCATATATCAGCCAGCCTCAGCTGACCTACTGCTAGCCCATGAGTAAACCCACTTGCTACCAGCCAAGCCTGGCCTAGACAAGAAGACTGTCCAAGTGAGCACAGTTTGCAGATTGGTGAGCTAAACGAATAGCTGTTGTGTCAAGACACTGAATTTTAGGATGGCTTGTTCCCCAGAAATAGCTAACCAATACAGATGGCATAGATGCAGCATCATCAGCCAAGTCAGTCTTCAGGGATTGGTGCTTTAATACCCAGAGAAGAGAAGAGCTTCAACAGTACAGATATCATGTAGTACCTTTGGCAGATGACACTCGAGACTGCTGCTGGAGGCTGCTGTTTTCCTAGCTTTCCAACAGTAGGATTTGTTGTACTGCTATGTTTTTCACAGTTAGATAAACTGAAGCTATGAATGTTTAATGCTCTGGCTGCACTTCCCTCCTGTGTACTCTGATCAAGTCACAACATTGTTTTATCATTTCCTCTCCCCTGCTGGGCCCTGGGAGCCATTTGTGGCTAAATAGATGATTACTTCATCCCCTCTACCCAGGTCTGTAGCATACTATGCATATGTCAATATCATCTTAGGCTGCATTTCATATAGCTTTTCCAGAAATTGTTCAATCCCCATAATAACTATTGATGCTCCTGATCAATGTCATAATTTAAATTACCTATACATAAGTCCATCTGTCTGAATCACAGGTAAATTCTTCAAAAGCAGAGACTATACTTTATTCATCTTTGAAATTTCCATGCTTAGTGCAGAGCCTAACACATAACAACTTCTCAGTATGCTATACGAGTGAATGAATCAATCAATGAACCATGGGCTTTGGACAGGCCCAGGGTCATACTGATTCATTGATGGGACCATAATGTGATAGTGTTGCATTCTTTTTTGAACAACAGATTTCTGCATTTTGAGTGTCTTTGAAACATCAGGGGTTTCCTTTGGCTTACATGATTTTGCTTTCTGGCTCACTTTGGTTTGCAGAATCTTAATTTACATGTAATAAAATCCAATGTAGAACTTTATTTATTCACTATTTCTACAAAAATAAAGATTAAAGAGGAAGGAAAATAATTTGAGAGAAACCTCTGAAGACCTCTAGGCATAGATAAAGGAAAAGCTGTGGTTATTACAAGGAGTCTTTCCTGAGATGTTACCTTCTTCATGAAGGCAATACTTCACCACCTCACTTACAATAGCAACCATTCATGTCAACTCCAAACAGTTCAAATCTTGCATATTCTGCTCTATATTTTAAAAGGCATTTATTGCCTTTAAATATACCATAATAATGCTTAGCAGGTACTAGGAGCTCAGAAAATACTTTTTCTATAAATGAATATATCCACAGCTATTGTGGCAGACAGAATTTTAAGATGAACTCCAAGATTCTCACTTTCTGATTGCACATCCTGCAAAATCACCTCCACTTGAGTATGCGCAGGACCTGTGACTATTAATGGGACAACACTCCCAACCCTCATGATTAGGTTATGCTTTATGGTAAAGATGAAGGAATTTTACAGATGTGATGAAGGTTTCTGAAATAATCAAAAGACAATGATTGAATCAAGATGGCAGAGTAGAAGGACATGTGCTCAGTCCCTCTTGTGAGAGTATAGGAATCACAACTAACTGCTGAACAATCATCAACAGGAAGACACTGGAACTCACCAAAAATGATACCTCACATCCAAAGACAAAGGAGAAGCCACAAGGAGATGGTAGGCAGAATCACAATAAAATCAAATCCCATAACCACTGAGTGGATGACTCACAAACTGGAGAACAATTATACCGCAGGACTCCACCCACTGGAGTGAAGGTTCTGACCCCAATGTCAGGCTTCCAAATCTGGGGGTCCAGCAATGGGAGGAGGAATTCCCAGAGAATCAGACTTTGAAACCTAGTGGGATTTGATTGCAGGACTTTGACAGGACTGGGTGAAATAGAGACTCCACTCTTGGAGGGCACACACAAAGTAGTCTGCATATCAGGGCCTGGGGCAAGGAACAGTGACCCCATAAGAGACTGAACCAGACCTACCTGCTAGTGTTTGAGGGTCTCCTGAAGTGGTGGGGTGTGGCTGTGGCTCACCATGGGGATAAGGACACCGACAGCAGAAGTTCTGGGAAGTACTCCTTGACATGAGCCCTCCTGGAGTCCACCATTATCCCCAACAAAGAGACTGTAGCCTCCAGTGCTGAGTCATCTCAGGACAAACAACCAAAAGGGAGGGAACATAGCCCCACCCATCAGCAGACAAGCAGATTAAAGTTTTACTGAGCTCTACCCACCACCAATCCCTCCCATCAGGAAGTTGCACAATCCTCTTACATAGCCTCATCCACCAGAGGAGAGACAGCTGAAGCAAGAAAAATTACAATCCTGCAGCCTGTGGAATGAAAACTGCATTCACAGAAAGATAGACAAAATGAAAAAACAGAGGACTATGTACCAGATGAAGCAACAAGATAAAACCCCAGAAAAACAACTAAATGAAGTGGAGATAGGCAACCCTCTAGAAAAAGAACTCAGAATACTGATAGTGACCTTGGAAAAAGAATGGAGGCAAAGATTAAGAAGATGCAAGAAATGTTTAACAACACTTAGAAGAATTAAAGAACAAACACCTAGAGGAAGTAAGAACAAATGAACAGAGATGAACAATACAGTAACTGAAATGAAAAATAAACTAGAAGGAATCAACAGAAGAATAACTGAGGCAGAAGAACAGATAAGTGACCTGGAAGAGAGAATGGTGGAATTCGCTGCTGCCAAACAGAATAAAGAAAGAGAATGAAAAGAAATGAAGCCAGCCTAAGAGACCTCTGGGACAACATTAAATGAACCAACATTTGCATTATAGGGCTCCCAAGAGGAGAAGAGAGAAAGAAAAGACCTGAGAAAATATTTGAAGAGATTATAGGCAAAAACTTCCCTAACATGGGAAAGGAAATAGTCACCCAAGTTCAGGAAGTGCAGAGAGTCCCAGGCAGGATAAACCCAAGGAGAAACATGCCAAGAAACATAGTAATCAAATTGACAAAAATGAAAGATAAAAAAAAAAATTATTAAAATGAACAAGGGAAAAACCACAAATAACATACAAGGGAACTCCCATAAGGTTAAGAGCAGATTTCTCAGCAGAAACTCTACAAGCCAGAAGACAGTGGCATAATATATTTAAAGCGATGAAAGGGAAGAACCTACAACCAAGATTACTCTACCTGGCAAAGATCTTATTCAGATTTGATGGAGAAATCAAAAGCTTTACAGACAAGCAAAAGCTGAGACAATTCAGCACCACCAAACCAGCTCTACAACAAATGCTAAAGGAACTTCTCTAAGTAGGAAACACAGGAGAAGAAAAGGACATACAAAAACAAACCCAAAACAATTAAGAAAATGGTCATAAGAACATACATATCGATAATTACCTTAAACGGGAAGGGAGGCCCGCATACCACAAAAAAAAAAAAAAAAAAAAAAAAAACACACACAAAACAATTAAGAAAATGGTAATAGGAACGCACATATCAATAATAACCTTGAAAGTAAATGGATTAAATGCTCCAACCAAAAGACACAGGCTTGCTGAATGGATACAAAAAAAGACCCATATATGTGCTGTCTACAAAAGACCCACTTCAGACCAAGGGACATGCAGACTGAAAGTGAGGGGATGGAAAAAGATATTCCATGCAAATGGAAATCAAAAGAAAGCTGGAGTAACAATACTCATATCAGATAAAATAGACTTTAAAATAAAGAATGTTACAAGAGACAAGGAAGGACACTGCATAATGATCAAGGGATCAATCCAAGAAGAAGATACAATTTTAAACATATATTCACCCAACATAGGAACACCTCAGTACATAAGGCAAATGCTAACAGCTATAAAAGGGAAATGGACAGTAACACAATAATATGGGGGACTTTAACAACTCACTTACACCAATGGACAGATCATCCAAACAGAAAATTAATAAGGAAACACAAGCTTTAAATGACATGGTAGACCAGAGAGATTTAATTGACATTTATAGGACATTCCATCTGAAAACAGCAGATTACACTTTCTTCGCAAGTGCACATGGAACATTCTCCAGGATAGATCACATCTTGGGTCACAAATCAAGCCTCAGTAAATTTAAGAGAATTGAAATCATATCAAACACCATTTCTGACCCCAAAGTTATGAGATTAGAAATCAATTACAGGGAAAAAAACATAAAAAACACAAACACATGGAAGCTAAACAGTATATTACTAAATAACCAAGAGATCACTGAAGAAATCAAAGAGGAAATAAAAAAATAGCTACAGAGAAATGACAATGAAAACACGACGATCCAAAACCTATGGATGCAGCAAAAGCAGTTCTAAGAGGGAAGTTTATAGCAATACAATACTACTTCAAGAAAGAAGAAAAATTTCAAATAAACAATCTAACCTTACACCTAAAGGAACTAGAGAAAGAACAAACGAAATGCAAAGTTAGTACAAGGAAAGATATCATAACGATCGGAGCAGAAATAAATGAAATAGAAACAAAGAAAACAATAGCAAAGATCAATAAAACTAAAAGCTGGTTCTTTCAGAAGATAAACTAAATTGATAAACATTTAGCCAAACTCATCAAGAAAAAGAGGGAGAGGACTCAAATCAATAAAATTAGAAATTAAAAAGGAGAAGTTACAGGGGACTCTGCAGATATACAAAGCATCCTAAGAGTCTATTACAAGCAGCTCTATGCCAATAAAATGGAAAACCTGGAAGAAATGGAAAAATTCTTCCAAAGGTATAACCCTCCAAGCCTGAACCAGGAAGAAATAGAAAATAAGAACAGACCAATGACAAGTAATGAAATTGAACCTGTGATTTAAAATATTACAACAAACAAAAGTCCAGCACCAAATGGCTTCACAGTTGAATTCTATCAAACATTTAGAGAAGAGCTAATATCCACCCTTCTGAAATCATTCCAAAAAATTGCAAAGAGTGGAACACTCCCAAACTCATCCTATGAGGCCACCATCACCCTGATACCAAAACCAGACAAAGATACTACAAAAAACGAAAATTACAGACCAATATCACTGATGAATATAGATGCCAAAATCCTCAACAAAATACTAGCAAACAGAATCTAACAGCACATTGAAAGGATCATACACCATGATCAAGTGGGATTTATCCCAGGTATGCAAGGACTCTTCAATATACACAAATCAATCAATGTGATACACCACATTAACAAATTAAGGAATAAAAATCATATGATCATCTCAATAGATACAGAAAAAGCTTTAGACAAAATTCAACATCATTTATGACAAAAACACTCCAGAAAGTGGGCATAGAGGGAAACTACCTCAGTGTAATAAAGGCCGTATACCACAAACCCACAGCAAACATTATTCTCAATGGTGACAAAGTGAATGCATTTCCTCTAAGATCAGGAACAAGACAAGGATATCCACTCTTGCCACTACTATTCAACATAGTTTCAGAAGGCCTAGCCATGCCAATAAGAGAAGAAAAAGAAATGAAAGAATACAAATTGGAAAAGAAAAAGTAAAATTGTCACTGATTGCAGATGACAAGATACTATACATAGTTCTTGGATTGGAAGAATCAATATTGTGAAAATGACTATACTACCTGAAGTAATTTACAGATTCAGTGCAATCCCTATCAAATTACCAATGGGGGCTTCCCTGGTGGCGCAGTGGTTGAGAGTCCGCCTGCCGATGCAGGAGACACAGGTTCGTGCCCCGGTCCAGGAAAGATCCCACATGCTGTGGAGTGGCTGGGCCCGTGAGCCATGTCCACTGAGCCTGCGGGTCCGGAGCCTGTGCTCTGCAATGGGAGAGGCCACAACAGTGAGAGGCCCATGTACCGCAAAAAAAAAAAAAAAAAAAAAAAATTACCAATGGCATTTTTTTACAGTACTAGAACAAAAAATCTTAAAATTTGTGTGGAGGTGCAAATAAGACTCCTTGACTTCAGACTATACTACATAGCTGCAGTAAGCAAGACAATATGCTACTGACACAAAAACAGAAATATAGATCAACGGAAAAGGATAGAAAGCCCAGAGATAAACCCATGCACCTATGGTCAACTAGTTTATAACAAAGGAGGCAAGGTTATGCAATGGAGAAAAGACAGTCTCTTCAATAAGTGGTGCTGGGAAAACTGGACAGCTACATGTAAAAGAATGAAATTAGAACACTCCCTAACACTATACACAAAAATAAACTCAAAATGGATTAAAGACCTAAA
>NC_041229.1:21024818-21033986 GCF_002837175.3 Physeter macrocephalus | reverse complement strand
CACCTCCTAGAGTAATGGAAATAAAAACAAAAATAAACAAATGGGACCTAATGAAACTTAAAAGCTTTTGCACAGCAGAGGAAACTATAAACAAGATGAAAAGACAACCCTCAGAATCGGAGAAAATATTTGCCAATGAAGGAACTGACAAAAGATTAATCTCCAAAATATATAAACAGCACATGCAGCTCAATATTAAAAAAACAAAAAACCCAATCCAAAAATGGGCAGAAGACCTGAATAGACCTTTCTCCAAAGAAGACATACAGATGGCCAAGAGGCACATGAAAAGCTGCTCAGCATCACTAATTATTAGAGAAATGCAAATCAAAATTACAATGAGGTATCACCTCACCCAGGTTAGAATGGGCATCCTCAGAAAATCTACAAACAACAAATGCTGCAGAGGGTGTGGAGAAAAGGGAACCCTCTTGCACTGTTGGTGGGAATGTATGCTGATAGAGCCACTATGGAGAACAGTATGAAGGTTCCTTAAAATACTAAAAATAGAACTACCATATGACCCAGCAATCCACTACTGTGCATATACCCAGAGAAAATCATAATTCAAAAAGACACATGCACCCCAATGTTCATTTCAGCACTATTTACAATAGCCAGGTCATAGAAGCCATCTAAATGCCCATCAACAGATGAATGGATAAAGAATATGTGGTACATATATACAATGGAATATACTCAGCCATAAAAAGGAACGAAATTGGTTCATTTGTAGAGATGTGGATGCACCTTGAATCTGTCATACAGAGTGAAGTAAGTCAGAAAGAGTAAAACAAATATCGTATATTAACGCATATATGTGGAATCCAGAAAAATGGTACAGATGAACCAGTTTTCAAGGCAGAAATAGAGAAACAGATGTAGATAACAAATGTATGGACACCAAGCGGAGAAAGTGGGAAGGGGGGTAGTGGTGGTGGGATGAATTAGGAGATTGGGATTGACATATATACACTAATATGTATAAAATAGATAACTAATAAGAACATGCTGTACAAAAAATAAAATAAAATGAAATTCAAAAAAAAGGAAATTAATCCAAAAAAGACGCAAGAGAGGAAAGGAGACATTCAACAGGTGCGTTATCTGTGTCCCCCTGAAAAGATATATTGAAGTCCTAACTCCTGCTACCTGTGAATATGATGTTATTTGGAAATAAGGTCTTTGCAGATACAAGTAAGGTGGGGTAATAGGTGAAGTAGCATGGGTCCTAATCTAATACCCTGGTGTCCTTATAAGAGGTAAAAAAGACCAAGACACAGAGATAACAAGGCTGTGTGACAACAGAGGCAGAGATTGGAATGATGCAGTTGCAAGCCAAGAAATGCTAAGGATCAACAGCTGCCACCAGAAATTAGGAAGAGTCAAGGGAGGATTCGACCCAAAATCTCAGAGGGAGTGTGCCAACACCTTCATCTTGGACTTCTGGCTTCCAGAAATGTGAGACAATAAATTTCTATTGTTTTAAGCCAAAAAAAAAAAAAAAAAAAGAAAAGAATAATCAAAAGAGATTATCCCGGATGGGCCTGACCTAATCAAGAACTGGATTCTGCTCTACCCAGTGAGCTCAGAAGAGAAGCTGGAGTCTTAACTCAGACTGCAGCCTCAGCTGCCACCTTGACTGCTGCCTTGTGAGACCCTGAGTAGGGGACCCAGTTAAACTGTGCCCAGACTTCTGACCCACAGGAACTGTTAGATGATAAATTTATGTTGAGCTGTTAAATTGGTGGTAATTTGTTATTCAGCAATAGAACACTCATACAGCTTTGAACTCACTTGATGTTGAAAAGAGGGTAAGGAGGAACCAAAGCAACTCACGGGACTTTTCTCCCTGGTAGGAAACCTCCATTTGGCCTCTGATATGTCCTCTAATAGCCTCACATTTCCTGGGCTCTCTGTAACCGTGATCTCCCCTCCACCTCTGCAGCCTTCCTCAACATCAGCATAGTCCTCCTCTAAAAATTTAAATTTGGATAGCTCAGATGACAAGGTTTTCCTGCCTTCAGAAATGTATGTAAATTTGGTGGGAATTCCAACATCCCTTCGTGACTGATTCTTCCTCCTTCCCCATTGTCCCTAACAGTTTCTACCTTATTTCTTCTCAGTTCCCTCAGTCTCTTTCCTGCATTACTTACAATGACTGTTTGTAACCCTGGCTAAAAAATAGGATCCCTAAGGAACTATGCAGAAACACTGAGGCATAAGTTTTTCCCCAGAGATTCTGACCTAAGTGGTCTATGATGGGGTCCATGCATAGACATTTTATTAAAAGTTCCCTGGGATATTCTAAAGTGCATCCAAGTAGAGCATCTGTGACTGCGGGCATTTAGGTTTTGCCTCTTCTTTGGCCTTTACAAGAAATCAAGCCTACTAGACATGCTCTAATAATGGTAAATTTACGGCAGCTTTGTGGAGGTCACAAGGAGGGAATTATGTTGAGAAGTGTGTGGCTGTTCACCATCTCACCTCTCCTTTTCCTTTCAAAGCTTCCCTGTCCCACTCATACTTATGCTCCCCGTGGAATCCTACATGTATGGTCAAGTTCTCTAAAAAGTATAACCCAGCCAGCTGACCCCACCCCATCTCCAGATCACTGTGTAATGGAGAGCAATCACATTAGGCTTTCTGAGGCTCCCTGGGCATGTCTGTGTCTTGGTATGTTTGGCCATCATTCTCTCTATCCACAACTTCTGAGTTTTCTGCCTCTCTCCCTTACTCCCTCCACTTAACCAATATTTTATCCTCACTGACATCTCTCCCTAGTCTCCCAATCCATCAGCTCCCACAAGGAATTACTCGTCTTCCTCCCCAGAGTGGTTGATTTCTTTAACGACATTCTCACTGGGACCTTCAATCCCTTCATCCCCTTGTCTTGTGGCACCACCCAACAAGCTACCAATTTTAGTGTTTCTGGTGAAATTCAAGCAGCATGGACTGGTGGAATTCCAAAGGTCTGGTTGGTAACTTCTACTAGACATTTGCTAATATTGTACTTTTAATAGTTAATATTGAACACACCTTATATTAAGAACTTTGCATTGTGTCATTTAATACAACTGCATATGATAAATAGTATCAGTCCCATTTTGCAGATGTCAAAAATGAGACCTGTGAAACATCGTCCATCTGTTGATAAGTTTTGAGCCTGGGCCTGTCAGATTTCAGAGTCCTAACTCTGAGGTACTATAGTTTTCTAGCCTCACTGGGCAAGCTCTTGGGTTTACTGACTCCATATTCAGGCTTACTAGTGATAACACAATTCCTCCCCCTTCTTTCCTGTCTCAAAGAATAGGTCACCTCTGTTTCCCCCTGGTTAATTGCTCCCCTGGTGGACTATTTCTTAATTCTCCCATCCCCTCTAGGGTCATTTCAGTTCAGCAATTCCCTTTCTTTCGGTCTTTAATCTGGTCCTCGCTACTATTTATAGGTCTTCAACCTATAAATAGACCCCAAACTCAAGAAATCAACAGGCTACTAGACACAGATCCTCCTGAATGCCCTTGTAGGCAACCCAAATGTAACCTGTCCAAAATAGACAAGTTGTTGTCTATTTGTCTATAGACCAGATGTTGTTCCTCACCCCACATCTACCTGCCACAAATCTGTTCTACTGCTATACACTCATCTACTAACATGTAGACATACTTAATTAAAAAATTTTTCCCATAAGCAAAAGTTCATAAAAATGACTCAATTTTCACTATTAGTAATATCAAAATAACACTTTTTCTATTAATGGAAAAGTAAGCTCCAACATCAAGCCTGTGATATTGACAATGCAAATTTTATTATGTAGATAACTATAAACCCTGCAATTACACTAATCAAATATAAAATTTCTGAGGTGACTAGAAACTTGGAAAGACCTCAGGCATCAGCTCGGTACACCTTGCTAGTCCTTGGTTATTATGAAAGTTATCTCAAACTGGTAGTAACACTCATCATGTTTTTAAAAACTGATATGATATGAATGGAGATTATTAAAAATAAAAATGTACTGTGATGGAATAAAACAGTACATCAAGGCACACTGAGCACAAGCATATAAAATTGGTCCATATCTTCCAGGATATGGGTTTTGTGAAAGCAAGATGGTTATATATTTTGCTCTGTACTACATCCTCAGCATTTAATATAGTGGCAAGGGCTTAATTAATATTCAATACATATTTATTAAATTAATAAATCAATGGGAAAACTTGGTGTAATAGGATAGAGTTACCTCTGTAACTAATAAATCCCAATTGATGCTTATTTTTTATCATATAACAATACTGAGCAGGCAAAAAGCCTCCTTTGCATAGTCACTCAGGGACCCAGACTATTGCAGACTCTGCCACCTTCACCTTGTAGCTTTGATCAATGCCATGGAGGTTGCTTCCATCGCAAGCAGCCAGAGGAGGAAACAGAGCATTGAGGAATGCCTCATGAAGTTTACTGGTCAACCTTGAAATCAATGCATGTCACTTCTACTCACATCCCCGTGGCTAGAACTCAACCACAGGGCCACAGCCTACTGTAGAGGAAGCCAGGATGTGTAGTCAAGCTGTATGCCCTGAAAGAAGAGGTGATCATGAATTTTGGAAATAGTCTCTGTCACGCATGATGTCCTACAACTTTTTTTTTTTTTTTGTGGTATGCGGGCCTCTCACTGCTGTGGCCTCTCCCGCTGCGGAGCACAGGCTCCGGACGCGCAGGCCAAGCGGCCATGGCTCACGGGCCCAGCCGCTCCGCGGCATGCGGGATCCTCCCGGACCGGGGCACGAACCCACGTCCCCTGCATCGTCAGGCAGACTCCCAACCACTGCGCCACCAGGGAAGCCCTGTCCTACACCTTTGAGCAGGCTGGAACCAGACCTCATCTTGCTTTCTTGAAGCAAAATACCTTTGCTCACATTAAAAAATAAAAATAGGTGTATACTTTCTCTTCTGCTTGTATAAGCAAAAACATGTAAAGAGAACTCATGTAAAACAAGGAATGAGCCTATTTTCCACATCAATTCACAGTGCTGTCGTTTACACTCCCTTTGAAACTAAAGCCTTGGTGCCTTCACCAAGACCTCCCTCTATCTCATCCCAACATCCTTACATTTGATCTGTCACCCAGTGTATCCTATTCCACCTCAGCAATAAAACTTAAATACAACTGCTTCTCCTTAACTCTATTGTTTGTCTCTTCTTCCAGGACCAAATCATTAACTTTAAGAGATGCAATGGCTTATGAAATGGTCTTCTTGACACCAGCAACTCCTTAGTGCAATTGATTAAACATCTTTCTTTTATTAAATTTATATTACTAAAAGAAAGCCACTGGGTCCCATCCTAGGTTAATAAAACAAAACAAACGAAACATCAAAACTCTTCTTAGCCTTCCTGGAATTTATAGATGAAAATCAAATTATCTTGCCTGCATCAACACTGTCATGTAAGGGCCTTTCTAGACTTACTCCCTACTATCACTCTATCCTATAGCTTAAGTTCCTGTCACCATAATCTTTTTTTTTCTTTAGCATCTTTATTAGAGTATAATTGCTTTACAATGGTGTGTTAGTTTCTGCTGTATAACAAAGAAAATCAGCAATACGTATACATATATCCCCATATTTCCTCCCTCTTCTCCCTCTTGCATCTCCCTCCTATCCTACATATCCCACTCCTCTAGTTGGACATAAAACATGTAGCTGATCTCCCTGTATATGTCTTCTTGACACCAGCAACTCCTTAGTGCAATTGATTAAACATCTTTCTTTTATTAAATTTATATTACTAAAAGAAAGCCACTGGGTCCCATCCTAGGTTAATAAAACAAAACAAACGAAACATCAAAACTCTTCTTAGCCTTCCTGGAATTTATAGATGAAAATCAAATTATCTTGCCTGCATCAACACTGTCATGTAAGGGCCTTTCTAGACTTACTCCCTACTATCACTCTATCCTATAGCTTAAGTTCCTGTCACCATAATCTTTTTTTTTCTTTAGCATCTTTATTAGAGTATAATTGCTTTACAATGGTGTGTTAGTTTCTGCTGTATAACAAAGAAAATCAGCAATACGTATACATATATCCCCATATTTCCTCCCTCTTCTCCCTCTTGCATCTCCCTCCTATCCTACATATCCCACTCCTCTAGTTGGACATAAAACATGTAGCTGATCTCCCTGTATATGTGGCTGCTTCCCAATAGCTATCTATTTTACATTTGATAGTGTATATATGTCCATGCCACTCACTTACTTCGTCCCAGCTTACCCTTCCCTCTCCTTGAGTCTTCAAGTCCATTCTCTATGTCTGCATCTTTATTCATGTCCTACCCCTAGATTCTTCAAAACATTTCTTTTTCAGATTACATACATATGTGTTACCATATGATATTTGTTTTACTCTTTCTGACTTAATTCACTCTGTATGACAGTCTCTAGGTGCATCCACCCCACTACAAATAAGTCAATTTCATTTCTTTATATGGCTGAGTAATATTCCATTGTATATATGTGTCACATCTTCTTTATCCATTCATCTTTCTATGGACACTTAGGTTGCTTCCATATCCTGGCTATTATAAATAGAGCTGCAATGAACATTGTGGTACATGACTCTTTTTGAATTATGGTTTTCTCAGGGTATATGCCCAGTAGTGGGAGTGCTGGGTCATATGGTAGTTCTATTTTTAGTTTTTTAAGGAACCTCCATACTGTTCGCCATAGTGGTTTTATCAATTTACGTTCCCACCAACAGTATAAAAGGGTTCTCTTTTCTCCACAACCTTTCCAGCATTTCTTGTTTGTACATTTTTTGATGATGGCCATTCTGACCAGTGAGAGCTGATACCTCACTATAGTTTTGATTTGCATTTCGCTAATGATTAGTGATGTTGAGCATCCTTTCTTGTGTTTTTTGGTGAACTGTATATCTTCTCTGAAGAAATGTCTGTTTAGGTCTTCTGCTCATTTGGGGATTGGGTTGTTTGATTTTTGATATTGAGCTGCATGATCTGCTTGTAAACTTTGGAGATTAATCCTTTATCAGTGCTTCATTTGCAAATATTTTCTCCCATTCTGAGGGTTATCTTTTCGTCTTGTTTATGGTTTCCTTTGCTGTGCTAAAGCTTTTAAGTTTCATTAGGTCCCATTTGTTTATTTTTTGTTTTATTTCCATTTCTCTAGGAGGTGTGTCAAAAAGGATCTTGCTGTGATCTATGTCATAAAGTGTTCCGCCTATGTTTTCCTCTAAGCGTTTTATAGTGTCTGGCCTTACATTTAGGTCTTTAATCCATTTGGAGTTTATTTTTGTGTATGGTGTTAGGAAGTGTTCTAATTTCATTCTTTTACATGTACCTGTCCAGTTTTCACAGCACCACTTATTGAAAAGGCTGTCTTTCCTCCATTGTATATTCTTGCCTCCTTTATCATAGATAAGGTGACCATATGTGCATGGGTTTATCTCTCGGCTTTCTATCCTGTTTCATTGATCTATATTTCTGATTTTGTGCCAGTACCATACTGTCTTCATTACTGTAGCTTTGTAGTATAGTTTGAAGTCAGGGAGGCTGATTCCTCCAGCTCCGTTTTTCTTTCTCAATATTGCTTTCACTATTCGGGGTCTTTTGTGTTTCCATACAAATTGTGAAATATTTTGTTCTAGTTGTGTGAAAAATGCCAGTGATAGTTTGAAAGGGATTGCATTCAATCTGCAGATTGCTTTGGGTAGTATAGTCAATTTCACAGTATTGATCCTTCCAATCCAAGAACATTGTATATCTCTGCATCTGTTTGTATCATCTTTAATTTCTTTCATCAGGGTCTTATAGTTTTCTGCATACATGAATTTGCCTCCTTAGGAAGGTTTATTCCTAGGTATTTAATCATTTTGTTGCAGTGATAAATGGGAGTATTACCTTAATTTCTCTTTCAGATTTTTCATCATTATTGTATAGGAATGCAAGAGATTTCTCTGCATTAATTTTGTATCCTGCTACTTTACCAAATTCATTGATTAGCTCTAGTAGTTTTCTGGTAGCATATTTAGGATTCTCTATGTATAGTATCATGTCATCTGCAAACAGTGACAGCTTTACTTCTTCTTTTCCAATTTATATTCCTTTTATTTCTTTATCTTCTCTGATTCCTCTGGCTAAAACTTCCAAAACTATGTTGAAGAATAGTGGTGAGAGTGGACAGCCTTGTCTTGTCCCTGATCTTAGTGGAAATGGTTTCAGTTTTTCACCATTGAGAACAATGTTGGCTGTGGGTTTTTCATTTATAGCCTTTATTATGTTGAGGTAAGTTCCATCTATGCCCACCTTCTGGAGGGTTTTTATCTTAAATGGGTGTTGAATTTTGTCAAAAGCTTTTCTGCATCTATTGAGATGATCATATAGTTTTTATTCCTTAATTTGTTAATATGGTGTATCACATTGATTGATTTGCATATATTGAAGAATCATTGCATCCCTGGGATAAATCCCACTTGATCGTGCTATATGATCCTTTAATCTACTGTTGGATTCTGTTTGCTAGTATTTTGCTGAGGATTTTTGTGTCTATATTCATCAGTGATGTTGGCCTGTAATTTTCTTTTTTTCTGACATCTTTGTCTGGTTTTGGTATCAGGGTGATGCTGCCCTCGTAGAATGACTTTGGAAGTGTTCCTCCCTCTGCTATATTTTGGAAGAGCTTGAGAAGGATGGTTGTTATCTCTTCTCTAAATGTTTGAATTCACCTGTGAAGCCATCTCGTCCTGGACTTTTGTTTTTGGAAGATCTTTAATCACATTCCCAATTTCAGTGCTTGTGATTGGTCTGTTTATATTTTCTATTTCTTCGTGGTTCAGTCTCAGAAGTTGTGCATTTCTAAGAATTTTCCCGTTTCTTCCAGGCTGTCCATTTTATTGGTATATAGTTGCTTGTAGTAATCTCTCATGATCCTTTGTATTTCTGCAGTGTCAGTTACTTCTCCTTTTTCATTTCTAATTCTATTGATTTGAGTCTTCTCCCTTTTTTTCTTGATGAGTCTGGCTAATGGTTTATCAATTGTGCTTACCTTCTCAAAGAACCGGCTCTTAGTTTTATTGATCTTTGCTATTGTTTCCTTCATTTCTTTTTCATTTATTTATGATCTGATCTTTATGATTTCTTTCTTTTTGCTAC
>NC_041229.1:21023589-21024675 GCF_002837175.3 Physeter macrocephalus | reverse complement strand
TATAAACTTCCCTCTTAGAACTGCTTTTGCTGCATCCCATAGGTTTTGGGTCATCGTGTTGTCATTTTCTTTTGTTTCTAGGTATTTTTTTAAAATTTCCTCTTTGCTTCTTCAGGGATCTCTTGGTTATTTAGTAGTGTATTGCTTAGCCTCCATGTGTTTGTAATTTTAACAGATTTTTTTCCTGTAATGATATCTAGTCTCATAGCATTGTGGTTAGAAAATATACTTGATATGATATCAGTTTTCTTAAATTTACCAATGCTTGATTTGTGACCCAAGATATGATCTATCCTGGAGAATGTTCCATTAGCACTTGAGAAGAAAGTGTATTTTATTGTTTTTGGATGGAATGTCCTAGGAATATCAATTAAGTCCATCTTGTTTAATGTATCATTTAAAGCCTGTGTTTCCTTCTTTATTTTCATTTTGGATGATCTGTCCATTGCTGAAAGTGGGGTGTTAAAGTTCCCTACTATTGTTGTGTTACTTTTGATTGTCAAATATCAGCAAGACAGAACACAACACCACCCATTAGCAAAGAGGCTGCCCAAAATCATAATAATTTCACAGACACCCCAAAACACACCACTGTATGTGCTTCTGCCCACCAGAAAAACAAGATCCAGCCTCATCCACCAGAACACAGGAAGAAGTTACCTCCACCAGGAAGCCTACACAACACTGAACCAACCTTACCCACTGGGGCAGACACCAAAAACAATGGGAACTACAAATGTGCAGCCTGAGAAAAGGAGACCCCAAATGCAGGACGTTAAGGAAAATGAGAAGACAAGGAAATACACTGCAGATAAATGAGCAAAGTAAAAACCCACCAGACTGAATAAATGAAAGGAAATAGACAGTCTATCTGAAAAAGAATTCAGAGTAACAATAGTAAAGATGATCCAAAACCTTGGAAATAGAATGGAGAAAATACAAAAAACGTTTAACAAGGACCTGGAAGAACTAAAGAAACAATGTTGAACAACACAATAAATGAAATTAAAAATTCTTTAGAAGGAATCAATAGCAGAATAACTGAGGCAGAAGAACGGATAAGTGACCTGGAAGATAAAATAGTGG
>NC_041229.1:21018643-21019148 GCF_002837175.3 Physeter macrocephalus | reverse complement strand
AGAGGAAGGAAGGGAGGAAAGGGAGGAAGGAAGGAAGAAAGGGAAGGAGGTTAGAAAGGAAGGAAGAAAGGAAGAAAGCAAGGGAGAAGACAAAATAAAGTAGGATAAAGTAGAGTTATTAAAATAAAAAATAATTATTTAGAAGAAAATTTCTATTAATAAAAAAAAACAAAAAACAAAAAACAGGTCGGTCTAACCCTAGGACAAATGGTGGAAACAAAGCTATACAGACAAAATCTCACACAGCAGCACACACGTACACACTCACAAAATGAAAAAAGGGGAAAATAATAGTATATCTTGCTCCCAAAGTCCACCTCCTCAACTTGGGATATTTCGCTGATTATTCAGGTTTTCCACAGATGCAGGGCACTTCAAGTTGGTTGTGGAGCTTTAATCCGCTGCTTCTGAGGCTGCTGGGAAAAACCTCCCCCTCTCCTCTTTGTTCGCACAGCTCCTGGGGTTCAGCTTTGGACTTGGCCCTGCCTCTGCGTGTAGGTCGTCC
>NC_041229.1:21017699-21018087 GCF_002837175.3 Physeter macrocephalus | reverse complement strand
GCCCCCGCCCGCCCCGGCGGGTGAGCAGACAAGCCTCTCGGGCTGGTGAGTGCCGGTCGGCACCGATCCTCTGTGCAGGAATCTCTCCGCTTTGCCCGCCGCACCCCGCTGCTGCGCTCTCCTCCTAGGCTCCGGAGCTTCCCCCTCCGCCACCCGCAGTCTCCGCCCATGAAGGGGCTTCTCGTGTGTGGGAACCTTTCCTCCTTCATGGCTCCCTCCCACTGGTGATGGTCCAGTCTCTATTCTTTGTCTCTGTTTATTCTTTTTTCTTTTGCCCCACCCAGGTACGTGGGGAGTTTCTTGCCTTTTGGGAGGTCTGTGGTCTTCTGCCAGTGTTCGGTGGGTGTTCTATAGGAGAAGTTCCACGTGTAGATGTATTTCTGATGTA
>NC_041229.1:20998585-21017565 GCF_002837175.3 Physeter macrocephalus | reverse complement strand
AAAGCAAAGAGAATTCAGCACCACAAAACCAGCTTTACAACAAATGCTAAAGGAACTTCTCTTGGCAGGAAACACAAGAGAAGGAAAAGACCTACAATAACAAACCCAAAACAATTAAGAAAATGGTAATGGGAACATACATATCAATAATTACCTTAAATGTAAATGGACTAAATGTTCCAACCAAAAGACATAGACTGGCTGAATGGATACAAAAACAAGACCTGTATATATGCCGTCTACAAGAGATCCACTTCTGACCAAGGGACTCATTCAGACTGAAAGTGAGGGGATGAAAAAAGACCTTCCATGCAAATGGAACTCAAAAGAAAGCTGGAGTAGCAATTCTCCTATCAGACAAAATAGACATTAAAGTAAAGACTATTACAAGAGACAAAGAAGGACACTACATAATGATCAAGGGATCAATCCAAGAAGAAGATATAATAATTATAAATATTTATGCACCCAACATAGGAGCACCTCAGTACATAAGGCAAATGCCAGCACCATAGTCTTACTGTCAACTTCCCTCCACATTAGGGCCATGATTCTATGACATATTCATATACTGACACTATTTCTTCTTTGCACATTTTGTGCCTAACTAAAATCTCTGCCCTCTTCTCTTTGTAAATTACCTTCTTTTTAAGAAAGCAGCTGAAGTATTACCTCTTCTATGAAGATTTTTCTTAATTATCACAGGCAGAGCTGGCTGACCCATCATTTTTGATGTACAGCACTTGGCTCAAATTTCTGTAATGGCACCAAACCTATTAGATTGTACCATGTTCTGCCTACAGCTTTTAACCTCATAAGACTGTCAACTCAATCTAGGAACAGCTGTGTCTTACTTGATTTTGTATCTTGAACACCTGAAATAAGTTGTATTATATCGTTGGGCCCACTTATTTTTTTCAGAAGAATAAAAATTCAAAGTGAGATAATTGTCCAGGTAAAGCTTTCTCTTGGCAGTATAGGACTATACGAAAATTTGGCGCAAGAATATGGATATATTTTCTATAACCTGAATGCATTCCGTTTCCTTGTGATTCTCAAGAAGTTATCATCACCACCATCATCATTATCCAGCCAGTTTTAAACCACCCTCCCCAACATATATCTCAGTACTCTCTTTGTTTGCCTTGTCTCAGGAATTCAGCCACTAGACAACCCAATTTTACAAGATTATCTTATTTCTCAAGTTTACTGAGTGTTCCAAAGCCTTCTGCTAGAGCAACAAATGCTTCATATTTGGACCTTTTAGCTCATTTGGTCACCACTTAAAACCACAAATGAGTCTTGCTGAGATTTCTCTAAGCCAGACAAGGTCAAGATGCCACAGAGCTCAAGAGTAATGTTGCTGCATCATAGTGGTACGTGTCCCTTGTGAGCAATAATAATTCTAAATGCTGATATTCAGCTCTGACTCAGAAACAAGGGTTCTGATCTGGGGGTAGGAATGAGACATGGGGGCTTATTTTTCATAAACATTTCCTACTCTTTGTACATCAGATGAGTTGTTCATTATGTGTTCAGACTATCTGAATGTCTCATTTCTGCTTTTCCTCCCCCTGAGCCCTTGAACCCTTCCCAGTCCATGAGGCCAACAGCCCTTCTGAAACTCAAGACTCTTTTATTTTTTATTTTTATTTTTTTTTTTTAATTTATCTACTTTAATTTTTATTTATTTTTGGCTGCGTTGGGTCTTCGTTGCTGCATGCAGGCTTCCTCTAGTTGCAGTGAGAGGGGGCTACTCTTCGCTGCAGTGAGCAGGCTTCTCATTGAGGTGGTTTCTCTTGTTGCGGAACACGGGCTCTAGGCACATGGGCTTCAGCAGTTGTGGCTCCCAGGCTCTAGAGTGCAGGCTCAGTAGTTTTGGTGCACAGGCCCAGTTGCTCCACGGCATGTGGGATCTTCCCAGACCAAGGCTAGAACCCGTGTCCCCTGCATCGGCAGGTGGATTCCTAACCACTGTGCCACCAGGGAAGCCCTCAAGACTCTTTTAGTCTATAAATCATAATTCTTAAACTTTTTAGTGAAACACAGATGATTTTATTTAAGGGAGTTCTTTTGGGAGTGTTAAACCACCTTATGTTTTACTACTTTTCTGTATATAATGGAGCATGCATTGACTCTTTACACATTTCATTTCTAAACTTAACATCTTCAGCATCAGTACTATAATTTACTTTTACAAATGAGGAAACTAAGGCTGGAAAGTCTCATTCTTAAAGGCCACACAGCTAAATGATAAGTAAAGAACTGAGCATGGAATCCAAACCCAGCTCTATAGAACTAAAAGCCTTGACATTCTTGCTAAAGAGGGTGTGGAGAAAAGGGAACCCTCCTACACTGTTTGTGGGAATGTAAATTTGTGCAGTCACTGTGGAGAACAGTATAAAGGTTCCTTAAAATACTAAAAATAGACCTACCATATGATCCAGAAATCCCACTCTTGGGCATATATCTTGAAAAGACATAAACTCTAATTCAAGAAAGATACATGTACCCAAATGTTCATAGCAGCATTATTTACAAAAGTCAAGACATGGAAACAACCAAAATGCCCATCAACAGATGACTGGTATAAGAAGATATGGTACATATATACGATGAAATATAACTCAGTGATAAAAAAGAATGAAATATTGCCATTTGAAGCAACATGGATGGACCAAGAGAATATCACACTAAGTGAAGTAAGTCAGACAAAGACAAGTACTATATGTATTACTTAAATGTGGAATCTAAAAAATAATACAAATGGATCAAATCTATATACAAAACAGAAACAGACTCACAGACATAGAAAAAAAAGCTTATGGTTACCAAAGGGGAAAGGGAGGATGGGAAGAGATAAATTAGGAGAATGGGATTAACAGATACAAACTACTATACAAAAACTGGTAAGCAACAAGGATTTGCTGTATAATTCAGTAAATGATTACTGAATCATTTGCTGTACACCTGAAACTAACAATATTGTAAATCAACTATACTTCAATTAAAAAAAATAAAGCCTTGGGATGCAGCAAAAGTAGTTCTAAGAGGGAAGTTTATAGCAATACAATCTTACATTAGGAAACAAGAAAAATCTCAAATAAAGAACCTAACCTGACACCTAAAGAAACTAGAGAAAGAAGAACAAAAAAAACCCAAAGTTAGTAGAAGGAAAGAAATCATAATGATCAGAGCAGAAATATATGAAATAGAGATGAAGAAAATAATAGCAAAGATCAATGAAACTAAAAGGTGGTCCTTTGATAAAATAAACAAGATTGATAAACCTTTAGCAAGACTCCTCAAGAAAAGAAAGGGATAGTACTCAAATCAATAACATTAGTAATGAAAAAGAAGTTACAATGGACATTACAGAAATACAGAGGATCATAAGAGACTATTACAAGAAACTTTATGCCAATAAAATGGACAGCTTAGAAGAAATGGACAAATTCCTAGAAAGGTACAACCTTCCAAGACTGAACCAGGCAGAAATAGAAAATATGAACAGACAATTCACAAGTACTGAAATTGAACCTATGATTTTAAAATTTCCAAAAAAAAAGTCCAGGACCAGATGGCTTCACAGGTGAATTCTATCAAATATTTAGAGAAAAGCTGACACCTATCCTTTTGAAACTCTTCCAAAAAATTGCAGAGGAAGGAACACTACCAAGCTCATTCTACAAGGCCACCATCATCCTGATACCAAAACCAGACACAGATATCACAAAAAAGAAAATTACAAGCCAGTATCACTGATGAACATAGACACAAAAATCCTCAACAAAATACTAGCAAACTAAATCCAACAACACATTAAAAGGATCATACACCATGATCAAGTGAGATTTACCCCAGGGATGCAAAGATTTTTCAGTATCTGTAAATCAATCAGTGTGATACACCACATCGACAAATTGAAGAATAAAAACCAAATGATCATTTTAATAGATGCAGAAAAAAATTCAACACCCATTTATGATAAAAACTCTCCAGAAAGTGCACATAGAGGGAACCTACCTCAAATAATAAAGGCCATATATGACAAACCCACAGCAAACATCATCTCACTGGTGAAAAACTGAAAACATTTTCTCTAATTTCAGGAAAACAGACAGGGATGTCCACTCTCAGAACTATTATTCAACATAGTTTTGGAAGTCCTAGCCACAGCAATCAGAGAAGAAAAAGAAATAAAAGGAATGCAAATTGAAAAGGAAGAAGTAAAACTGTCACTGTCTGCAGATGACACGATTCTATACATAGAAAATCTTAAGGATGCCACCAGAAAACTACTAGAGCTAATCAATGAATTTGGTAAAGTTGCAGGATACAAAATTAATATGCAGAAATCTCTTGCATTCCTATATACTAACAACAAAAGGGCAGAAAAAGAAATCAAGGAAACAATCACATTTACCATTACAACAAAAAAAAAATAAAATACCTAGGAATAAACCTACCTAACGAGGGAACACTGTACTCAGAAAACTCTAAAACACTAATGAAAGAAATCAAAGATGACATAAACAGATGGAGAGATATACCATGTTCTTGGATTGGAAGAATCAATATTGTGAAAATAATTATACTACCCAAAGCAATCTACAGATTCAATGAAATCCCTATCAAATTACCAATGTCCTTTTTCAGAGAATTAGAACAAAAAATTTTACAATTTATATGGAAACCCAAAAGACCATGGATAGCCAAAGCAATCTTGAGAAAGAAAAATGGAGCTGGAGGAATCAGGCTCCCTGGCTTCAGATTATACTACAAAGCTACAGTAATGAAGACAGTATGGTACTGGCACAAATACAGAAATATAGATCAATAGAACAGGATAGAAAGTCCAGAGATAAACCCATGCACCTATGATCATTTAATCTATGACAAAGGAGGCAAGAATATACAGTGGAGAAAAGATCAACTCTTCAATAAGTGTTGCTGGGAATACTGGAGAGCTACATGTAAAAGAATGAAATTACAACATTCTCTAACAACATATACAAACATAAACTCAAAATGGATTAAAGACCCAAATGTAAGACCATATACTCTAAAACTCTTAGAGTAAAACATAGGCAGAACACTCCCTGACATAAATCACAGAAGATCTTTATTGATCCACCTTCTAGAGTAAAGAAAATAAAAGCAAAAATAAACAAATGAGACCTAATTAAACTTAAAGGCTTTTGCACAGCAAAGGAAACCATAAACAAAATGACAGCCCTCAGAATGGGAGAAAATATTTGTTAATGAAGCAAGCAACAAGGGATTAATCCCCAAAATATACAAACAGCCCATGCAGCTCAATATCTAAAAAACAAACAACCCAATCAAAAAATGGTCAGAAGGTCCTAATAAACATTTCTCCAAAGAAGACATACAGTTGGTTAAAAAGCACATGAAAAGATGCTCAACATCACTAATTATTAGTCATGTAAATCAAAACTACAATGAGGTATCACCTCACACTGGTCAGAATGGCCATCATCAAATGGCCAGAAATCTTCAAACAATAAATGCTGGAGAGGGTGTGGAGAAAAGGGAACCATCCTACACTGTTGGTGGGAATGTAATTTGGTACAGCTACTATGGAGAACAGTATGGAGGTTCCTTAAAAAACTAAAAATAGAGCTGCCATATGACCCAGCAATCCCACTCCTTGGCATATATTCAGAGAAAACCATAATTTGATAAGACACATGCACTGCAGTGTTCATTGCAGCACTATTTACAATAGCCAGGACATGGAAGCAACCTAAATATCCATCAACAGAGGAATGGATAAAGAAGATATGGTACATATATACAATGAAATATTACTCAGCTATAAAAAAGACAGAATAATGCCATTTGCAGCAACATGGACAGACCTAGAGATTGTCTTACTGAGTGAAATAAGTCAGACACAGAAAGACAAATATCATATGATACCACTTATATGTGGCAACAAAATAATAGTGTACAAATAAACTTATCTATAAAACAGAAATAGAGTTACAGCTATAGAAAACAAACTTATGATTACCAGGGGGTAAGCAGGGGATGGATAAATTGGGAGATTGGGATTGACCTATACATATATAAAATAGATAACTAATAAGGACCTACCTTATAGCACAGGAAACTTTACTCAGTACTCTATAATGACCTATATGGGAAAAGAATATAAAAAGAATGGATATATGTATATGTATAACTGGACCTAATTAAACTTAAAGGCTTTTGCACAGCAAAGGAAACCATAAACAAAATGACAGCCCTCAGAATGGGAGAAAATATTTGTTAATGAAGCAAGCAACAAGGGATTAATCCCCAAAATATACAAACAGCCCATGCAGCTCAATATCTAAAAAACAAACAACCCAATCAAAAAATGGTCAGAAGGTCCTAATAAACATTTCTCCAAAGAAGACATACAGTTGGTTAAAAAGCACATGAAAAGATGCTCAACATCACTAATTATTAGTCATGTAAATCAAAACTACAATGAGGTATCACCTCACACTGGTCAGAATGGCCATCATCAAATGGCCAGAAATCTTCAAACAATAAATGCTGGAGAGGGTGTGGAGAAAAGGGAACCATCCTACACTGTTGGTGGGAATGTAATTTGGTACAGCTACTATGGAGAACAGTATGGAGGTTCCTTAAAAAACTAAAAATAGAGCTGCCATATGACCCAGCAATCCCACTCCTTGGCATATATTCAGAGAAAACCATAATTTGATAAGACACATGCACTGCAGTGTTCATTGCAGCACTATTTACAATAGCCAGGACATGGAAGCAACCTAAATATCCATCAACAGAGGAATGGATAAAGAAGATATGGTACATATATACAATGAAATATTACTCAGCTATAAAAAAGACAGAATAATGCCATTTGCAGCAACATGGACAGACCTAGAGATTGTCTTACTGAGTGAAATAAGTCAGACACAGAAAGACAAATATCATATGATACCACTTATATGTGGCAACAAAATAATAGTGTACAAATAAACTTATCTATAAAACAGAAATAGAGTTACAGCTATAGAAAACAAACTTATGATTACCAGGGGGTAAGCAGGGGATGGATAAATTGGGAGATTGGGATTGACCTATACATATATAAAATAGATAACTAATAAGGACCTACCTTTAGCACAGGAAACTTTACTCAGTACTCTATAATGACCTATATGGGAAAAGAATCTAAAAAGAATGGATATATGTATATGTATAACTGATCACTTTTCTGTACATCAAGAATCATTGGTCTGTTCCCCTAACACCTGATGTAATCATAGATTTGAATTAAGAAAGGGCGCTGGAGTCATTGTGAATACCAAACACCATGCTAGATACCTAGTGGGAGTGCAAATATTTATTAAATAAATTAATATACTGATCTTCCCATTATTTCTCACTTTCTTTTTCTTCCTTGTCTCATTAAAGAAACAAACAAACAAACTACATTTGTTTAGCAACCACTATAGGACAAACAATCTAGGGATGAGAAATAAAAAATATAACAAGGATTTTAAGCAGGAGTGTGACTTTGTCATGTGTGTTTAAGTGACCCTGAGGGCAATGTAGAGAGTAGGTAAGACGGCAGAAAACTTGGGTTCAAGTGAGTAACAAGGATGAACTTGACCAAAGTAATGATCATGAACTTAAAGAGGGAAGAACAAAAAAACAGGTTTATGAGGTTTCATAGTGGGATCCCAGGGATGGATTAAACATGCGGAATGAGAGAGTAGGGGTCTCCTTTCTCAATTACCCTACAACTCACTTGCTATATGATTGACAATACTTTGTGAAATTGCCTCCATTTTTTACTTTGCTTTTGCTTTTACCTCAACATCCTATTACTATATTCTTCCTTTGCTTCAGCTATTATACTTCATATTTTAGCAGGTATGAAATAGTTTTATTAAATTAAATGGAGTAGAATGGAAAGCTAACCAGTGCTATATGCACAGAGGTGTTTTTGTTTTGGGATTTTAAACAAAAGACTAATTGCATCTACTCTCTCAAAAACAATAGAAGAAGAAAGAAGGAAAGACAGAAGAAAAGCAGGCAGAATAGCAAAAGGAAGAGAGTGAACCTTAAAGTACCCTCTAAAATGGGTTGTACTCGATAAGCCAATGTCATCATGTCTATTTCCCTTTAAGAAGAAGTCACTTGGATTAAAAAATCAAATACATATTTGACTGCTTTATTTGTTATTTGGCAATTACAGTCAGTTAACAAAAAGAATATTTGCAAAGACAGAAAGTCAGGGTAAATTCCTCCCCTCTGGCATAATGAAAAAAGTAAATATATATGAAAAATGGAAAGTATATTAAGAATGTACAAAATTGTTATTCAAATTTTAAAATTGTCTTTACTTAAATAATTAATTTTCTGCTGATCCTTAGCACTTGTTGAAAATTTGCACAAAATATTACCTGTTTATTCATGCACATTTTACATTAATGAAGCTGCCTCATATTAAGCAGTTTGAAGCCTACAGTCAACATACTGGGACTGTGTTCTTCCTCTGTGCTGCTTCTACTGTTTCGAAGGTTGGAAGTTTGAAGGAAGAGGTTACAATAGATGTAGAAAGAAAGATCTACATTCCTCTTAAAAGTATATAAATCTGTCTTCATGTAAATTCTTGAAATGTGTCCATAAAGAATCTCCCAAATTTGAATAGCCAATTCAAAGCCTTTTATTAAAGTATGAAGATTCTAAATTATATTTTTAATTGATTTTTATATTAAACATTAATTTGAATTCCATTACCATGTAAGCAATTGTATACTGATTTTTTAAAATCCTTATTTTGAATTGTAGTCAAATAGTGAACATGGGGATCAAATTCAATACGTGTAAATCCATTATAATAAAGGCAAAGAGATGTTACCTTCAATGTGCTGACAAAAGTAACATTTTGCTAAACTATTAAAAACAAGGGAGACATTTTCATTCAAACAAAAAAACTGAGTTTGTCATGAGAGAGATTCTTGCTAGAGGAACTCCTAAAGGCTGAAGAAGAAATTTCAACCAGAAGGACAAAAGTGAAATACTAGGAAGAATAGAAAGCAGTAGAACCAGTCAAAATATAAAAATATCTAGACAGATATTGACTGTATAAAACCATAAAAATGACAGTGCCCAATTTGGTGGTATAAAAGTGATACAATAGAGGAGAGTTACTGGGATTACAATTTGTAAGTTCTTTGTATTTTTCTGGCAAAAGGGTAAAGACCATTAACTAAGGGTAATTTTTAAGGAAATAAACTGTATAGCTTCAAAATCGGTAGAAGAAAAAATTAACTAAAAAAAGCTTATCAATCTAAATGAAATTAGAAGGGGATAAAAATATACAAAAAAGGATGAATATAAGCATGGAATAACATGATAGAGATGAATGCAAATATCTCAGTAATCACAGTCAATGTAGATAAAATAAACCTTTGCTGAAAAAAACGTCAGATTAGAATTTTTAAAAATCAGCTATAGCATGTTTATAAGAAACATACTTTAAATATGAGGACAGAGATTGAAAGCACAACAGAATAAGTTACACCAGAGTCATGAATCAAAAGGAAGCACCACTACTACATTAGCTTCAGAAAAAACTAGATTCTAAGGCAAAAATAATTATAGGAGATGAAGAAAAGTTATGACCTAATGATAAGTGGAATAATTTACCAGGAAGACACAGTAATTATAGATATACATATGCCTTTAACAACATACCCTCAAAATGTATGGAACAAAACATAGGTTATGAAGCTTGATTCCCTAGAATATTTAATATATTATATATAATATTTTATTAATATATTATATATAATATAAATATATTAATATATAATACATACAACATATAATGTTATATAATAATATTTGGTATTATATTTTATATTATATTAATAATTTTTATAATATATTATAATTATATATAATGTGTTATAATTATATATAATATAATAAATAATGATATAATATATGGTATATATTACATATTATATTATTATATATTATTTATTAATATTAATATGTAATAAATAATTTTGTATATAATATTATATATTATATTTTGTATCATGAAATGTTATATATGATATATAATATATAAAATTATATATATTATATTTACATAATTAAATATATATAATAAATAATATCTATCATATATAATATAAAGTATCTAATATATAACATATATTATATTATATATAATAGATATGTAATATATATTATATATTACATAATATAATAGTATATAATATAATTGTTATAATAATATTAGATATTATTTTAATATTTAATTATATATATTATTATATCATATATTATTTATAGCTATAATTATATATAATTTTATATTATATATGTGTTATATTATAAGATATATAATGTATATTACATATAATATGTATTGTATGTAATAGATATTTCATATATAATTGTATATGTATATTAATATATTAATATATATTTATATACATATTAATATATTATATGAAATAAATATATGCAGAGTATATTAATGATTAAACATATTTATCAAAATAATTAACTAATAATTAATATAATATATTTAATAATTATATTATGTTATAAATATAATATAAAATATACATAGCATTTATTAAATAAATATAATATAAATGTAGTATAAGTAAATATAATATATTATATTTATTCTCATATTATACTGCATATTATACTAATTATAATTATATATGTAATATATATAATATATATCGTATATATTAGCTAATAGAAAATATTATGATAATTATATGTTATATTTACCATAATATATTGTATTAGCTATTATGTAATATATTCATATTTATTATATATATATCATATATAGTTTATATATAAATATATAAGGTATACTATATTATATATAGTTATATTATATATTATATTAAATATATTTACATCAAATAGAAATATATTCTAATAATTATAATATATATTATATTTAATATAATTGCTTATATTAATTATAATTTAATATAATTGATTATAATTTTAATATAATGTTATAATATGATTATATATAATTATACTATATAATACATAATTATATATAATATATAAATATTATAACACACATATAATTATACAATTATATAGCTTATAAAATGTAATATTAATATATGGCATATATAACATATATTCTGCATATCATATATAATAATATTATATATTATATAATATATAATACAATATATTTTTTATATTTTATGTGTATTATATTATATATAATATATGTCATATGTATAATATATATTTTTTATATATTATATGTTATATTTGATATATATCATGTATATTATATATCATATTATTTTATATACATTAAATAGATATATTATATATATTATATGTACATATATGTATTATGATATGCTTGATATGTGTTGTAAATATGTATTTTATATATAATGCATGCATTATATATAAAATATGTAGTATATTATATATGATTATAATTAATTATTATATATAATTATCAATTATAATTTATTATTATTGTTTATAATAGTATTATATATATTATAGAAATATATAATTATATATATATAATTATACCTAACCTACAAATATAATACATTATGTATTATATGTGCAATATACATTATATATATAATATCTACAGATACACAGAGACACACACACATATATAATTCCAGTTAATGTTTTTAAGTTCAACAGAAAAGTTTCAAGCATCAAATTATGAAAGCAATTCTTGGTCCTAGAACTCATAGTGACACTGTAAACTATTTCAATATTTTTGCTCCTAAAGTCACATATGTTATAAAATCACTTTAAAATTTATTTGCAAAATCAGACAATATATCACAGAAAAGAAAACTACACCTATGTCCCTCATGGAAATTATATGTCTGTAATCATTCTTTTTCATACAGAATTAAGTTCAACAAATCAGAGTATATATCATTTGATAAATAAATTATTGTTGAAATTTTCTCTTCACTAAAATTATTTGACTATTAAAAATATTGCCAAAATATTTTCTTTCTTATAATTAACTATTTTAGGAATTAAAAAACAAGATAATTATGTAATGAATAACCAATTTCCTGCACCAGACCTTTTGAATTTATAGCATAGATCTCTAATGTCTATTTTTAATTTAAAATAACTCTTTAATATATAATATACCATGTAAAAATGATAAAATAATTGTTAAAATTCCAAATGGATTTTCAAGATTTTTCTATAGAAGGAGTTGACAAGTAAGAAAAAATTGGGAAATATTCTCTTATATCATTGGGTAAAGTCATAAAGTCCTTTTTAACTATGACACCTGACACCAAATTTCTTGCCAGAACTGCTCATTCATATTCATCTACTAAGCTCAACAAAAAGCAAAGAGTAAATGAGTTTTGAATATAGTTTTTAGTTGTTTACACAGCAAACAGCATAAAAACTTTCCTCCAGCATTCTCTACACTCTGCCACTTTGTGTTGTCATTACAGAGCCAGAAGCTAGGTGAGAAGCAGTAAGAAGCAATTAGTTTTTGCTAGACCCATATCAGACACATTATATACCTTAGTTTGTTTAATTCTTGTAACCGTCACTTGAAATATGCATTATTGTGGTTGCCATTTTGCACATGAGGAAACCAAGGGCTAAAGAGGTTATGGGACTTGCCCAAGGCCACCAGGGTTGGAGCTGCCACTCAAACTTATGTGAGTCTGACTCCAAAGCCCATGGGGTATATTACCTGTATCAGCGTGCTAGGGAACTTCAAATTTTAGAACAAATAGCAGCATATGATAAAATATCACGAATAAAAACACACTATGTCCACCTCGTCAAGATAAGTAAAGTCTATCTTTTCTACCCTTCTGTGGCCAAGTTAAACTCAAACAACAACTCCTAGAATACTCGCAAGTTTCCTGTCTTGTTCTTTCCCTAGTAAATCTGGGAGCACTGGGCCTCAGCAACTGTTGATCTCCTCCATTCCTAGAGACAGAAGGGAAGACTCAACCACCAAGGCAACTTGTGGACTAGGAAACACGTACTGAGAACATACCAGGTCCTCATTGCTTGGTTGCCAGGGCCCCTGGATTAATGGATGACCAAAACCCCAGTGTGTTTCTGAAATAATTTGCCTACTTGATAATTTCCACTCTGAGCCCAAGTACACTTCATATGCATTCCCATTCTCATCTCCCTCTGTCTCCCCTGTGGAACTCCTCCACTCTCATTCAGCTCAAACAAATGCAAAATTCAATGTATATACCTTTGTCACTTTAGGAAGAGAAAAAGAAGGAGGAGGAAGAGGCAGAGAGGATAATAAGAGAAGAAGAAGAAGAAAAAGGAGTAGAAGTAAGAGAGAAAGTAAAAGGACACAAACTCTTCGAGTTTCATTTTGCTGATGTATTAAATGAGGGTATGAGACCAAGTCAATTCCTAATCTTGTCTGAATGTTAAAATTTATGAAGAAAGCTATGGACCCTTTTCTAAGGGGCACGCACACACAGTATTCCAAAGAGTTCATGGATTTTAGTCTAGACCTCTATGATTCCTTCTAACTCTATGGGAGCCATCCCACTATAAATTGAAGTCGAGCCTCTTTTATTGTTATCAAATTCTGGTTCTAATTCAAGAGGGTGATGGAAAAATAATAATGTTGATAATTGTTTTGCCTAGCAACCTGCAAGTGAGAATCTAAATAATGTCAAGTGGTACTAAGGATATCATGATTATTCCAATTATTTTAATATACCGCAGGTAAATCTTAACTCCTCAAGCACCAACACTCCAGTGTAGAAGTCTGACAACATTTTAAGCTGCTACAGCAGTTCTTGGCCTCATTCCTCTTTCCCATCCCACCCCCACTCCCCACCCCAACCCCAACTCTCAAATAAACTGCTGGGAGTTTCTTTGTTCTAAATAAAAAGGCTGAATGGAAAGATGAAATGGGCAATGAAATTTTCTGGGTGTTTTTCCTATTCTATTTTCTATTCTTTTCTTTTATAGTCTGAATGATAATCACAGAGGAAGTTCCCTTGGCAGTGTTGTGTTTCCATGGTGATAAAAGAGTTCAAGGTTAACAAACCCGGGTGCTGGGAACCTTCTGCTGCAGCATAGATGCAAGGGAAGTGCTGGCAGTCAAAGTGTCACCAGGGGACCCACTTTCACGGCTCCTCCTTTGAATGGCCACAGAGCCTGACTTGTGCCTTTCTGAATGGACAAACCAGGGATGTCTTGAAAGTAATAATAGCTCCATCACTTCCCCCTATGCAGAAATGTGCTGTGCCCTTCCTCTCAAAGGCCAGGAACTGATACTTCTCACTAACAACAATCCACAGATTGTTGGAATATGTATGTGTTCTTTGTATTGGCACCAGTAGCTCAGAGATGCCAAGTTTTAGAATCCAAATATACTTTAGAAAAGCAATTTGATCTTTGGGAACAAGCGATCCTAATAAGTTTTGACCATGTCAGGGCAGGCTAAAAGATGAATTAATTAAAAGGAGAGTAGAAAGCATACAATTTAAATTAAATATCAGATGACCCAAATAATTTCCCTTAAAACATAACTCAGTTATTTTGCCTGAAACCAAATGACCTGATTTTACTCTTTTTGTATTCTCCTCAATATTCAAGCCTTAATGTCATGAAATTTGTACAGCTTATTTTAGACGAGAACTAAAAAAGAAGAATGATGGAATCAAGGTAAGCTCTAAATGTATTAAAGTAATTGATTCAAAATCTGTGATTTCTTTGAGAGGAGACAAAGGATTCTATATATGATGAAAGGCATGAATGCTCTTAGGATCCCAGATATGGGACGGAATAGCTTTTAGTACATTATAGGATTGTGGTAAAAAAGATTGAGAAATGGGACAGTTCTTCACATTTTAAGTAGTACTAAAGGACCTTAGAAGTTCTGCTACTAAAAAGACTTAAGCATTTATTACATGCTCTGTCTCCCATGACCATCTGTATGCTAATGACTCTCTAATCTCAGAGTCCCAGATCCATATACTCAGTTACCTATCAGATTTTCTGTTTGAATGTCAGACACACTAAACTCAACAAGAACAAAACTGAACTCCTTGTTTTCACCCCTTCATCTGCTGCTCCTCTCTACCACAGTGACTCTCTCAGTGAAAAGCCAGTTACCACTAGTCCAGCCAGAAATCTGGGAATTATCCTTGCCACCCCATCTTCCTCACCCAGAGCAATTACAAAGTCTTGTCTATATTACTGTCAAATCCATTCCCATCTTTCTGTTGCCATCTCCACTCTCCTTGTTTAGGCTTCCAAGACTTCTCTTGATGATTATCCCATCCTCTTGCACTCGGTTTCCTGCCTCCAACTTGCCCACATCCACCAACACATTCTCCACTCTATGGTCAGAGTAATCTTTCTGAGATTCAAATATGATTATGAACATTGGTCTGCTTAAAAGTAGTCAATGTCTTCTAATGCCTTCAGGATAAATCCCAAATTCTGTTCTGAGCATTACATGGCTCAGTAGGATCTGGCTTCTACCTACTCTCCAGCTTCATCTATATATATCCAACCCTCCCACATGCTCCCCACCCCCACCCTTCTGTCTGCACACACCATGTATGTATAAATTCCAGCTGGGGTGAACTACCTGGTTTCCTGAATGCAATTATTTCTCTTGACTCTGGGTCTTTGCTTAGAACACTGTTCATACTCGCAAACACTCTCCCTGTTCCCTGGCCACTTGTTTTGTTGGGCTAGGTTCTGCTTATGTTTTAGATGTGAACTTAGTTGTAATTTCTTCAAAGATGTGTATCTTGCCCTCAAATTTTACCCTGTATGGTCTCATAACACCTGTGCTTCCTCCATCAAAGGATTTTACACTATAATTATGCCATTTTACATTATTATAATTGCTTATTTACATTTTGTATCTTTATTTTAAATGTAAGTTCCATGAGGGTAGGGATTGAGTCTGTGTTCACCAGTAAATCCACAGTACCCAACACAGTACTCAAAAATATGTGTGGAATGTTCTTAAAGAATCTCTGTCTATAAATAAGCACCTGAAGTAATATTGAAATGTAGATTACATAAACTCCTAAGTCCTCATACTTTTTTGACTAGCTGTGAAGTCTCAGATACTTCATAATACATTTTTAGTATTTAGCATGGTTAATGTTCTCCTTTTCTTACATTCTATGACTATAACTTGCATTCACCTACCATATATTCCCACTAGAATTATACTGGAAGAACACTCTGGCAGTATCTCTTTTCTAAGAAAATTCCTGTGGATTAAAATTTGGCTGACGTAGGAACTAAGAAACCGGCCCTTCCAAAAAAATATGGGTGGAGTACATTTTCCCAAACATTTTTGACATTTTTTTCCAAGACAGGGAATAATTTGAATGGGAGAGAAGATTAAAGATTATCTCCTTTGGAAAAAACATATAGAGAAAGAAAAGTTTGCCAATTGTCTAAATATTTTCACCATGATGTCTTGGTAATCTCCATAATTTCTAACAAATGTAAAATTTTTTTGTGCAATTAGTGTTTGAGAGGACCATTAATGGTTATCTGAACTTTTCTGGCAATATCAGTCAGGACATCCACCTGTTGCCAGGCACCTTTCTAAAACTCATTGTTGATTACAACACCTCTCCTTGCAAACACCTTTGCTGGTTACTCCAATGACTACAGAAATAAAACTCAACCTCACTAGCATGGCTCACAAGATCCTACATTACACGATCCTACCTCTTTCTGAGAGTTCATCTTTCCCAAGTCCCTTCACATATCTTACATTTCAGTCACACTGAAATGGTCACACTGAAGTGGTAAGTGGTATAACTTACCACTCTCCAAACACAACTTGCCCTTCTAAGCTTCCATGTTTTTTGTCTTTTGCCTTGCACCTAGATTCCCTTCTTCCTTAACCATCTTGACCTAATGAAATTTTACTCATCCTTCATCTGTAATGCTGAACTAGCTAATGGGGACGCCACTGTGCAGGACTCTAAATATTAGACCAAGGTAGTTAAATGTTATCCAAAAACAGTGAGACTGTGGGATTCTGAGTGGATGGATGGTACACACAAAATTGTGGTTAGTAAACAAACTAACAGTCCCAAGGACCAGGAAATGTTGACAGCCACATAATTGTATATCCATTTATAAGGAAAAGCCATCATTTCCAAGTTTCTTGGACATATTCCCTGGACATATTCCAAGTTTCCTGGAGATGGATCCCAGATATTTCCATTCTTTCCTCCTAGTGTGATATTTACTATTCTTAACATTGTGTTCTGCTTGCCACATGGCTGGCCAGCTGTAAACTTCAATTGGACACACCAAGATGGGCAAGCAAACAGAAATGTCCCTTACATCATCAGGTCCTTCTTGTGTCAGCTTTGACTTCTCAGGTTGCCACATTCATGACATCTGCCAAGACCACCTTCCTACTGAAAAGAAAAATCAGAGGATGGTTGGTTGACTCAAAGCCATGGTAATTTTTAAAAATCAAGTGATCTTTCTAGTTTGTCTATGTCATCTTTATTTATAGTTTCTGTAATTGGCAAAATAGGAAGGTTGAAAGTTAAAAATAAAATCACTGTAAAAGTTTAACTTAAACTTGAAAATCCCTTGTGTTTGTAGTCAGTGACATCACACTGTGGGAAATGGAAGCTGGGGATGTGGAGTCAAGATGGCAGTGTGGGAAGATGCAGAGTTAGCGTCTCCTCACAACTAGCACACCTGCTGGCTGATGGTGCAAGACTCTGACGCCCAAGGAGATGGGAGGAACCCCAAAGTGAAGCAGTAGGACATAGGGGGACTGAGGGGAGAGGAGAAGTGGAGGCCAGACAGGATTGGTGCTCCTGAGGCCAGGGGATGCAGCTGGGAGGTACTCTCTTGAAAGAACGGAAGAGGAGAGGGAGGTGATTGCCCTGCCCACGTGGGCCGGGGAGCCTGCTGAGCTCCCAGGCCAGTGCCCTGCCCTCCAAAGCCCCATCCAGGCCACGTGGGTCCTGGGGGCATAAGAGGGAGACCAGGGAGATTGAGACAGTCAGGTGGGAGGGGGCCTCCCAGACTGGAGGAGCAGGAGAGGAGAGGAGGGCCTTTTCCCCACCCACTCTAGCCCAGGAAGCTTGCTGGGCTCCCAGGTGAGGTCCCCTGCCCTCTGAGACCAGGGATGGGGAGCACCCCTGGGCTCCTTCTGTTCCCTCAGCCTAAACCCCACACCCCACAGCCCCCAGGGACTTTTCCAGCCCTGTGGGTCCTGAGCATTGGCCCCACCCACCACTCAAACCTTGCCCATGCTTATTCCCACCCTCTACAACCAAGGACTCACCACCTCTTTTTTTTTCTTTTCTCCTCTTTTTTATTATTGTGATACTGATGTACCTTCCACTTGATGATTCATCTATATTTTTATATTTATATTCTTTCCAACATATCTGTTAGCTTCCTAGTCTGATTTTATTTATTTTTTTTGTTATTGTCTTTTTGTTTTTGTTTTTGTTTTTAGCCACCCCACGTGGCTTGTATGATCTTGGTTCATGAGCCCAGGGTTGGGCCGAAGCTCCTGCAGTGGGAGATCTGAGTCCAAACCACTGGAGTAACAGAAAACCTCAGACCACAAGGAATATTCATTAGAGTGAGGTTTCACAGAGTTCCTCATCTCAGCCCCAATAACCAGCTCTACCCAACTGCCTAGAAACTCCAGTGTTGGAAGCCTCAGGCAAAACAACAAGTAAGACAGGAACACAATCCCACTCATTAAAAAAAAAAATGAGATAGCAAAAAAATATGTCACAGATGAAGGAGCAAAGTAAAAACCTACAAGACCAAATAAATGAAGAAGTAATAGGCAGTCTACCTGAAAAAGAATTCAGAGTAATGATAGTAAAGATGATCCAGAATCTTGGAAATAGAATGGAGGCACAGATTGAGAAAATACAAGAAATGCTTAA
>NC_041229.1:20974950-20998429 GCF_002837175.3 Physeter macrocephalus | reverse complement strand
CTGAGGCAGAAGAATGAATAAGTGAGCTGGAAGACAAAATGGTGGAAATAACTGGCGAGGAGCAGAATAAAGATAAAAGAATGAAAAGAATTGAAGACAATCTCAGAGACCTCTGGGGCAACACTATACACACCAACATTTAAATTATAGGGGTCCCAGAGAAGAAGAGAAAAAGAAAGGGTCTGAGAAAACATTTGAAGAGATTATAGTGGAAAACTTCCTTAACATGGGAAAGAAAATAGTCACCGAAGTCCTGGAAGCACAGAGAGTCCCATTCAGGATAAACCCTAGGAAAAACACACCAAGACACATATTAATCAAACTAACAAAAATTAAATTCAAAGAAAAAAATGAAAAACAGCAAGGGAAAAACAAAATAAAACATACAAAGGAATCCCCATAATGTTATCAGCTAATTTTTCAGTGGAAACTCTGCAGACCAGAAGGGAGTGGCAGGATATACTTAAAGTGATAAAAGAGAAAAACCTACAACCAAGATTACTCTACCCATCTCATTCAATTAGATGCAGAAGTCAAAAGCTTTTCAGACAAGCAAAAACTAAGAGAATTCAGCATCACCAAACCAGCTTTACAATAAATGCTAAAGAAACTTCTCTAAGCAGGAAACAGAAGAGAAAAAAAGACCCATAAAAACAAACCTCAAAACAATTAAGAACATGGTAGTAGCAACATATGTATCTATAATAAACTTGAATGTACATGGATTAAATGCCCCAACCAAAAGACACAGACTGGCTGAATGAATACATAAAAACCTCCCTATATATGCTGTCTACAGCAGACCAACTTCGGACCTAGGGACACACACAGACTGAAAGTGAAGGGATGGAAAAATATAATCCATGCAAATGGAAAGCAAAAGAAAGCTGGAGTAGCTATAATTGTATCAGATAAAATAGACTTTAAAATAAAGATTGTTACAAGAGATAAGGAGGGACACTACATAGTGATCAAAGGATCAATCCAAGAAGAAGATATAACAATTATAAATGTTTATACACCCAACATAGGAGCACCTCATACATAAGGCAAATGCTAACAACCATGAAAGGGGAAATCGACAGTAACACAATAATAGTAGGGGACTTTACCACCCCACTTACAACAATGAACAGATCATCCAAACAGAAAATAAATAAGGAAACAGAAGCTTTAAATGACACAATAGAACAGATAGATCTAATAAATATTTATAGAACATTCCAACCAAAAGTGGCAGAATACACTTTCTTCTCAAGTGCACACAACATTCTCCAGGATAGATCACATATTGGGTCACAAATGAAGCCTCAGTAAATTTAAGAAAATTGAAATCACATTAAGCATCTTTTCAGACCACAACACTATGAGATTGGAAATCAATTACAGGAAAAAAAAACTGTAAAAAACAAAAATACATGGAGACTAAACAGTGTACTACTATATAACCAAGAGATCACTGAAGAAATCAAAGAATAAAAAAATACATAGAAAAAAATGACAATGAAAACACGATGACCCAAAACCTATGGAATACAGCAAAAGCAGTTCTAAGAAGGAAGTTTATAGCAATTCAATCTCACCTCAAGAAACAAGATAAATCTCACATAAACAATCTAACCCTACACTTAAAACAACTAGAGAAAGAGAACAAAGAAAACCCAAAGTCAGTAGAAGGAAAGAAATCATAAAGATCAGAACAGAAATAAATGAATTAGAAACAAAGAAAACAATAAAAGATCAATAGATCTTTTCTATTCTAGATCAATAAAACTAAATCCTGTATCTTTGAGAAGATAAACAAAATTGATAAACCTTTAGCCAGACTCATCAAGAAAAAAAGGAGAGTTTGCAAATCCATAAAATTAGAAATGAAAAAGAATAATTCACTACTGACACTGCAGAAATAAAAAGGATTATAAGAGACTACTACAAAAAACTATATGCCAATAAAATGGACAACCATGAAGAGATGGACAAATTATTGGAAAGGTACAAGTTTCCAAGACTGAGCCAGGAAGAATTACAAAATATAAACAGACCTATCACAAGTAATGAAATTGAAACTGTAATTAAAAATCTTATGAAATTGAAACTGTAATTAATTATCTTCCAACAAATAAAAGTCCAGGACCAGATGGCTACACAGGAGAATGCTACCAAACATTTAGAGAAGAGCTAACACCTATCCTTCTCAAACTCTTCCAAAAATTTGCAGAGGGAGAAACACTCCCAAATTCATTCTATGAAGCCACCATCACCCTGATACCAAAATCAGAAAACAATATCACAAAAAAAGAAAATTATAGACCAATATCACTGGTGAACATACATGCAAAAATACTCAACAAAATACTCGCAAAGAGAATCTAACAGCACATTAAAAGGATCATACACCATGATCAAGTGGGATTTACCCTAAGGATGCAAGGATTCTTCAATATATGCAAATCAATCAATGTGATACACCACATTAACAAATTAAGGAATAAAAACAATAAGATCATCTCAAAAGATGCAGAGAAAGCTTTTGATAAAATTCAATACCCATTCATGATAAAAACTCTCCAGAAAATGGACAAAGAGGGAACCTGCCTCAACATAATAAAGGCCATATACCACAAACCCACAGCAAGCATCATACTCAATAGTGAAAAACTGAAAGCATTTCCACTAAGATCAGGAAAAAGACAAGTATATCCACTCTTGCCATTCTTATTCAACATAGTTTTGGAAGTCTTAGCCATGGCAATGAGAGAAGGAAAAGAAATAAAAGGAATCCAAATTGGAAAATAAGAAGTAAAACTGTCACTGTTTGCAGATGACATGATACTATACATAGAAAACCCTAATGATGCCACCAGACAACTACTAGAACTAATCACTGAATCTGGTAAGGTTGCAGTATACAAAATTAATGCACAGAAATCTCTGGCATTCCTATACACCAACAATTAAAAATCAGAAAGAGAAATTAAGAAACACTCCCATTTACCATTGCAACAAAAAGAATAAAATATCTAGGAATAAACCTGCCTAAGGAGGCAAAAACTTGTACTCAGAAAACTATAAAACACTGAGGAAAGAAATCAAAGATGAAATAAACAGATGGAGAAATATACCATGTCCTTGGATTGGAAGAATCAATATTCTGAAAATGACAATACTACCCAAAGCAATCTACAGATTCAAGGCAATCCCTATCAAAGTAGCAATGGCATTCTTCACAGAATTAAAACAAAAAATTTTACAATTTGTATGGAAACACAAAAGACGACAAATAGCCAAAGTGATCTTGAGAAAGAAAAATGGAGTTGGAGGAATCAGGCTCCCTGACTTCAAACTATACCACAAAGCTACAATAATCAAGACAGTATGGTACTGGCACAAAAACAAAACTATAGATCAATGGTATAGGATAGGATGCCCAGAGATAAAACCATGTACATATGAGAACCTACTTTACAACAAAGGAGGGAAGAACATACAATGGAGAAAAGACAGCCTCTTCAATAAGTGGTGCTGGGAAAACTGGACAGCTACATATAAAACAATGAAATTAGAACATTCCCTAACACCATACACAAAAATAAACTCCAAATGGATTAAAGACTTAAATGTAAGACCAGACACTAGAAAACGCTTTGAACAAAACATGGGAAAAAACACTCTTTGACATAAACCACAGCAAGATCTTTTTTGACCCACCTCCTTGAGTAACGGAAATAAAAACAAAAATAAACAAATGAGATTTAATTAAACTTAAAAGCTTTGCACAGCAAATGAAACTATATATAAGACAAAAAGATGACCCTCAGAATGAGAGAAAGTATTTGCAAATGAAACAACAAAGGATTAATCTCCAAAATATACGAACAGCTCATGGAGCTCAATATCAAGAAAACAAACAATCCAGTTAAAAAATGGGCAAAAGACCTAAATAGACATTTCACCAATGAAGACATACAGATGGCCAAGAAGCACATGAAAAGGTACTCAACATCATTAATTATTAGAGAAATGCAAATCAAAACTACAATGTGATATCACCTCACACCAGTCAGAATGGCCATTATCAAAAAAATCTAGAAACAATAAATGCTGGAGATGGTGTGGAGAAAAGGGAACCTTCCTGCACTGTTGGTGGGAATGTAAATTGATACAACCACTATGAAAACAGTGTGGAGATTCCTTAAAAAACTAAAAATAGAACTACCATATGACCCAGCAATCCCACTACTGGGCATATACCCTGAGAAAACCATAATTCAAAAAGAGACATGTACCACAATGTTCACTGCAGCACTCTTTACAATAGCCAGGACATGGGACCAAACTAAAGATGAATGGATAAAGAAGATGTGGCACATATATACAATGGAATATTACTCAACCAAAAAGAAAATGAAATTGAGTTATTTGTAGTGAGGTGGATGGACCTAGAGTCTGTCATACAGAGGGAAGTAAGTCAGAAAGAGAAAAACAAATACCATATGCTAACGCATATATATGGAATCTAAAACAAAACAAAACAAAAATGGTACTGATGAACCTAGCTGTAGAGCATGAATAAAGAGGTATACATAGAGAATGGACTTGAGGGCATGGGGTGGGAGGGTGAAGCTGGGACAAAGTGAGAGTAGTATCGACATATATACACTACCAAATGTAAAATGGTTGGTGGGAACCAGCAGCATAGCACAGGGAGATTGGCTCAGTGCTTTGTGTTGACCTAGAGGGGTGGGACAGGGAGGCTCAAGAGGGAGCAAATATAGGGACGTGTATGCATACAGCTGATTCGCTTTGTTGTGCAACAGAAACTAACAGTATTGTGAAGAAATGATACTCCAATGAAGGTCTATTAAAAAAAAAAAAAGAAATGGAAGCCGGTAATTTCCACTTGACAACCTAATCAGAATCTGTTTACTGAGAAGGACATGAAATGGGTACACGTATTTTAAATGGATACAAAAGATCTGATGCTTTGTAAAAGGAAAATTAAAACTTTTCAATTAAGAGGATTGCTTTCAAGAGATTCAAGTTGTTTTAGAGTTCAAGTAAATGTCTCCCCCCAGAAAATTCATCCTAAATGGAGGTATTTTGCTCATACCATGTGGTTTGTAATTACTTCAGAATTTCCCATCACTCTCCCTGGCTTGTCTTCAGAGGAAAGATGTTTATCTTCTCATACGAGTGCTGAGAACTTTCTTCTTGTCGCTTTGCTTCAATTACCTCCACCTGGGGAAGAAATTATTTTACTTCTTTGTTAGCTTCCTGGGACTGTTAAACACAACTTGTAAAAAAGTTAAGAAAAAAAATTAAAACAATGTTGAAATTTAGTCTAACAGGTGTACAATTACTGACTTCCCCCACCCACCTAATCCCCCAAAGAATGGGTGCTTCCCCTTAATCTAGTTGGGATTTTTATGACCTGGCTTGTGTAAGTGGCCCCTGCAAGAACTTCCTAAGATTCTGATTTTTTATAAGTGGTTTACAATTTAAACAGTACTTCACCACCACTCCTCCCTCGCCACTCCCACACAACGATTAGCTGGTGTTCCTGTATATTTAGTTTCTGATTTTTGAAGAACCTCATTTGCATTTTGTTTTTATTTTTATATGTTATAATTTCATGTTAGTTTTATGATCACAAGGCACCTCGACATTTTCGGTAAGTCACATGTGCACTTGGGAATACCATCTCAGTCATCAGCCCCCTAGAAGATTTCCAATGGAGACCTTGTCTCTGTGGGGAGGTGTAGGTGACAGCTGAGTGCAGGTGGTTGCCACTCGACTTCCTGCTTCTTGGTTTCTGACCCTTGTAGGGCTTGCTTGAGATTTCCCCCGGTTAAAAACCAACTTCCCGCAGGCATTCAAAGGAGATTTCAGTAGGTTAACACCCACCGCTTGAAAGGAGAAGGCAAGAGAGAAGGAGGTCAAGGCAGAAAGAAGGCTTATCTTTGAGAATGTGGTTTGACAGTTGGCAGGGAGCCTCCTGCTGCAGAGGGAGTTGTGACCCAGTCTCTGCTTTGTATTAGGGAGTCAGGGCCAAGGTTTGTCAAAACAAAGCTATACACAGTATCTTAATGCCAAACGGGCAGAATCTCTAGCCTGTTGCAAATGGAATCATTGGGAATTCCTTGGAGAAAGCATTACAGCTCTCTGTGGCTAACCTAGAGCAGATGTCTGATTGTACCACCTTATCCCCCTAAGGCATAGCCAGGAGCGTGCTGCTGCCCTTTGCAAAATCCTTTCAGGCTGCCGGCCTCCTTGAACAAAGTCTAAAATCTTCAACTTCCCTTTCCAAGCTTTCCCCAGTTTTGTTCTAGGTACTTTTCCAATCTCAAGTCACAATATCCCAAATGTGCCAGACATGCTAGCAGCTATGGGCCTTTGCTCAAGCAGTAATCTCTGCCTGGAATGCACTTCCTTCCCTGCAGAAAACCTCCAGTGGAAGATCTATATTTCCTTCAAGGTCCAGCTCAATGCCAGGTTTTCCTCTCTTGTAATTAGTCTCTTCCTCTCACTCTCTTTGAATTCTGTTATAACATTCCTGATATTATGATTTCCAGGGACAATTAAATTTCAGACTTTTACATCAGATACACCTGTGTTTTTCTCCAAGCTCTGCAGCTTACTGTGATGTTAAGCAAGATATTCATTTTTCCCAAACCTCAATTTTTTCCTCTGATAAATAGGAATTATTCTAAAGTAGGGGAGTTGTGAGGATTAAAACAAAAAATATCAGGAGGAAAGTTCTTAAAATAGTGCCTGGCATATACAAGTTTCCTATGATATTTTCTTTCTCTCAATAGGCTGTGCTCTTAGGGCCATATCCTACTTGACATGTATTCTCAGAAGTACAGTGATTTCCACCTGGTAGGTGCTAAATAATTTTTGTTCCCTTAAGACATTTATTGAGCAGATCCATAATATGAAGCCAGGAAAATCACACCAAACAATGCAAATGTATTAGGTCTCTGTGCAGAACCCCCTCCTAAATTTGGTTTGGATCAAGGCCACTGCTATAGGCTTCCAGGCAGAGTTCCTGGGTGAAGCAGCCTTGCTCCTTCTCCCCTTGTCCATAAAGTAGGCAAACACCAGCTTGCTTACTCCCACAACCAAGAAGAAAATGAGATTAACAAATCCCAAATAGCCCCCCTAATGACAAGTATACTATTTTCCCCCCCTAAAATCTGAACAGGAAAGATATTGTAAACAGGTGATCTAGAGCAGTGGTTCTCAAACTTTTGGAATTGGGATTTCTTTACATGCTTAAAATTTTTGATAACTTCCAAAAGTTTTTGTTTATGTAGGTTATATGTAGCTATATTTTATTATATTAGAAATTAAAACAGAAAATTTTTAAATATTTATTAACATTTAAAAAATAATATACTACATGTTAGCATAAATAATATACATTATGAAAATACATTTTCTAAAACAAACCAACAAATTAGCAAGAAAAGTAGCTTTATTTTTCATTTTTACAAATCTCTTTAATGTCTGGTTTCATAGAAAACAGCTGGATTCCCATATATGGGTTTATTTTTAATATATAACAAATTTATTGGAGTATACTTACTCTACAGTAGTGTGTTGTTTCTGCTTTATAACAAAGTGAATCAGCCATACATATACATATATCCCCATATCTCCTCCCTCTTGCGTCTCCCTCCTACCCTCCCTATTCCACCCCTCTAGGTGGTCAAAAACCACTGAGGTGATCTCCCTGTGCTATGTGGCTGCTTCCCACTAGCTATCAATTTTACAATTGGTAGTGTATACATGTCCATGCCACTCTCTCACTTTGTCCCAGCTTACCCTTCCCCCTCCCCATGTTCTCAAGTCCATTTTCTATGTCTGTGTCTTTATTCCTGTCCTGCCCCTAGTTTCTGCATACAGTATTTGTTTTTCTCTTTCTGACTTACTTCATTCTGTATGACACTAGGTCCACCAACCTCAATACAAATAACTCAGTTTCCTTTCATTTCATGGATGAGTAATATTCCATTGTATATATGTGCCACACCATCTTTACACATTCATCTGTCGATGGACACTTAGGTTGCTTCCATGTCCTGGCTATTGTAAATAGAGCTGCAGTGAACATTGTGGTACATGACTCTTTTTGAATTTTGGTTTTCTCAGGATATATGCCCGGTAGTGGGATTGCTGGGTCTCCACACCCTCTCCAGCATTTGTTGTTTGTAGATTTTCTCATGATGCCCATTCTTACTGGTGTGAGGTGATACCTCATTGCAGTTTTGATTTGCATTTCTCTAATGATTAGTGACATTGAGCATCCTTTCATGTGTTTGTTGGCGATCTGTATATCTTCTTTGGACAAATGTCTATTTAAGTCTTCTGCTCATTTTTGGATTTGGTCGTCTGTTTCATTTTGATATTGACCTGCATGAGCTACTTGTAAAGTTTGGATATTAATCCTTTGTCAGTTGCTTCGCTTGCAAACATTTTCTCCCATTCTGATGGTTGCCTTTTCGTCTTGTTTATGGTTTCCTTTGCTGTGCAAAAGATTTTAAGTTTCAATAGGTCGCATTTGTTTATTTTTGTTTTTATTTCCATTTCTCTAGGAGATGAGTCAAAAAGGATCTTGCTGTGATTTATGTCATAGAGAGTTCTGTTTATGTTTTCTTCTAAGTTATATAGGTTCTGATCTTACATTTAGGTCTTTAATCCATTTTGAGTTTATTTTTGTGTATGGTGTTAGGGAGTGTTTTAATTTCATTATTTTACATGGAGATGTCCAGTTTTCCCAGCATCATTGATTGAAGAGGCTGTCTTTCCTCATTGTATATTCTTGCCCCCTTTATGAAAAAGAAGGTGACCATATGTGCGTGTTTTTATCTCTGGGCTTTCTATCCTGTTTCATTGATCTATATTTCTTTTTTTGTGCCAGTACCATACTGTCTTGATTACTGTAGCTTTGTAGTATAGGTTAAAATCTGGGAACCTGATTCCTCCAGCCCGTTTTTCTTCTCAAAATGGCTTTGGATATTCAGGGTGTTTTTTGTTTCCATACAAATTGTGAAATTTTTTGCTCTAGTTGTGTGAAAAATGCTATTGGTAATTTGATAGGGATTGCGTTGAATCTGTGGGTTGCTTTGAGTAGTAGAGTCATTTTCACAATGTTGATTCTTCCAATCCAAGAACATGGTATATCTCTCCATCTATTTCTATCATCTTTAATTTCTTTCATCAGTGTCATATTTTTCTGCATACAGGTCTTTTGTCTCCTTAGGTAAGTTTATTCCTAGGTATTTTATAATTTTGGTTGCAATGGTAAATGGGAGTGTTTCCTTAATTTGTCTTTCAGATTTTTCATCATTCGTGTATAGGAGTGCAAGAGATTTCTGTGCATTAATTTTGTATCCTGCTACTTTACCAAATGCTTTGATTGGCTCTAGTAGTTTTCTGGTAGCATCTCTATGTATACTATCATGTCATGTGCAAAAAGTGACAGCTTTACTTCTTCTTTTCCAATATGGTTTCATTTTATTTCTATTTCTTCTCTGATTGCTGTGGCTAAAACTTCCAAAACTATGTTGAATAAAATGATGAGAGTGGAAAACCTTGTTTTGTTCCTGATCCAGAGGAAATGGTTTCAACTTTTCCACCATTGAGAATGATATTGGCTGTGGGTTTGTCATTTATGGCCTTTATTATGTTGAGGTAACTTCCCTCTATGCCTACTTTCTGGAGAGTTTTTATCATAAATGGGTGTTGAATTTTCTTGAAAGCTTTTCTGCATCTATTGAGATGATTATATGAATTTAATCCTTCAGTTTGTTAATATGGTGTATCACATTCATTGATTTGTGTATATTGAAGAATGCAATCCTTGCATTCCTGGGATAAACCCCACTTGACCATGGTATATGATCCTTTTAATGTGCTGTTGGATTCTGTTTGCTAGTATGTTGTTGAGGATTTTTGCATCTATGTTCATTTTGGCCTGTAGTTTTCTTTCTTTGTGACGTCTTTGTCTGGTTTTGGTATCAGGGTGATGGTGGCCTCATAGAATGAGTTTGGGAGTGTTCCTCCCTCTGCTATCTTTTGGAAGAGTTTGAGAAGGATAGGTGTTAGCTCTTCTCTAAATATTTGATAGAATTCGCCTGTGAAGCCATCTGGTCCTGGGCTTTTGTTTGTTAGGAGATTATTAATCACAGTCTGAAATTCACTGCTTGTGATTGGTCTGTTTATATTTTCTATTTCTTCTTGGTTCAGTCCTAGAAAGTTGTGCTTTTCTAAGAATTTGTCCATTTCTTCCAAGTTGTCCATTTTATTGGCATAGTGTTGCTTGTAGTAATCTCTCATGATCCTTTGTATATCTGCAGTGTCAGTTCTTACTTCTCTTTTTTCATTCCTAATTCTACTGATTTGAGTCTTCTGCCTTTTTTTCTTGTTGAATCTGGGTAATGGTTTATCAATTGTGTTTATCTTCTCAAAAAACCAGCTTTTAGTTTTATTGATCTTTGCTATCGTTTCCTTCATTTCTTTTTCATTTCTTTCTGATCTGATCTTTATGATTTCTTTCCTTCTGCTAACTTTGGGGTTTTTTTTTTGTTCTTCTTTCTCTAATTGCTTTAGGTGTAAAGTTAGGTTGTTTATTAGAGATGTTTGTTGTTTCTTGAGGTAGGATTGTATTGCTATAAACTTCCCTCTTAGAACTGCTTTTGCTGCATCCCATAGGTTTAGGTTTGTTGTGTTTTCATTGTCATTTGTTTCTAGGTATTTTTAAATTTCCTCTTGGATTTCTTCAGTGATCTCTTGGTTATTTAGTAGTTTATTGTTTAGCCTACATGTGTTTGTATTTTTTACAGATTTTTTCCTGTAATTGATATCTAGTCTCATAGCTTTGTGGTCAGAAAAGATAGTTGATATGATTTCAATTTTCTTAAATGTACCAAGGCTTCATTTGTGACCCAGGATATGATGTATCTTGTAGAATGTTCCATATGCAGTTGAGAAGAAAGTGTTTTCTGTTGTTTTTGGATGGAATGCCCTATAACTATCAATTATAAATCTGGTCTATAGTGTCATTTAAAGCATTTTTTTCCTTATTAATTTTCATTTTGGATGATCTCTCCATTGGTGATATTGGGGTGTTAAAGTCTGCTACTATGATTGTGTTACTGTCAATTTCCCCTTTTATGGCTGTTAGTACTTGCCTTATGTACTGAGGTGCTCCAATGTTGGTTGCATAAATATTTACAATTGTTATATCTTCTTCTTGGATTGATCCCTTGATCATTATATAGTGTCCTTCTTTGTCTCTTGTAATAGTGTTTGTTTTAAAGTCATTTTGTTTGATATGAGAATTGCTACTCCAGCTTTCTTCTGATTTCCATTTGCCTGGAATATCTTTTTCCATCCCCTCACTTTCAGTCTGTATGTGTCTCCAGGTCTGAAGTGGGTCTCTTGTAGACAGCATATATATGGGTCTTGTTTCTGTATCCATTCAGCCAGTCTATGTTTTTTGGTTGGAGCCTTTAATCCATTTACCTTTTAGGTAATTATAGATATGTATGTTCCTATTATCATTTTTAAATTGTTTTGGGTTTGTTATTGTAGGTCTTTTCCTTTTCTTGTGTTTCCTGCCTAGAGAAGTTCCTTTAGCATTCGTTGTAAAGCTGGTTTGGTGGTGTTGAATTCTCTTAGCTTTTACTTGTCTGTAAAGGTTTTAATTTCTCCATCAAATAGGAAAAGAGTTCCTTGCTGGGTAGAGTAATCTTGGTTGTCGGTTTTTCCACTTCATCACTCTAAATGTGTCCTGCCACTCCCTTCTGGCTTGCAAAGTTTCTGCTGAAAATTCAGCTGTTAACCTTATGGGGATTCCCTTGTGTGTTATTTGTTGTTTTTCCCTTGCTGCTTTTAGTATGTTTTCTTTGTATTTAATTTTTGATAGTTTGATTAATATGTGTCTTTTATTGTGTTGTTCATCACTCTTTGTTTGCTCTTTAGTTCTTCTAGGTCCTTGTTAAACGTTTCTTGTATTTTCTCCATTCTATTTCCAATAAAAATTTATTTATTTATTTATTTATTTATTTATTTATTTATTTTTTAATTAAAAGCTTCTTTTTTTTTAATCAAAAGCTTTCTCTGCATCCTGGTTGAGTGGACTGGTGTCTGTGTTCTGGTGGATGAGGCTGGATCTTGTCTTTCTGCTGGGCAGGACCACATCTGGTGGTTGAAAGTTGGTGCATTTAATGTTGTCCCAGAGGTCTCTGAGACTGTCCTCAATTGTTTTCATTCCTTTTTCTTTATTCTGCTCTGCAGTAGTTATTTCCACTATTTTATCTTCTGGGTCACTTATCCGTTCTTCTGCCTCAGTTATTCTGCTATTGTTCCCTTTTAGAGAATTTTAAATTTCATTTATTGTGTTGTTCATCACTCTTTGTTTGCTCTTTAGTTCTTCTAGGTCCTTGTTAAACGTTTCTTGTATTTTCTCCATTCTATTTCCAATAAAAATTTATTTATTTATTTATTTATTTATTTATTTATTTATTTTTTAATTAAAAGCTTCTTTTTTTTTAATCAAAAGCTTTCTCTGCATCCTGGTTGAGTGGACTGGTGTCTGTGTTCTGGTGGATGAGGCTGGATCTTGTCTTTCTGCTGGGCAGGACCACATCTGGTGGTGTGTTTTAGGGTGTTTGTGACCTTATTATGATTTTAGGCAGCCTCTCTGCTAATGGGTGGTGTTGTGTTTCTGTCTTTCTAGTTGTTTGCCATAGGGTGTCCAGCACTGTAGCTTGCTGGTCGCTGAGTGGAGCTGGGTCTTAGGGTTGAGATGGAGATCTCTGGGAAAGCTTTTACTGTTTTATATTATGGGAAGTCAGGAGGTCTCTGGTTGACCAATATCCTGAACTCAGCTCTCTCACCTCAGAGGCACAGTCCTGACACCTGGCTGGAGCACCAAGACCCTGTCAGCCACATGGCTGAGAATAAAATGGTGAAAAAAGAAAGAAAGAAAAAATAAATAAATAAAATGACTTAAAGTTATTAAAATAGAAAATAAAAAATATATTAAAATAAAAAAATTATAAAGTAATAAAAAGAAAGAAAGAAGAGAGCAACCAAACAAAAAAGCAAATTCACCAATGATAACAAGCGCTAAAAACTATACTAAAAAAAAAAAAAGTGGACAGACAGAATTTAGGACAAATGGTAAAAGTAAAGCTATACAGACAAACTCACACAAGGAAGCATACACATACACCCTCACAAAAAGAGAAAAAGGAATATATATATATATATATATATATATATATATATATATATATATATATAAAATTAAGAGAGCAACCAAATCAATAAACAAATATAACAATGATAATAAACTCTAAATACTAAACTAAGATAAACCTAAAACTAGAAACAAATTCCATGCAGAAAGCAAACCCGAAGTCTACAGTTGCTCCCAAAGTCCACCGCCTCAATTTTGGGATGATTTGCAGTCTATTCAGGTATTCTAGAGATGCAGGTACATAAGAGATGCAGGTACATAAAGTTGATTGTGGAGATTTAATCTGCTGCTCCTGCAGCTGTTGGGAAAATTTCCCTACAATGATAATAAACTCTAAATACTAAACTAAGATAAACCTAAAACTAGAAACAAATTCCATGCAGAAAGCAAACCCGAAGTCTACAGTTGCTCCCAAAGTCCACCGCCTCAATTTTGGGATGATTCGCAGTCTATTCAGGTATTCTAGAGATGCAGGTACATCAAGTTGATTGTGGAGATTTAATCTGCTGCTCCTGCAGCTGTTGGGAAAATTTCCCTTTCTCTTTTGTTCACACAGCTCCTGGGGTTCAGCTTTGGATTTGGCCCTCCCTCTGCATGTAGGTCACCTGAGAGCATCTGTTCTTTGCCCAGACAGGATGGGTTAAAGTAGCAGCTGATTAGGTGGCTCTGGCTCACTCAGGCTGGGGGGAGGGAGGGGTACAGAATGTGGGGTGAGTCTGCAGTGACAGAGGCCGGCGGTGACGTTGCAACAGCGTGAGTCGCACCTTGTGTTCTCCTGGGGAAGTTGTCGCTGGATCACGGGACCGTGGTAGTGGCAGGCTGCACAGGCTCCCAGGATTGGAGGTGTGGATAGTGACCTGTGCTTGCACACAGGCTTCTTGGTGGCTTCAGCAGCAGCCTTAGCATTTCATGCCCATCTCTGGTGTCCACCCTGATAGCCACATCTCCTGCCCATCTCTGGAACTCGTTTAGGTGGTGCTCTGAATCACCTCTGTTCAGGCACCCTGAAACAATGATCTCTTGCCTCTTATGCAGTTCCAGAATTTTTCCTGGACTCCCTCCCGGTTAACTGTGGCTCACTAGCCCCCTTCAAGCTGTGTTCACACAGCCAACCCCACTCCTCTCACTGGGATCTGAACTCCAAAGCTGGAGCCTCATCTCCCAGCCCCCACCCAGCCCGACGGGTGAGCAGACAAGCCTCTCAGGCTGGTGAGTGCTGGTCGGCACCAATCCTCTGTGCAGGACTCTCTCTACTTTGCCCTCTGCACCCTTGTTCCTGCATTTTCCTCTGTGGCTCTGAAGCTTCCCCAGCACCACCTGCTGTCTCTGCCAGTGAAGGGGCTTCCTAGTGTGTGGAAACTTTTCCTCCTTCACAGCTCCCTCCCAGAGGTGCAGGTCCCATCCCTATTCTTTTGTCTCTGTTTTTCTTTTTTCTTTTGCCCTACCCAGGTACATGGGGAGTTTCTTGCCTTTGGGGAAGTCTGAAGTCTTCTGCCAGCGTTCAGTAAGTGTTCTGTAGGAGTTGTTCTGCATGTAGAAGTTTTTCTGATATATCTGGGGGGAAGATGATCTTCAACGTCTTACTTCTCCACCATTTTGAAGGTCTCCCTCCCCCCATATCTGGTTTTGCATTCAATTGCTTCTGATATGTTAATATGAATAAAAGTGACCTCACACAGATATGTGGTGAGAAAAAGGATCACTCGACATGGGGTAGGTTCTTGGCTGCAATGTGGAAGCCGAACCATATCAATGAAATTTCCTTACCTTGTTATGTTAATATTTACTGGCCAGTCTTGCATTTTAAATGGACTTTTTACCACCCATGGTGTTTTAATATCATGCTTTGATCATTTCCAAAATATTGGTTCACTGAGTTATGCAGACCTTCAAAAAGTTAAAAACATTTCATTATACAATATATAAAACTTTGATTTGGTCATATCATCACCAACCTCATGAGAAAAGTCTTTAAATATTGGGAAGCTGTCAAGCTTGTGGTAGAAGAAATGAGTTTCTAATTTTTTGCTTGAAAGTTACAGATTTTATCATCGGCAGTGCTTGCTATCCATTGTTTTCCTTGAAATAATAGGTTCAGTGGGCTCATTTTGAGAAATTACCCAAGTCTGAATAATGATAGTTTGTCCATCAGTCATTCTTCCAAGTGGAAATGGTATTTCATGAAAAAGAGGTCAGTTTTTCTCACTATGCAAGTAATTACACAGGTACTTTATCTTGAGTCAACTATTTTAATCTGGTGTGCATCAAAATTCCTTTACATACACTTCCTATTTCACAACCCAGAATAATAAAAAGATAGGTAATCAGGGTCAAATTATTTTTAATAATTTATTAACTTATTAAAATATTTTACAATGCATTATTACTTTATAAATCACAATTTTATTATAAAATAATTAGTTGATTTCTTAATAATTTATTATCTACAAAGTAATTATTTTTACTGCTTCATTAAAGTTATTCTTAAGTCAAACAGGCATTTTCTTTTCACTGTGATTGCCTGGGAATGAAGAACACAATTACTCTAGTACCCTGTTGATGGTGTTCAGTAGATTTGAGGGCCAGAAGCTAAGGAAAGCAGCCATAAGTGAAAAGACATTTTAAAGGCACATTTAAAACTAAAGAGAAATTTCTTCCTACTACACTGGGCATAGAACAGACTCTCCCCCACCCCCTTTTCTTTGAGTCTCTTCCTAAAAGGACATGTCCTGTTCCTTTTTTACAGGATTGAGACAGGAGTGATAGTTTCAGGTGCTACCTACAGAGTACTTCTGCAGGGCCTGTACCATCTGATATTTCCCTTTAAATTCGGTCACTCTGAAAGGGACAAGATCTGGGAATCAGGATGCATATCTCATCCTAAAGCAAGATCATTAAAACTTTTAAATAAATTCCATAAGTTTGAGTCTGTCAGTTCCAATGCTCCTTTTCAATCTAAACATCAAAAACAACTACATTACAATGTTAAACTCAGTAACTCAATGAATAAAATCTCCTTTTTCCTTCTTATTAATTTGTTATTTGCAATATGTACTTTATCAAGTAACACTGGGGTGTTAGAGCCAGTGATTAAATATGATCTTGTGAAATGTCTGAGAACAGCAAGAAACCAAAGGTCACTCTCTGTTCAAAAAGGGCAAAGACCCTCAGAAGGTGGCTTTCCTGAGCAAAATTTATCCTTTGACCTTTGGCAACTTACCATCAATGCTTATGGGACTCATGTTCATAGGACTTATTTGCACACTGGAAAAGTAGGTTGAGTAATGGAGAAAGGCAATTTGCTCCCAGTGGGCTAGTATTAGACAGATTCCAAAGTCATGCTTACTTGAAACATTGGAAGGACTCTAGAAGAAACCATACACAATGAAATGGTGAATGAATAATCTAAATAAATTCATCCTGACCCACATTTCATCCTGAGCATATAGAATTTATCTATTCTAGAGAAGTCTAGGTCATCAGACCTAATCATTTTGTTTTAAGTTAAAAAGAGATATGTTGCTGACTAATAGGAGGCAGTACATTTTCTTCTATTTATGCAGGCCGCATATTTTCCATATCTTTTACCCTTGAGCAGCAGAAGAAATACTTAGTCTATCCTTTATAGTGGAAGCATCTGTGAATCAGGAGATGTGGGTTCTTTTCTTGACTTTAAACATTGGTGGGAGTGATCTGGGGCAAGTTGCTCTGTCCTTTAGAATGTGAAATGATCACCAAATTGTTTAGCTCCCCTAGTCCACAGATATAGTTTTACAGTCTCATTGTCATGTATGTTATAGAATCAGAGTACACCTGAGCAAAGTGGAGTGTACTTAAGCTCTAGGTAAATAAAAATGTCTTGAACCCACCCCAACCACTTCCAATTTCAAGATCTGTGTGAATTCTTGGGAGACCAGGTTCTCCTGGAACCTCTATCTCTTAGGCTCTTACATACTGATGCTGTCCCTCACGTTACCAACTGATGGGAATCTTTGTTTTACATACTTACACACATACACACACACACACACACTCACACACACCCCATGCCTAACCTCCTATTATATATTTGAGTATTTAGTAAAAGTTAGCAAAGATAAAGAAAGTGCCAGGGACAGAGACTACAGACATTTTGTTGGTTCCTCTCTTAAAGAGACTGGGGTTAGAAGTTTGGTCTATCAGTTATTAGTTATATAATCTTGGACAATTTGCTTAATCCCTCTGAGCCTTCATCTCTCACTTAAAAGACATTACCTCCATTATAGCTCTGCTGTAAGAATAAATGAGATAATGCATGTGCAACTCAAGTTTCTGAAAGACTTCCAAGGTCACCCTCTAAAATAGATATGAATAAAAACAATATTGGGACTTCCACATCTGGGAATACGGTGTCAATTTAATATTCCTCTCACTAAATACAACTAAAAACCCTGGACATTATGGGTAAATCAGGCATAATGAGACTCTGAAAGATAAAGAGAAGAAGGCTGATCAGCTAGGAATCTTGCAATACAAAGGAAGACACAGTGTTGAGTTCCTTGGGCTTTCTTTTTGCCTCATATACTCCAGATTGGGAGTTGAAGAAACTGGAAACTGGGAAATGGCAACAGACAAAGACAATTGGCCCCAACAAAAGCTTGATCCCTTTAACCAAAGAACCAGGAATAATCCAGCTGAGCAAGAAAAAAACCTTTTAGACAATAACTGCACTACTCCAGCTAAACATCATCTCCACACATAGCAGACAAGAATGAGTAGGAAGTCTAGACCTCCACCCGTGTAAGGCTGTAATGAGGTGTCCCAGTAGCACCTCCAGGGTGATATCAGAAAACGTCAAGTGGGAGCCAGCACTTTCATTATTACCCAGCAATAACAAGGCCACCTGCATCACAGTGTTAGTGGAGAACACATGGGGAATTGGAATTCTCACCCCTACCCAGCAGTAATGAGGTGGTGTCCCTCCCACCTTCTTTTGTTGGAGCAGTGTCAGAGAAAATCAGCAAAAACAGAAAGTTTAAATAAGATTCATAGTCTCATGACACAATATGAAAATGCCCAGATTTCAATCACTTATACCAAGAACCAAGAATATCTCAAACTAATGAGAAAAAACAATTAATAAATATCAACATTGAGATGACAGAGATTTTAGAACTATTTAAAGCAGCTATTATAAAAATGATTCTGTGAGCAATTTTGAACACTCTTGGGAAAGAATTTTTTAAAAGGAGGAGGCCTCAGCAAATAAGCTGAAAATCTCATCAAGGTAATAGAAAATATAAAGAAGAACCAAATGGAAAATACAATAACTGTAGTAAAATGTTCAAAGGATGCATTCAACATTAGAATGGAGAGGACAGAGAAAAGAAATCAGTGACCTAAAAGATATAATAGAAAAGTAGAAATTATCCAATCTGAACAACAGAAAGAAAATAGACTGGAAAAAAGTGAGCAGAGCTTCAGGGACTTGTGAGACTATAACAAAAGATCTAACATTCATGTTATTGAATCCTCAGAAGGCAAGGAGAAAGAGGGTATGGCTGAAATATCCACAAATTTGGCAAAGAGATATCAGTGTACAAATTTAAGAAGCTGAGCAAACACCAAACATGATAAACCTAAAAATATCCATACCAATACACATAATTAAACTTCTAAAAATTAAAGACAAAAAAAAAATCTCAAAAACATTCAGAAAAAAAAACAGAAGACAATTTGAATGTCAGTGGATTTCTCATCACAAATCATGGAGGCCAGAAGGAAGTGACCAAATATTTTTTCAAGTGCTAAACAGAAAGCCTGTCAATCCATAATTCAATCTCCACCAAAAATATCCTTCAGGAATGAAAGGGAAGTCTAGATATTCTCAGATGAAAGAAATCAGAGAGAAATTTTTGCCAGCAGATATATCCTAAAAGAATGGCTAAGGGAAATTCTCTAAACAGAAAGGAAACAATGAAAGAAATAATTTTGGAATATCAGGAAGGAAGAAAAAACATGGTAAGATAAAATATGAGTAAATATAATAGACTTTCTCTCTCTTCTTGAGTTTTATAAGTTACGTTTGATGATGGAAACAAAAATTATAACACTATCTGATGTAATTCTAAATGAAAAAGATAATTATATTATAAATTAGGAAGGATAAGGGGACCTAAGGGAAGGAAAGTTTCCTGCCCTACATTAAAACTGATAAAATGGCAACACAGTATATGCTGATATATTAATGTAATAACTGTAGCAACCACTAAAAAGATATACACAAAGATATAATAAAAGTACTTATATAAATGAAAATAAAATTCATAAAAATATTCAAGAAATCCGCAGAAAGGCAGAAAAAATAAAATAGAAAATTTTTTAAAAAGATAGACACCAAAAGAAAAAAATACAATGGCAGATTTAAGCCCAATGTATTGATATTTAGATTAAATGCAAATGGTCTACCAATTTACCAAGAAGACACAGCAAAATGTGTGTGCACTAGCCAACAGACCTGCGAAATATGTGAAGCAAAACTGATAGAACTGAAAGGAGAAATAGACAAGTCTATAATTGTAGTTTAAAACTATGAAACATGTAATACAGTAGACCATAACCTGAGCCATAAAAAAAATCAACAAATATAACAGAATTAAAATCAGAGTATTCTCTGTCCACAAATGAAACAAACTAGAAATCAATAACAGAAGGAAACAAGAAAATATCTAAACACTTGGACACTAAACAATACATTTCAAAATAATTCATAGGTCAAAAGGGAGTGTCAAGAGAAGTAAGAAAAAATTAAAATAAATTATATTGAAATTTGTAGGAAACAGATAAATCTGTGCTAAGGAGAAAATTTATAGCACTAAGATGCATATAAAAAGAAAAAGTCTCAAATTAACAATCTAAATCCCCACCTCAAGAACCTAGAAAAAAGAAGAACAAAATAAACCTAATGTATGCAGACAGAAGGAAATAATAAAGAGAAGAAATCAATGGAATTGAAGACCAAAACAGTGAAGAAAGTCAATGAGAAGAAAGTGCTAGTTCTTTGAAAATACCAATGAAGTTGACAAACCTTTAGCAAGACTAAAAAAGGAAAGAATCTAAAAAAGAGTGGACATATGTATATGTATAACTGATTCACTTTCCTATACACCTGAAACTAACACAACATTGTAAATCAACTCTACTCCAATAAAAATTATTTTAAAAAAGACTAACAAAGAAAGAATGAAAGAGAAAAAAATACACAAATTACTGCTATCAGGAATGAAACAAAGAATATCACTACGGCCTCTGTAGTCATTGAAAAGATAATAAAGTAATATTATGAATAGCTTTACACCCATAAATTTGACAACTTAGATGAAATGGACTAATGCCTTAAAAAATACAAACTATCATTATTCACCCAGTATGAAATAGGTCATTTGAATAGCTCTGTTACTATTAAGGAAATTTAATTTATAATTTTAAAATTCTCAAAATAAAATCTTCAAGCACAGATGATGTTATTGGAGAATTCTACCAAATAATTAAAGAAGAATTAACATCAGTTCTAAACAATTTCTTACAGAAAACAGAAGGGGAAACACTTCCCATTTCATCTTATGAAACTAGACTTATCCTAATAAGAAAACCAAACATAAACAGTAGATATAAAAAGAAAATGATAGACCAATCTACCTCAAAAGTATAGGTTAAAATATCCTTAATAAAATATTAGAAAACAGCGTTTAGCAATATTAAAAAAAAAGAGAAAAGAACAACAAGACAAGAAAAGGAAATAAAACGCATATAGTTTAGAAAAGAAAGCAGTGTGTACATATCAATGCCAAACTCCCTAACTATTCCTCTCCCCCACCATTCTGACCTGGTAACCACACTGCTATATTTAAATTGGATAACCAACAAGGACCTACTGTATAGCACAGGGAACTCTGCTTGATATTATGTAACAACCTAAATGGGAAAAGAATTTGAAAAAGAATAGATACAAGTATATGTATAACTGAATCAGTTTGCGGTACACCTGCAACTAACACAACAATGTTAATCAACTATAATATAAAATAAAAAGTTAAAAAAAGAAAAAAGAAAACAAAACTGTCCCTATTTGCAAATTATATGATTGTATATATGAAAATCCCAAGGAATCTACAAAAATCATCTAGAACTAATAAATAAGTTCAGAAAGGCACAGAATAAAACAAAGATAAATATGCCAAAATCAAAGTAGAGAAGAAATTTGGAAAAAAATCTTCAGGGTCTAGGGCTAGGCAATGATTTCTTTGACTTGATACCAAAAGGGTGACCCATAAAGAAAAAACTGATAAACTGAATTTCATCAAAATTAAAACATTTACTCTGTGACAATGAAAGGCAACCTAGAATGAGAGAAAACATTCTAGTACCTAGAATATATAAAGGATTCTCAAACCTAAACAGTGAAAAAAACAGAAACAATCCAATGACCTAATGGGTGAAAGACATTCACTGAAGAATATACACAAATGACAAATAAGTACACGAAAAGATGTTAACATCATTAGCCATTGAGGGAAAGCAAAGTTAAATCAAAATGAGATATAACTGCACACCTATCAGAATGACTGACATTTTTTTAAAAAGTGATAATACCAAATCAGGAGGGATTGCAAAGAAACTAGATCACTCATGGATTGCTGTTGGAAATGCAAAATGATACAGACACACTGGAAAACAGTTTGGCATTTTCTTTAAAACCTAAATATCCAACTACCATACAACCCAGAAATTGCACTACTGGGAATTTATTCCAGAGAAATTTAGACATATGCCTACAGAAAAACTTGTCCATAAAACTTTGTACTAGCTTTATTTGTAATAGCCAAAAAATGAAAATGATACAGATGTCTTTAATGGGTGAATAATTGAACAAACTGTGGTATATCCATACTATGGAATACTACTCAGCAATAAAAATGAATTATTGATATGTGCAATAGCCTTCATGAATCTCCAGAAAATTATGTTAAGCAAAAAAAGCCAATTCCCAAAGGTTACTACCTGTACAGTTCCATGTATATAACATTCTTGAAATGACAAAATTATAATAAGGCAGAAAATATTAGTGTTTTCCAGGGGTTAAGTAGGAGATGGGGGCTGAAAGGAAGTGGATGTAACTACAAACAGGAAACCTGAGGGTTTTTGTATACTGCTCAGGTTTTCTGGATGTAAAAATGTATTAGCTTTTACTTTAGGTAAATCCATGTCTTTTCTTTATAGTTTCAGCCCTTGGAGTCTTTCTTAGAAAAAGACTGCACACAGCAAGATCATAAAGGAAAAGTCACTTTATTTTCTTCTAACACTTTTATGGTTTTCCACTTTTTTTGTTTGTTTCTTTTTATTTTGGGGTTTTTTTTTTGTTTCCTTTTTTGTAACATGTTTATTGGAGTATAATTGCTTTAAAATAACGTCTTAGTTTCTGCTTTATAGCAAAGTGAATCAGTTATACATATACATATATCCCCCTATCTCTTCCCTCTTGCGTCTCTCTCCCTCCCACACTCCCTAACCCACCCCTCTGGCTGGTCACAAAGCACAGAGCTGATCTCCCTGTGTTATGCTGCTGTTTCCCACTAGCTATCAATTTTAAATTTGGTAGTGTATATAAGTCCATGCCATTCTCTCACTTTGTCCCAGCTCACCCTTCCCCCTCCCCATATCCTCAAGTCCATTCTCTAGTAGGTCTGTGTCTATATTCACGTCTTGCCCATAGGTTTTTAATAACCATTTTTGTTGTGGTTACTTAGATTCCATATATATGTGTTAGCATACGGTATTTGTTTTTCTCTTTCTGACTTACTTCACTCTGTATGACAAACTATAGGTCCACCACCTCACTACATATAACTCAATTTCGTCTCTTTTTATGGCTGAGTAATATTCCATTGTATATATGTGCCACACCTTATTTATCCACTCATCTGTTGATGGACACTTGGGTTGCTTCCACGTCCTGGCTATTGTAAATAGAGCTGCAATGAACATTGTGGTACATAACACTTTTTGAATTATGGTTTTCTCAGGGTATATGCCCAGTAGTGGGATTGTTGGGTCGTATGGTAGTTCTATTTTTAGTTTTTTAAGGAACCTCCATACTGTTCTCCACAGTGGCTGTATTAATTTACATTCCCACCAACAGTGCAAGAGGGTTCCCTTTTCTCCACACCCTCT
>NC_041229.1:20968627-20972862 GCF_002837175.3 Physeter macrocephalus | reverse complement strand
GTCCTGGCTATTGTAAATAGAGCTGCAATGAACATTGTGGTACATAACACTTTTTGAATTATGGTTTTCTCAGGGTATATGCCCAGTAGTGGGATTGTTGGGTCGTATGGTAGTTCTATTTTTAGTTTTTTAAGGAACCTCCATACTGTTCTCCACAGTGGCTGTATTAATTTACATTCCCACCAACAGTGCAAGAGGGTTCCCTTTTCTCCACACCCTCTCCAGCATTTATTGTTTTCAGATTTTTTGATTATGGCCATTCTGACGGGTGTGAGATGATATCTCATTGTAGTTTTGATTTGCATTTCTCTAATGATTAATGATTTTGTGCATTCTTTCAAGTGTTTGTTGGCAATCTGTATATCTTCTCTGGAGAAATGTCTATTTAGGTGTTCTGTCTATTTTTGGATTAGGATGTTTGTTTTTCTGATATTGAGCTGCATGAGCTGCTTGTAAATTTTGGAGATTAATCCTTTGTCATGTGCAAATATCTCTCCGAGACCCTGCTTTCAATTATTTTGGATACATACCCAGAAGTGGTACTGCTGAATCATATGGTAGCTCTATTTTATTAATTTTTTGAGAAACTTCCATACTGTTTTCCACAGTATATCTTTCTTAGAGAAATGTCTATTCAAGTCTTTTGCCCATTGGTGAATCAGGTTGTTCTTTTGCTGTTGACTTTTAGTATAAGTTCTCTATATATTCTGGATATTAATCCCTTATCAAATATATGATTTGCAAATATTTTCTCCCATTCTGTGGTTGCCTTTTTCACTCTGTTGATAGTATCTTTTGCTGTGTAAAAGCTTTTAAGTTTCATAGCTCGCATTTGTTTATTTTTGTTTTTATTTCAATTTCTCTAGGAGGTGGGTCAAAAAAGGATCTTGCTGTGATTTATGTCATAGAGTGTTCTGCCTATGTTTTCCTCTAAGAATTTGATACTGTCTGGTCTTACATTTAGGTCTTTAATCCATTTTGAGTTTATTTTTGTGTATGGTGTTAGGGAGTTTTCCAATTTCATTCTTTTACATGTAGCTGTCCAGTTGTCCCAGCACCACTTATTGAAGGGGCTGTCTTTTCTCCACTGTATATTCCTGCCTCCTTTATCAAAGGTGAGGTGACCATATGTGTGTGGGTTTATCTCTAGGCTCTCTATACTGTTCCAGTGTTCTAAATTTCTGTTTTTGTGCCAGTACCATACTGTCTTGATTACTGTAGCTTTGTAGTATAGCCTGAAGTCAGGGAGCCTGATTCCTCCAGCTTCGTTTTTCTTTCTCAAGATTGCTTTGACTATTCAGGGTCTTTTGTGTTTACGTACAAATTGTGAAATTTATTGTTCAAAGGTAGGTTTATTCCTAGGTATTTTATTCTTTTTGTTACAGTGGTAAATAGGAGTGTTTTCTTAATTTAACTTTCAGATTTTTCATCATTTGTGTATAGGAATGCAAGAGATTTCTGTGCATTAATTTTGTATCCGGCTACTTTACCAAATTCGTTGATTAGCTCTAGTAGTTTTCTGGTAGCATCTTTAGGATTCTGTATGTAGAGTATCATGTCATCTGCAAACAGTGACATCTTTACTTCTTCTTTTCTGATTTGGATTCCTTTAATTTATTTTTCTTCTCTGATTGCTGTGGCTAAAACTTCCAAAACTATGTTGAATAAAAGTGGTGAGAGTGGGCAAACTTGTCTTGTTCCTAACCTTAGTGGAAATGGTTTCAGTTTTTCACTATTGAGGCCAATGTTGGCTGTGGGTTTGTCATATATGGCCTTTATTATGTTGAGGTAAGTTCCCTCTATGCCTACTTTCTGGAGGGTTTTTATCATAAATGGGTGTTGAATTTTGTTGAAAGCTTCCTCTGCATCTGTTGAGATGATCATATGGTTTTTCTCCTTCAATTTGTTAATATGGTGTATAACATCGATTGATTTGCGTATATTGAAGAATCCTCGCAATCCTGGGATAAACCACTGTTGATCATGGTGTATGATTCTTTTAATGGACTGTTGGATTCTGTTTGCTAGTATTTTGTTGGAGATTTTTGCATCTCTGTTCATTAGTGATTTTGGCCTGTAGTTTTCTTTCTTTGTGACATATTTGTCTGCTTTTGGTATCAGGATGATGGTGGCCTCGTAGAATGAGTTTGGGAGTGTTCCTCCCTCTGCTATATTTTGGAAGAGTTTGAGAAGGATAGCTGTTAGCTCTTCTCTAAATGTTTGCTAGAATTCTCCTGTGAAGCCATCTGGTCCTGGGCTTTTGTTTGTTGGAAGATTTTTAATCACAGTTTCAATTTCAGTGCTTGTGATTTGTCTGTTCATATTTTCTATTTCTTCCTGGTTCAGTCTCAGAAGGTTGTGCATTACTAAGAATTTGCTCATTTCTTCCAGGTTGTCCATTTTATTGGCATATATTTGCTTGTAATAATCTCTCATGATCCTTTGTATTTCTGCAGTGTCAGTTTTTACTTCTCCTTTTTTATTTCTAATTCTATTGATTTGAGTCTTCTCCCTTTTTTTCTTGATGAGTCTGGCTATTGGTTTTTCACTTTTGTCTATCTTCTCAAAGAACCACCTTTTAGTTTTATTGATCTTCTCTATCGCTTCCTTCATTTCTTTTTCATTTATTTCTGATCTGATATTTATGATTTCTGCTGCTAACTTTGGGGTTTTTTTTATTCTTCTTTCTCTAACTGCTTTGGTTGTAAGGTTAGATTGTTTATTTGAGAAATTTCTTGTTCCTTAAGGTAGGCTTGTATTGCTATAAACTTCCCTCTTAGAACTGCTTTTGCTGCATCCCATAGGTTTTGGGTCGTAGTGTTTTCATTGTCATTTGTTCCCAGGTATTTTAAAATTTCCTCTTTTTTTTTTCTTTTTTGCAGTACGCAGGCCTCTCACTGTTGTGGCCTCTCCCTTTGTGGAGCGCAGGCTCCAGATGCGCAGGCTCAGCGGCCATGGCTCACGGGTCTAGCCACTCCACGACATGTGGGAACTTTCCGGACTGGGGCACGAACCCGTGTCCCCTGCATCAGCAGGCAGACTCTCAACCACTGTGCCACAAGGGAAGCCCTAAATTTCCTCTTGGATTTCTTCAGTGATCTCTTGGTTATTAAGTATTGTATGGTTTAGCCTACATGTGTTTGTATTTTTTTTCCTGTAATTGATATCTAGTCTCATTGCATTGTGGTTGGAAAAGATACTTGATACAATTTCAGTTTCCTTAAGTTTACCAAGGCGTGATTTGTAACCCAAGGTTTGATCTATCTGGGGAATGTTCTATGAGCACTTGAGAAGAAAGTGTATTCTGTTGTTTTTGGATGGAATGTATTATGAATATCAATTAAGTCCATCTTGTTTAATGTATCATTTAAAACTTGTGTTTCGTTATTTATTTTCATTTTGGATGATTTCTCCATTGGTGAAAGTGGGGTGTTAAAGTCCCCTACTATGATTGTGTTACTGTCAATTTCCCCTTTTATGGCTGTTAGTATTTGCCTTATGTATTGAGGTGCTCCTGTTCTGAGTGCATAAATATTTACAATTGTTATATCTTCTTCTTGGATTGATCCCTTGATCATTATATAGTGTCCTCTTTTTTTTCTTGTAATAATCTTTGTTTTAAAGTGTATTTAGTCTGATATGAGAATTGGTAATCCAGTTTTCTTTTTATTTGCATTTGCATGGAATATATTTTTCCATCCCCTCACTTTCAGCCTGTATGTGTCCCTAGGTTTGAAGTGGGTCTCTTGTAGACAGCATATATACAGATCTTGTTTTTGTATCCATTCAGCCAGTCTATGTCTTTTGGTTGGAGCATTTAATCCATTTACATTTAAGGTAATTATCCATATGTATGTTCCTATTCCCATTTTCTTAATTGTTTTTAGTTTGTTATTGTAGGTGTTTTCCTTCTCTTGAGTTTCCTGCCAAGAGAAGTTCCTTTAGCATTGTAAAGCTGCTTTGGTGGTGCTGAATTCTCTAGCTTTTGCTTGTCTGTAAAGGTTTTACTTTCTCCATCAAATCTGAATGAGATCCTTGCTAGGTCGATTAATCTTGGTTGTAGGTTTTCCCCCTTCATCACTTTAAATATGTCCTGCCACTCCCTTCTGACTTGCAGAGTTTCTGCTGAAAATTCAGCTGTTAACCTTATGGGGATTCCCTTGTGTGTTATTTGTTGTTTTTCCCTTGCTGCTTTTAATATTTTTCTTTGTATTTAATTTTTGATAGTTTGATTA
>NC_041229.1:20939139-20968617 GCF_002837175.3 Physeter macrocephalus | reverse complement strand
TCAATTCTTTTCATTCTTTTTTCTTTATTCTGCTCTGTGGTAGTTATTTCCACTATTTTATCTTCCCGGTCACTTAACTGTACTTCTGCCTCAGTTATTCTGCTATTGATTCCTTCTACAGAATTTTTAATTTCATTTATTGTGTTGTTCATCATTGTTTGTTTGCTCTTTAGTTCTTCTAGGTCCTTGTTAAACATTTCTTGTATTTTCTCAATTCTATTTCTAAGATTTGGATCATTTTTACTATGATTATTCTGAATTCATTTTCAGGTAGACTGCCTTTTTCCTCTTCTTTGTTAGGTCTGGTGCGTTTTTACCTTGCTCCTTCCTTTTCTGTGTGTTTCTCTGTCTTCTCATTTTGCAAACTTACTGTGTTTGGGGTCTCCTCTACCCAGGCTTCAGGTTCATAGTTACCGTTGTTTTTGGTGTCTTCCCCCAGCAGCTATGTTTTGTTCAGTGGGTTGTGTTGGCTTCCTGGTGGAGTGGACTAGTGCTTATGTTCTGGTGGATGAAGCTGGATCTTTTCTTTCTGATGGGTAGGTCCACGTCTCGTGGTGTGTTTTGGGGTGTTTGCGGCCTTATTATGATTTTAGGTAGCCTCTGTGCTAATGGATAGTGTTGTGTTCCTCTATTGCTAGCTGTTTGGTATAGGGTGTCCTGCACTGTAGCTTGCTGGTCATTGAGTGGAGCTGGGGCTTGGCATTGAGATGGAGATCTCTGGGAGATTTTTGCCATTTGATATTACATGGAGCTGGGAGGTCTCTTGTGGACCAGTGTCCTGGACTTGGCTCTCCCACCTCAGAGGCACAGTCCTGATGCCTGGCTGGAGTACAAAGAGCCTGTCATCCACATGGCTCAGAATAAAAGGGAGAAAAGGAAAGAAAGAAAGAAGAATATAAAATAAAATTAAATTAAAAGTTATTAAAATAAAAATAAAAAATAATTATTTTAAAAAATTTTTAGTAATAAAAAAAAGAAAGAGGAGAGCAACCAAACCAAAACACAAATCCACCAATGATAACAAGTGCTAAAAACTATGCTAAAAGAAAAAAATTAAAATGGACCAATCAAACCCTAGGACAAATGGTAAAAACAAAGCTATACAGACAAAATCACACACGGAAGCATACACATACACACTCACAAAAAGAGAAAAAGGGGAAAAATATATATATATCTTTGCTCCCAAAGTCCACCTCCTCCATTTGGGATGATTCATTGTCTATTCAGGTATTCCACAGATGCAGGGTACATCAAGCTGATTGTGGAGATTTAATCTGCTGCACCTGAGGTTGGTGGGAGAAATTTCCCTTTCTCTTTGTTCGAACAGCTCCTGGAGTTCAGCTTTGGATTTGGACCCACCTCTGTGTGTAGGTCGCCTGAGGGCATTTGTTCTTTGCTCATGCAAGACGGGGTTAAAGGAGCAGCTGACCTGGGGACTCTGGCTCACTCAGGCTGGGGGGAGGGAGGTGTACGTGGTGTGGGGCGAGCCTGTGGTGGCAGAGGCCAGCATGGTGTTGCACCAGGCTGAGGCGCACCGTGCATTCTCCCAGTCAAGTTGTCCCTGGATCACGGGACTCTGGCAGTGGCGGGCTGCACAGTCTCCCGAGAGGGGAGGTGTGGATCGTGACCTGTGCTTGCACACAGGCTTCTTGGTGGCTGCAGCAGCAGAAATAGTGTCTCATGCCTGTCTCTGGGGTCCACGCTGATAGCCGGGGCTCGCACCCATCTCTGGAGCTCCTTTAAGCAGCACTCTGAATCCCCTCTCCTCACGCACCAGGAAACAGAGAGGCAAGAAAAAGTCGCTTGCCTCTTCGGTAGCTCCAGACCTTTTCCCGTACTCCCTCCCAGCTAGCTGTGGCACACTAACTCCTTTAGGCTGTGTTCACGCCACCAACCCCATTCCTCTCCCTGCAATCTGACCTCCGAAGCCCGAGCCTCAGCTCCCAGCCGCCCTGGCAGGTGAGCAGACAAGCCTCTCAGGCTGATGAGTGCTGGTCGGCACCGATCCTCTGTGGGGGAATCTCTCCACTTTGCCCTCCACACCCCTGTTTCTGCGCTCTCCTCCGTGGCTCCGAAGCTTCCCCCCTCTGACACCTGCAGTCTCCGCCCTCGAAGGACCTTCCTAGTGTGTGGCAACCTTTCCTCCTTCACAGCTCCCTCCCACTGGTTCAGGTCCCATCCCTATTCTTTTGTCTCAGTTTTTTATTTTTTCTTTTGCCCTACCCAGGTACGTGGGGAGTTTCTTGCCTTTTGGGAGGTCTGAGGTCTTCTGCCAGTGTTCAGTAGGTGTTCTGTAGGAGTTTTTCCACATGTAGATGTATTTCTGATGTATTTGTGGGGAGGAACGTGATCTCCACGTCTTACTCTTCTGCCATCTTGAAGCTCCTCCCCCCCCGTTTTCCACTTTTAAATCAATTTTTGTATAGATTGGATTAGGAGATATGGTGCCCCATATTGATTTTTTTCCAAATGTAGGGTCAACTGTCTGAACACTATTAAATAATGTATTCTTTACTCACTGATTTGAAATAACATCTTAATCACTTAAAATATTCTTACATTTACTTGTACTGACTATATCTGGATTTTTATATCTGCACATTTTACCTCTCTTTTTTTCTGTTCCTGAGAATCACATAATAAATAATTTAAGGCCCAGAAAATGTTCCAGTGGGAATTCCTGATCATCTACTTTTACTATTCATGAAATCACCAGTTGGGTAAACTTTGGCAAGTAATGTTCTCTGAACTTCAGTTTCTCTGTCTGTAAAATATAACTAAAATACGTTTCTCTTTATTACATATAGCATGCCAGATGCTCCTCATTCAAAAACCTATTAATAAAAGACGTGGTAAGAAGTTCTGTTTACTTGGATTAGCCCTTTTGTGCACCAGAATCTTGTTTATAAGCATTCTTAAAAAAACTTTTTTATTTTGAAATAGTTTTTTTATTGTAGTTGATTTAAAATATTATATTAGTTTCAGTTGTACAGCATAATGGTTGTATTTTTACAGATTATACTACATTAAAAGTTATGATAATGTCTATAATTCCCTGTGCTATATAAAATATATTCTTGTTGCTTATCTATTTTATACATATTGGATTACATCTCTTAATCCCATTAGGGGATGGGATCCTGCCCCTCCCCCTCCCCTTCCCCACTGGTAATCACTAGTTTGTTTTCTATATCTGTCAGTCTATTTCTGTTTTGCTATATATGAATGTTTGTATTACTTTTCAGATTCCACATATAAATGATATTATACGGATTTTGTTTTTCTCTGTCTGACTTATTTCACTAAGCATAATATTCTCTAGGTCCATCCACATTGCTGGCAGTGGCAGCATTTCATTGTTTTTAATGATTGAGTAATATTCATATATATCACATCTTTATCCATTTATCTATTGATGGACAGTTGGTTTACTTCCATATCTTGGCTATTGTAAATAGTGCTGCTATGACATTGGGGTGCATGTATCTTTTTGAATTAGTGTTTTCATCTTTTCCAGATATATACTCAGAAGTGGAATTGCTGAATCATATGGTAGTTCTATTTTTAGATTTTTGAGGAACCTCCATACTGTTTTCCATAGTGGTGCTCCAATTTACATTCCCATCAATGGTGCACAAGGGTTCCCTTTTCTCCACATCCTCACCAACATTTGTTATTTTTGGTCTTTTTGATGATAACCATTATGACAGGTGTGAGGTGATATCTCATTGTAGTTTTGATTTGCATTTCACTAATAATTAGTGTTGTTAAGCATGTTTGCATGTGCCTATTAGACATCTATATGTCTTCTTTGGAAAAATGTCTATTCAGGTCTTCTGATCACTTTTTGATTGGGTTGTTTGTTTCATGTTGAGTTACATGAGCTATTTATGTATTTTGGATATTAACCCCTGTCTGTAATATCGTTTGCAAATATCTTCTCCCATTCTATAGATGATCTTTTCATTTTGACACTGGTTTCCTTTGCTGTGCAAAAGCTTTTAAGTTTAATTAGGTCCCATTTGTTTATTTTTGCTTTTGAGATAGATCCAAAAAATATTGCTATAATTTATGTCAAAGAGTGCTCTTCTTATGTTCCCTTCTAGGAATTTTATGGTTTCAGGTCTTACATTTAGGTCTTTGATCCATTTTGAGTTTATTTTTGTATATGGTGTGAAGGAATGTTCTAGTCTCATTGTTTTACATGTAGCTGTCTGGTTTTCCCAACACCACTTATTGGGGAGACTGTCTTTTCTCCATTGTATATTCTTGTTTCCTTTGATATAGATTAATTGATCATAGGTGCATGGGTTTACTTTTGGGCTCTCTATTCTGTTCCCTTGACCTAAGTGTCTGTTTTTGTGCCAGTAGCATGCTATTTGATTACTGTAGCTTTGTAGTATAGTATGAAGTCTGGAAGAGTGATACCTCCAGCTTTGTTCTTTTTCCTCAAGATTGCTGCAGCAGATTGGTTTTTTTTTTGGTTTGCTTGTTTTTTGTGGTTCCGTATGTATTTTAAGATTATTTGTTCTGGTTCTGTGAAAAATATGATGGGTATTTTGATAGAGGTTGCATTAAAAATGTGTATTGCTTTGAATAATATGGCCATTTTAATAATATTAATTCTTCCAATCCAAGAGCACAGGATATCTTTCCATTTCTTTATAATCTTCAATTTCCTTCATCAATGTCTTATAGTTTTCAGAGTATAGGTCTTTCACCTCCTTGCTTAAGTATTTTTCCTAGGTATTTTATGTTTTTCATGTGATTTTTTTTTTTTTTTTTTTTTTTTGCAGTATGCGGGCCTCTCACTGCTGTGGCCTCTCCCGCCGCGGAGCACAGGCTCCGGACAGACTTTTGTTTGTTGGAAGATTTTTTTTTTTTTTTTTTTTGTGGTATGCGGGCCTCTCACTGCTGTGGCCTCTCCCGCCGCGGAGCACAGGCTCCGGACACGCAGGCTCAGCGGCCATGACTTGCAGGCCCAGCCGCTTCATGGCATGTGGGATCTTCCCAGACCAGGGCACGAACCCGTATCCCCTGCATCGGCAGGCAGACTCCCAACCACTGCGCCACCAGGGAAGCCCATGTGATTTTTAAATGGAATCTTTTTTACTTTTATTCTGATAGTTCATTAATAGTGTATAGAAAAGCAACAGATGTCTATATATTAATATTGTATTCTACAATTTTGCTAAATTCATTTACTAGTTCTAATAGTTTTTTGGTGGAGACTTTAGGGTTTTCTATATAGAGTATCACATCATCTGCAAATACTGGCAGTTTTACTTCTTCCCTTCCAATTTGGATACCTTTTCTTTTTCTTGTCTGATTGCTGTAGCCAAGACTTCTAATACTATGTTAAATAGAAGTGGAGAGAGTGGGTATCCTTGTCTTGTTTGTAAATTTAAAGGAAAGACTTTCAACTTTTCACCATTGATGATGATGTTAGCTGTGGGTTTGTCAAAAATGGCCTTTATTATGTTGAGATATGTTCCCCCTATACCCACTTTTTATCATGAATTGATGTTGAATTTTGTCAAATGCTTTTTCTGTGTGTATTGAGATGACCATGTGATTTTTATCCTTCCTTTTGTTAATGTGGTGTATCACAGTGATTGATATACAAATATTGAACATTCCTGTGTCCCTGGAATAAATCCAACTTGACCATGGTGAATAATTCTTTTTACATTTTGTTGAATTTGCTTTATGAATATTTTGTGGAGAATTTTTGCATGTATATATATCAAAGATATTGGCCTGTAATGTTCTCTCTTTTTTGTAGTGTCTTTGTTTGGATTTGGTATCAGGGTAATTGTGGCCTTGTAGAATAAATCTGGGAGTGTTCCATCCTGTCAATTTTTTGGAATAGTTTGAGAAGGTTAAGAATTAGCTCTTCTTTATATGTTTGGTAGAATTCCCCTGTGAAGCTGTCTGGTTCTGAACTTTTTTTGCTGGGAGTTTTTTTGTTTTGTTTTGTTTTATTACAAATTCAATTTCATTACTAGTGATTGGTCTGTTCAAATTATCTGTTTCTTCCTGATTCAGTCTTGGCAGGTTGTATATTTCTAGAAATTTGTCCATTTCCTCTAGGTTGTCCAATTTGTTGTCATATAACTGTTCATAGTATTCCATTATGATTTTTTGTATTTATGTGATATTGGTTGTTATTTCTCTTCTTTCATTTATTATTTTGTTTATTTGGGTCCTCCTTCTTTTCTTCTTGTTGATCCTAGCTAAAAGTTTATCAATTTTGTTTATCTTTTCAAAAAACAGCTCTTGGTTTCATTGATCTTTTCTATTGTTTTTTTTTGTGCTTCAAGAAATTCTTTCATGATTGAGATTTTATTGGTTGTTTTGAGGATCAGTACACAGACATTTCAATTTGTACACATTTCTCAACATACAGACCAAAAATCTAAAAAAATCATGTAGTAGTGATTCTTTTCTTAACAGTTATTCCAGTGACTTTCCAGCTTAAAATTTGGAAGCAAATTTTCCTTCACAGGACATCAAGTACCAATATCTTCAAATATTGATATGCTGTTACATTGTAAGTCCCATTAATTCACAATTTAATATCATGTACACTACATACTCAAATTGTCAATCGTTCACAGCACATTAGCAGTTACTAGAAGAACTGGAGTACCATGACCAAAGATGTTACAGAGTGCACAAAATTCTGCCCAGGAGAGCCAAGATCAAGGGGTGAGTGGTTTGCTTTAGGAAACAATCCTACCAAAAACAACATGGGAAGATAAGTAATTTAAAGTGTTTAAGACATTAAATGCACAACTGACTCCAAACTGTCATTTAGTATGCTTTGTATTATAGGATATAAAAGCTACCCTCCATCTGTGGAATGTTAAGCTGACACCCAAGACAATCAAAGCCTCCCATATTCAATATCCCACTATTTTCTGGTTGTACCAAAAAATAAACAACCAGCAAATGATTTCACCTCTTTAAAAAAAGCATTTACACTTAAAAAATGGGATGAGGTGTGATTCACTCCTTTTTCAAAATGTTTCTAGAGCTACTAAAAAACTTGCATTTACAAAGTAGTTGATAAAAATATTCCTCTGGATTGTACAAGAAGGGAGACAGGGAACACTGATAGGACTGGGTGTGTGATATTAATCAGACTTGGTTTCTTTCTCTTCTGCTTCATCAGAAGCTGGGCTCTCCCCGTTTTTACTTTCTCCATTTTCTGCAGGTAAGTCTTCTTTAGTCTCTTGGTTAGCCACTTCAGCCTGTTTTCCCTTTGCTCCTCTTTTCCCTTTTGTTTACATTTTTTGTCTTTTCCTGCCACCTTTTTTGGCTTTGTTTCCACGTTTGCAAGAGCCGGTTTAGCTGACAACCTAGCCAATCTCCTCTTGGGCTCCTCTTTCACCACCCCCTCAGCAGAGCTGACCTTCCTCTTGGGCATCGTGGTGGCGGGGCGGGCACGTTCCAGGTGCCTGTGGGCTGCTGTGCACCGAGAGCCTTCGCAAAACTCGGCTGCCTGGCAGCTGCCGCTCCTCCCACCCTCTATTGTTTTTTAATCTCTATTTTATTTATTTCCCTATAATCTTTATTATTTCCTTCCTTCTGCTGATTTATGGCTTTGCTCTTTTTTTTCCTAATTCTTTTAGGTGGTAAGTTAGGTTGTTTGTTTGAGATTTTCTTGTTTTTTAGGAAGGCTGTATTGCTATAAACTTCCATCTTAGAACTGCTTTTGCTGCGTCCCATAAATTTTAGAGTATTGTGTTTCCATTTTCATTTGTCTTGAGATACTTTCTGATTTTCTCTTTGATTCCTTTATTGACCTATTGGTGTTTTAGTAGCAGTTTTTTAGTAGCAGGTTTAGTAGCACGTGTTTATTCTTTCTCCATTTTTTCTTTCTGTAATTGATTTCTAGTTTCATACCATTGAGGTCAGAAAAAAATGCTTGATATAATTTCTATCCTCTTAAACTTGTTGAGAATTATTTTGTGGCCGAGCACGTGATGTATCCTGCATAATATTCCATGTATATTTGAAAAGATTGTGTATTCTGCTGTCTTTGGATGGAATGTCTTGTAGATATCTACTAAGTTCAACTGGTCTCTTTTGTCATTTGAGACCACTGTTGCCTTAATGATTTTCTGTTTGGATGATCTGTTCATTGATGTCAGTGTGGTGTTAAAGTCCCCTACTATTATTGTATTACTGTCAATTTCTCCCTTTATATCTGTTTGTATTTGCTTTATATATTTAGGTGCTCCTGTATTGGGTGCATATATGTTAGCAAATATAATATACTCTTCTTATATTGATCCCTTTATCATTGTAAAATACCCTCCTTTGCCTCTTGTTATAGCCTTTGTTTTAAAGCCTATTTTGTCTGATATGAGTATTGCTACCCCTACTTTCTTGTCATTTCCATTTTCATGAAATATCTTTTTCTATCCCCTCACTTTCATTCTGTTTGTGTCTTTAGCTCTGAAGTGTGTCTCTTGCAGACAGTATATAGCAAAATCTTGGTTTTTTAATCCAATCCCACCCTATGTCTTTTGACTGAAGCATTTAGTCCAGTGACATTTAAAGTAATTATTAATAAGTATGTACTTATTGCCATTTTATCACTTGTTTTCTTTTCTTTTTTTGTAGTTCTCTGTTCATATCTTTTTCTTTTTGTTCCTTCCTTTGTGGTTTGATGATTTTCTTTAGTAGTGTGCTTGTGTTCCTTTCTTTTTAGGTTTTGTGTATCTATTTTAGATTTTTGATTTGTTGTTACTATGGCGCCGATACATCTTCACTTACAACTATATCTGCTTGTTTTATACTGGTAGTCATTTAAGTTCAAACAGATTCTAAAAGATCAACATTTTTTACTTGCCTCTCACCCATTTTGTATTTTTGATGTCATTTATTAATCTTCGTGTTTATCTCTTAACGTTTTACTATAGTTATAGTTGTTTTTATTTTTTTGTTTGTTTGTTTTTTAATCGTCATACTGGCTTACTTAAGTGGTTGATTCTCAGTCCATACTATATATTTGCTTTTCCTAGTGGGACTTTCCCTTTCCTATAGATTCTTACTTCTTTTCCACTTAGAGAAGACTTTTTAACATTTATTTCAGGGTAGGTTTAGTATTGATGAACTCTTAGTTTTTGCTTGTCTGAGAATCCTTTATCTCTCCTGCTATTCTAAATGATAGTCTTGCTGGGTAGAGTATCCTAGGTTGCAGGTTTTTCCCTTTCCACAATTTAGGTATATCATACCACTCCCTTCTGGCCTACAAAGATTCTGCAGAGAAGTCAGTTGATAGGCTTATGGGGATTCCCTTGTATATGACTCTTTGTTTTCCTCTTGCTGGCTTTAGAATTCTCTATGTATCTTTAACTTTTGCCATTTTAGTTGTGATATGTCTTGGTGTGTGTTTGTTTGGATTCATCTTGTTTGGGACCCTCTGTGCTTCTTTTACCTAGATATCTGTTTCCTTTTTCAGGTTTGTCTAGTTTTCAGCCACAATTTCCTCAAGTACATTTTTGGTACCCTTCCCTCTCTCTTCTCCTGGGACTCCTATAATGTGAACTTTGGTACACTTCATGGTATCCCAAATATCTTTTAAATTGTTTTCTTTTTTAAAATTTGTTTTGTTTTTGTTTTTCTGATTGGGTGATTTCCATTATTCTATCTTCCAGATCACTTATACTTTCTTCTGTAACACCCAGTCTGCTATTCATTCCTTCTAATGTGTTTTTATCTTAGCTATTGAATTCTTCATGTCTGATTGAGTCTTTTTTATATTTTCTAGTTTCTCGTTAAAATTTTCACTGTGTACATCTATTTTTTTCTCTAATTCAGTTAACATTTTATTAACAATGTTTTGAATTCTTTATCTGGTAAGTTGTTTATTTCTGTTTCATATTTATTTTTTCAGGGTTCTTCTCTTGCTTTTTCAATTGAGACCAGTTCCTCTGCCTTTTCATTTTGCTTAACTTTCTCTGCCTCTGTGAATTTAGGTGGAAAAGTTACCTATTATGCTCTTAAGGTGGTGTTCTTTTGTGGGAACTTTCCTACACAGATTGCATGTGCCCAATGCCTTTGGTGGGAGAGCTGGATTTGACATGGATGCAAGTCATGTTTTTCCTCAGAGTGTGCTGGCAGGTCTCACTTGGGTAGAGAGTGGACCTGGAGAAGGAGGGGCTACTGCTGGAGCTGGGTGTGGGGTGGGACTTCTCTCTGCTCAGCGGCCATAATTGCCTTATCAAGGGTGGGGTCTGATTTCCAAGTTGCTGGAGTAGCAGCTCTGAGGGTTAGGCCCCAGATGGCTCTGTTCCCTTTACGTGTATGCTTTCCCCTCTCCCTGCACCAGGACCCTTACTTCAGCAGTGTGGGAAATGCTAAAGCAAGTGTGCCCTGTGCATGCTCTCAGCTTGTGTCAGCACAGACAGAGGTCTTAGTTGTTTCCAATGCACTGCCTGTGCAGGTGCCAGCAATTGTTTCCCTTGCTCTGCTCAGATGCAGACTCCTGTGCAAGTCTCCTTTGTCCCTCACAGCCAATCACTCTCCCAAGCCTCCACCGCCCCTGCCCTATTATGGAGTCACACTGCAGGGCAGTGAGGGCTGCTTGGACTCTCAATGTGTATTGGGGGCTGAGCTGTGGTGGGGCAGGTTCCATCAGAGATCTGAGCTGTTTCTGATGTGCTGCCTGAGTAAGTGCCAACAAGGACCACTGCCCCACCCAGGATCTTCCTGGGGACTAGGTAATATCTGCATCCAGGGTCTAGTTTTCCGCCTGGTCATGGTCACCCCAGGTCAAGTGCTGCACTGTGACATGAAGTAAGCGGGGCTGGAGCATTCACTCCACTAGGGCTGGGGTGCACACTGAGGTGGTCACAGGAAATCTGCCATCTGCTAGAGCAGACCTCTCGCTGCCCTGCCTTGGGGGGTGGGCCAGCACATGCATGCTCCTCACAAGTGGTATCCAGGCTTCCCACAGCCCTCCTGTTACTCCCAGCAGTCCTCCAACCATCCATGAGGGCTCATCTTCCCCCATATAACACCCCAGAGCTGGGGAACCCAATCTGTGGCTCTCACCACTTACTACCCAGTGTGGTTGTCTGCCCGTGTAATCTCCCTTTTCCTCTGAATCCCCTCCCAGGGGCACAGACCCTGACATGATCACTCTTTCTCCTTCCTACCCTATTATATGTGTATCTTTCTTACAGCCTTTCTTGTACAGGAGTCCCTCTGCCAGTTTCCAGTTTGTTTTCAGTGAGAATTACTCCACTCGTAGATGTATTTTTTATGTCTTTGTTGGGGGAAGGTGAGTGCCGTGTCCTCTTACTCTGCCTTCATGGTTGATCTCCTTGAGATAGTATTAGATTAATAGGAGAAGTACAAAAATAATACACAGAGTTCCAATATATCCTTCACTCAGCTTCTTCTTACATTAAAGTCTTATATAACCATAGTACAATTATCGAAATTAAGTTATTAGTCTCAGTACAATATTGATAACTAAACTAGACTGTAATAAAATTTCACCAGCTTTTTTCATTAAGATCCATTTCTAATTCCATGATCTCATCCAGGATCTCACATTACATTAGTTGTCTTGTCTCCTTAGTATTCTCCAATCAGTGACAGTCCCTAAGTCTTTCCTACTCTTTGTTGACTGACTATTTTGGAGAGTACTGCTCAATTATTTTAATAAGTCTTTTTTTCTCCAAATAAAGTTATTTTCTTTTAAATCAGTAGCATGTCATTGTTTTCCATGTTCTCAGTTGGTGATTAGTTGACACATAGAACTAAAAGCACCAATAGATACTGATTTTTCTTACTGGAGGAGATGGGATTCCAGGGTCCCAGCTTTTATTATTTATGCACTGTGGTTCCTAAATGTCAAAATAAAAAGAAAACTAAAAGCCTCGAGTTGTTTCCTGAAATTAAAAAAAGAAGAAGAAAAGGAAGGAAAAATGATGAAACCCTCTGCTCCTCTTTCCCCACACAGCTAGAAAGGGCTATCTTAGCTTAGGACCATGAAAGTCAGAGTGAAACCTCTACATTTTCCTTAATTTCACATATTATGCTTAGTTACTGTTAGCACATATGCTTTCAATCAACCCCGTCTTAAGAACAGTGCAAATGTGGGTGTTAAGAGAATTGAACCTGCCAAACATATTTGACATCACAATGCCCTTGAAAGAGCTATCAACTAAACCCAGATATATATGTACATCTCAGCAGTTCTATTTTATTAAACTCACAACATTTCCACCCAATTTAAACTTACTGTGATAGCACATGTCGTGATGGATTTGGGTGGTGGTTTCCTTTCCAGTTGGCTCTGAGAATGTCATATTAAGCCAGACCACAATACGATGCCAAGTCCATAATTAGCTTTCTCCTTTCACTTGGGTCTCTTTTGTTTTTTGAGCAGATATGCAATGCTGGATACCACCATGTAGGGATGGAGTAAGAATAAGACCTGCTAGAAGAAATGTGACAATGGTTGTGAAAATCCATTTTAAGGGCAGCAGCTCTTGTTACTTTAAATGTTAACTATGAATTTCCAGCTAAAGGCTGTATTTCTACAATAATGATTGAAAACTGGTGGTCCCTGGGTCAAATATAGCTCACAGATGTGTTTTATTTGGCTAGTCCAATGTTATGAAAGCATCTGAATTTGTGGCCAACATTTACATATAAAGAGATTCTACACAAAAATATGGATTTCTGGAATCTCATGAAAAACTTGATGTGGCCACATTGGGCCTACTTTGCCACATGGCAACAATTGGCTGGGGCTGAAGAGCAGCTGGCCGTTTGAGACGGAGTATGTACCATCTGGTTAGCATAATTTCTACCCAGCTCTCTTCTCCTTTTATGTAACTTGCCTCATCTCTGTGGGTGTTTGGATTTTCAACACTAGTTTATAATCAAGGATAAAGAGAACTTCGATTATTTAAGCTTCTGGTTCTACCAAGGTGATAAAAAAAAAAAAAAACTGTGGTGAGAAAAGATGACCTGTGACTTAGTCTGGGATCCTTCAGAAGTAGACCTGGAGATAAGGACTTAAGTGTGAGTAATTTATTTGGGAGATGATCCCAAGAAACAGTGGCAGTATAGTGGGGAAGTGATTTGAAGAGAAGGTAACCAATAAAGAATGCATTATTAATTAGGTAACTGCTGTGGGAAGGAGTTTAATCATTCTTGTGTCTGGAAGACAGTGTGAAGTATGAGTGTTGGAGTTACCCCACCCAAGAGGCAACAGATCAGTCATTCCCATCAGTTATTGATTGATGGTTGCTTCCAGAATCAGTGAATCCTCAGCATTTCCCATTTTGCCATTCTTATGGGCAGATCATGCCTGGAGGTCAGAGAAAACCCTCTGGCAAAGAGAAGCAGATGCCAAAAATTGGAAATTAGTGCCATAGGCACCTAAATGAAAGGTCCAAGAGGATATGTGCAGGGTGGCAGCAGCAGCAGCAGCCACATCATGCTTCTGAGGCTAACACAAAATGATGGGTACAGTGATGATTTTGTCTCACAGAACAGATGGGGCACTTGATATTTGCTAACCAGCAACACAGAGTTTCTCTTCCTCTTGAGAACTGCTCATCCTTTGAACCAACTCCAAAAGTTCCCCAAATTAGCTTTTGCTCCCTTCCAGGTAAAAATGTTGGCTCAATCAAACCTCCCAAAGCAAGAGAGTTGTGAGTATAGAGTGTCTTTTGAAGTCTACCTGGGCTTTGGTCCCCTTATTCTCATTTATTCCAGAGCAGGACATGTAAGCACTTTCCATAGTTAGCCCATGGTCAGAATCCAGATGTGAGTAGGTCACATTCATGGTTTATTTCTAACAATGGTGAGTCATATGAGAATTGGATGTGACTCAAACATGAGCCTAGTGCACATGAGTGCTTTAGTCATATTGATGTTTCCTTTGGTGAGAATCCTCCTCAAACTCTGTGATGTGTTTACAGTGACTTTGAACTAGAACAGCACAAAATTATAAATTATGTAATTATTTACATGGAGTTTCAATCACTAATTGACCTAATCCTGCTGGTATGACAGCTGGTGGCACTCAGTTACCCAAGAGAAACTGACATAATCTCCTGAAGGGCAAGAACAACATCATCAACACTTGAGCAGTATCTGGCTTCTCATAGAAGATGTTTGCTGAGTCCTATGACTCATTTTTTGCTGCTTAGCAGATACTAAGTGCTCAACAACTGCATATTCTCTCCATCTTTTCATTCCTTTATTCCTCCCTTCCTTCCCTCCTCCCTTTCTACTCTCCTTCCTTCTTTCCCTGTCTCTTTGTCTCAACTTATCAATTGGAACTGGGATGGGGACTAATAAAAGGACATTCTGGAGATAATGAGATATATAAACAGGTAAGATGGGATGGGAAAGAGCTAATTCCTTGAATATTAGGTGTCTAAGAAGGCATTTTTAAAGTCCAGTATGTCTTCCTGAGTTAGGAGCAGTCTTGATGGGGTGACAAATGAGGTTAGACCTAATTCCACTTCAAGCCCTGAGTAGCCATAAGGCTGGGTATTGACTCTCTGCTTTGAAGGCTTTTGCCAAATTGATTTTCTCTTTGGGGAATCCTTCCTAATGTGATCTTAGTGGATTTAAACTAGAAAGTACAGAAGATTATTTAAATACATAATCATTACATTCAGATTCAATTACTCAACAAGAACCCTAAAAAGTCAATCCACATTGATGAAATGGTTGATGATTCTTTTGGATAATTACTCAACAAGAATGTATACATTTAGAAAGGTACTATGCAAAGCAACTAAGACAGTGATTCTCAAGTGGGTGTGGAAGATGAGAGTGCCACTGTGTGTAGGGGGAGGGGTTATGTGTAGGCAGCTGTGGTGAGAGAACATATCAGAATCTCCACAACAAATTTCTCAAGCTACATATCTCCCTCCACCCTGCAGCCTGATTCAGGGTGTGCTGGTTTGGTACATCACTGAACAAGAACCTCTAGAATAAGGATGCTGTGCACATATAAGAAAAGGATGCTTCCTGTGTAAGCTTTTCTTTCTGCTTAGCCCAGTGTGGAGGGGTCTCCTTTGATAAAGCTGCTGTGGATATACTGGGACAGCCTTCCTGATGGGAGTATCACTCATTGCCCAGGAACGTACAAAGCTGGTAACCTCTGTGGAGGAGCAGCTCGCCATTATGTAGACCACACTGGTTGTGACTCTGAGGTTCATAGAAAATTCCAGGGGTGGTCAGTCCCAATGTAGTGTAAAAGGAGAGTTGTCCCTAAGAACCATAAACAAAGCCATCACTTCCACTGACTATCATTATGACTATAATGGCCTTAGTTAGAGTCATTATCTAAGGAAATCATTTTGAACACCATAGGTCCCTGTTAAAATGACAATGTGTTCCTTGAGAGATAATGCCAAATTACCACTGAACCTATATTTTATAGTATGGATACTTCTTATGACTGCTTATTTATTGAGTGCTACATACATACATTATAACAAATCATCAAAACTACAATAGGATGTAGATATTCTTATTCCCTTTTACAAAGGAGAAAAAGGAGGCTCTAATGAGGTTAAGAAATTGACTCAAGATGTCATAGATCTATTAAGTGCCAGAGTCAGCACCTCAGTGCATTGGTATGTATTATCTCGAACCCACCAACATTATTTAGCAAGAAGGAAGGAACACCCATAAGATGGATGGTGCCAGTTCTAGCATTCTATATATGGGGGTCTTTGGGATGACAATCTAGGTGAGGTGGTATTAATTTAGGGAAGTTGCTTTGAAGCTGTATTTATCAATACATAACAAGCTCACATTTTTAAAAACTTACTTGGAGTGACTTGGAGAGGAGAGTTGATAGAGCTTATGGGAGAGTTTAAGAACCCCAACTACCCCCTTGGTGCCACCACTGGGAAGTTTACCCAAAAGCATTTTGTAAGAAGCTATCAAGTACCAGGCTATAGGCTGGTCATTAGAGGCATGGTGGTATGTAGTATTGGAAGGAATGTAATGTAGAAGAGGTATGAAACTCAACTCTAGAAAAAAAGGATCAAAACTAAGAAACAGGGCTTCCCTGGTGGCGCAGTGGTTAGGAGTCCGCCTGCCGATGCAGGGTACACGGGTTCGTGCACCGGTCCGGGAGGATCTCACATGCCGCGGAGCGGCTGGGCCCGTGAGCCATGGCCGCTGAGCCTGCGCGTCTGGAGCCTGTGCTCCACAAAGGGAGAGGCCACAACAGAGAGAGGCCCGCATACCGCAAAAAAACAAAACAAAACAAAACAAAACAACTAAGAAACAGACATTATATGAAGACCCTCTGCAAAGAATCACTTTCTAGCCATCAGAGTTACTCAAATATGGTGTGGGCACTTCATAGTCCTTCTGTCACTGAGGGTTTCAGACAGAGGTAGGATTCCTCAAGATAGTGTAGAGACAGACTTCCCTGGTGGCACAGTGGTTAAGAATCTGCCTGTCAATGCAGGGGACATGGGTTCAAGCTCTGGTCCGGGAAGATCCCACATGCTGCAGAGCAACTAAGCCCGTGTGCCACAACTACTGAGCCTGTGTGCCACAACTACTGAAGCCCATGCACCTAGAGCCCGTGCTCCACAACAAGAGAAGCCACCACAATGAGAAGCCCGCACACCACAATGAAGAGTAGACCCCGCTCGCTACAACTAGAGAAAGCCCGCATGCAGCAACGAAGACCCAACACAGCCAAAAATAAATAAACATTATTATTATTTTTTTAAAGATGGTGTAGAGAGAATTCTTATCATAACAAAGGTATTGGGTAGGGGTATTTGAAGTTTTCTTCTAATTCAAAGAGGTGTGTGTGTATGTACATATGTCTGAGAAAGAGCGTGGGGAGAGAGAGAGAGAGAGAACACAGACACAGAGTTTTGGAGGAAGGTAGAGAAGAGATTGAAAGCTTCTGGTGTATGAGTTGCCACCCGAAGCCTGGGTCTGGCTGTGATATTGCAGGAGGAGATTCAGGCTAGCATGGAGAGGAAAAAAGACTATGACCCAGAATAATGAAAAAGAGCAAAAGAACAGGAACAAAGGAGGTGGAAAACAGGAGTTTGGTTCTGGGACTAGACAGACCTGGGTTCAAATCCCATCTTGCCATCTCTTAGCAGGATGTGCTGAAGCACGTGACTTACACTTCAGAGCCTCAGTTTTCTCATTTATAAAATGAAAAAACATTTCCTTCTTCATATTGTTATTGAGAGGGTTAAATGATATGAATATATATATAAAGCACCTAAATATAGTACCAAGGATATAGGTTGCTCAATAAATGATTATTATTGTCAGATTCTTATTATGAACTATAATTTCCCCTGAGGCCAGCCCTCTCCTTGACTTATCTTGGCTGGATTGCTTCTAAAGATAAAATGTCACTCTTGAGCCAAAAACCTTAAACGTGGGCAAATCATTTCTGTTCTACAAACTCGGTTTTTCCTCCTTATAAATGAAAAGACTGGATTAGATGCTTCTAGAACTCCCTGCCAACCCCACCCTTGTATTCTATTTCATTATCACTGTCAATCACACCTAATTCTCAGGAATCTCCCCAACGGTACCCTGGGTCCCTGCTCTCCACACCCCACAAGGCGCGCATGCGCACACACACACCAGCACTATTTTTTCTGCTCCTCTGTTTCTAGATAAATCCAGCATCTCTGGTTGAGACATGTTTTTCTATGAAATAAATGAGGTATAAAATTCCTCTTGGACAGAAGTCAAGCTTCTCTATGTCCTCGAGGGGGAAGCTGCGTCTCTCACTAAGGGCGCACCCACACCGGGGAGGCTGCGGCAGACACAGGCCTTCTTCTCTGAGGCCCCCAGGGGAGAGAGGGAGCTTTTGTCAGATTATGGGATCATTTGAAAGGCCACAACTCCGAAATATCCCAAATTCACAATAGTAGTAAATCCTGTTGTTTCTTTGATCATTCTCATCTAAATGATTATTGTCATCTCTGAGGACTGGAGATTATATATACATATTTTTTTTTTTTTTTTTTTTTTTTGCGGTACGTGGGCCTCTCACCATCGCGGCCTCTCCCGTTGTGGAGCACAGGCTCCGGACGCGCAGGCTCAGCGGCCATGGCCCACGGGCCCAGACGCTCCACGGCATGCGGGATCCTCCCGGGCCGGGGCACGAACCCGCGTTCCCTGCATCGGCAGGCGGACTCCCAACCGCTGCGCCACCAGGGAAGCCCCTATATATACATATTTTTTACAGTGTTCATATTTTTATTTTTAAATTTTTATTGGAGTATAGTTGATTTAAAATGTTGTGGTAGTTTCTGCTGTACAGCAAAGTGAAAACAGAAACAGAGTCACAGATGTAGAAAACAAACTTATGGTTAACAGGGGGAAAGGGGAGGAGAGGGATAAACTGGGAGATTGGGATTGACACATACGTACTACTATATATAAAATAGATAACTAATAAGGACCTACTGTATAGCACAGAGAACTCATCAATATTCTGTAATAACCTATATGGGAAAAGAATCTGAAAGAGTGGGTATATGTATATTTAGAGATTATATCCTTTTTCACTAGTTTTGAAATTTACGGTATGTGGCCTCCAAACACACAGCTTTCAGAAAGCCTGAGCACACTCCTCCAGGTTTTCTGGTGTATGCATGCATGTGTGTGTGAGAGAGAATGAGAAAGAGAGAGAGAGAGTGTTAGAGGGAGAATACATTGACACCCTGCTGTAATCAGACAGCAGTCAGGAAGTTTAGAGTTAACCTTCATATGTCAGCATTCACATAGGAAACCGAGCCTCAATCTCTGCATTCCTGGGCTGCCGTCAGTCTGCCTCAGGATCTCAATGTGCCTTGGAGTCTGTTTCATGTCTAACTCTACCCCACATCTGACACCACACGAAACCTGTCACGATTTTGCTGTTAGAGGATGGTTAATATCTGAAGAGAGTGGGTGCCCTTACCAAGCACCCCCAGGGGACATATGGAGCTGGAAAGATAAGGATCAGTTTCATGGATAAAATGACACAGGCACAAACACCAGAAACTGGTATTTAAACTCCCAACTCATAAGGGACCCCCATATTTTCACATTAGCTGGCCTTGTCTGTTTCCTGTCATCAGCAAACATATGTTCACCATGGAACCAGCCAAGAGCCCGTTTGAAGCAGCTGGTATTTCTGTAAGAAGTGGAGGGGAGGAGAAAGGGAGGAGAAACGTTGCATGGCAAGCCTGTGAGGTGCTATATATAGTTGCCCTTAGAAAGCTCTGGGTTCTCATTTGCATGAAAGCTACCACAAAAGCCAATGTGACTCTCTGAGCTGATGCAACTCTCACTCTGCCCTCAGGGTACTGCTGGGTGGGTTCTGGGAGAAAAGAGACTTGGTTCAAATCCCGAATTTGCAGCATACTATTGTGTGGTCTTGGGAACATAATTTACTTCCATTTTCCAGTTTCGACTCTCCCACTCTGACCACCATCTTCTATCCTTCCAATATGCTGCCTCCATCAATACTTCAACTACATCAGCACTTTGACTCCCCATCAGGGTCTCCCGTCTGTTGATCTACAAGTGTTTCATCATCCCTCATCACTTTCATGGCCTCTTTTCACGCATTATCCATCTTAAAATTCCATGGTCACTCAGTCATTATTCCCTTGCAAATATTCCTCATTTCCTGTCCCTCTCTTGCTTTAAAATACTTGTTTGGCTAAACCACAAATGTAGTTATATTCACTTCTTTGCCTTTTCCTCACCTGCATCTGTACAGTTAGATATGATTGGAGAAAAACACATCATCTTACTGACTAACTCATTAAATTTACGACTACCACATTCAACTGGACCATACTTCCCTGGTCCATTCATGGTCTACTTTCCCAACTATCTCATGCTTTTTCTACTCTCTTCAAACATCCTCACTGATCTTTTCTCTCAGTACTGGCCTTGCTTCCTACTTTCCTGAGGAAATGAAAGAATCAGAAGAAATGCACCACAAATTCCCACCTCCACACCCACCCATCTTCCTATATCTGATTTCTGCTACTATGGATAAAACCTCTCCACTCTCAGCTAAGGAAATTCCAGGATGCTGTTATCCCATCTTACTAAAAAAACCCTCTTTTGACCTCCCAGTTTCCTCTATAGGTATAGCCCCATTTCTCTCTTTACCTTTACACAAAACTCCTTAAAATACTGGCCTGTGCAATAGTCACTATTTCCAAATAATTTTTTCTGTTCTTTCTTGAATTCACACCAATCAAGTTTTTGCTCCAATGAAACTGCTCTTATTAAGACCACTGGCAACTCTCATATTGCTGAAATCAATGGTAGACCCTCAGCAGATATTTACAGAGTGGATGAATGAAACATTCTAAGCCTCATTTTCTTCATATGTAAAATGAGACAATAATACATACTTTTGAGGGAGGAGATATAGAGATATATGTATACATATAGCTGATTACTTTATGATACAACAGAAACTAACACACCATTGTAAAGCAATTATACTCCAATAAAGATGTTAAAAAATTAAAATAAATAACTTCTGATAATTAGCAACTTACTGAACCCCTCTAGGTATTAATTTCCACATCTAAAAAATAGGTAAAATAATGCTATCTATTTCGTAGAGTTGTTCTGCAGATTAAATGTGAAAATTTACATAAAAATATAAAATGGGATCTAATACATATAACATGTATTAAATAAAATTTAACCATTGTTAAAAAAATAATATGTACTTTTGAGGTATTGTTATGAGGATTAATCAACATTCTATAAGCAAAGGATTTAGCAGCATAAGTGGTAATTATATGCTGAGCAAAGGAATTTTGCTACATTCTGAGAGGAAATATTATAAATATTTCCTGCAAAGCCCGCAAAACTTCCTTCAATGTTGAATGAACCAAAAAGCAAAGGTATTGATCATATAAGGTAACTACCCCTGGACCTAATGGAAAGGTTTCTTCTAGTTCCTATAAAGAGGAGGAATTTCATTTTCCTAACTTGGATATTAAATGTTTCTCTTCACTGGTATACTGAAATATGAGAATTTATATTGTTTGTTAATGAGATTGTGGGACTTCTTTTCAGAGAAGGCAAGAGTCAGGATCTGGGTAAAAGAGATATCAGCACATTGAGTTTGTTCATGAAATACATCCCAGAGTATGCAGAATATGTGTGAAACCATTTGAGAATAAGTGAAATCTGGAGAGAGAGAGAGAGAGAGAGAGAGAGAGAAAAGAAAGAAAGAAAGAAAGAAAGAAAGAAAGAAAGAAAGAAAGAAAGAAAGAAAGAAAGAAAGAAAGAAAGAAAGAAAGAAAGAAAGAAAGAAAGAAAGAAAGAAAGAAAGAAAGAAAGAAAGAAAGAAAGAAAGAAAGAAAGAAAGAAAGAAAGAAAGAAAGAAAGAAAGAAAGAAAGAAAGAAAGAAAGAAAGAAAGAAAGAAAGAAAGAAAGAAAGAAAGAAAGAAAGAAAGAAAGAAAAAAGGAACAAAGAAGAGAAAGAAAGAAAGAAAGAAAGAAAGAAAGAAAGAAAGAAAGAAAGAAAGAAAGAAAGAAAGAAAGAGAAAGGAAGAGAGAAAGAAAGAAAGAGAAAGGCAAAGAGAGGTGACCAATAACTGAGCTGCAGCTGTTTGGTTGGAGTCATTAAAAGGATGAGCTGTCCAAGCCAATCCACAGGCAAGTAGATGAGCTAGGGAAAGCATTCTAGGGGATTCAGTGTTTCTCTACAAGAATCCCATTATACCCTTTTGGAGGAAATATACATTTCTGAAAACTTGGAGGGCAATTTGGCAATGTGCATTTAAAAAGTTTGAAACAGGGACTTCCCTGGTGGCACAGTGGTTAAGAATCTGCCTGCCAATGCAGCGGACACGGGTTCAAGCCCTGGTCTGGGAGGATCCCACATGCCGCTGGGGAACTACGCCTGTGAGCCACAACTACTGTGACTGTGCTCTAGAGCCAGCAAGCCACAATTACTGAGCCCGAGAGCCACAACTACTGAAGCCCACACACCTAGAGCCTGTGCTCCACAACAAGAGAAGCAACCACAATGAGAAGCCTGCACGCTGCAACAAAGAAACAACACAGCCAAAAATAAATAAATAAATAAATTTATTTTAAAAAACAATTTGAAACAAACATGTCTTTTGATCTAGTCACTCGATTTCTAGGAACGTATCCTAAGGAATAATAATGGCTTTGCACAGAGATTTAGTTACAAGGCACTTTCCTACAACACAAGTCCATTGTGTATTAAAAAAAGTCTAAGTATCTCCCAGTAAGGAATTGGTTAAGTAAATTATTCTGTATAACGGCATTCAATGCAGCCATTAAAAAAAATATGCTGGAGACTATATTTCTTGATGCTGAAATATGTTCACAACCTATTGTTAAGTTAAAAATCAGGTTATAAAAAATAAACAAATGGGACCTAATGAAACTTAAAAGCCTGTGCACAGCAAAAGAAACCATAAACAAGATGAAAAGAAAACCTTCAGAATGGGAGAAAATATTTGTAAATGAAGTAACTGACAAAGGATTAATCTCCAAAATTTACAAGCGCATGCAGCTCAATATCAAAAAAACAAACAACTCAATACAAAAATGGGCAGAGGATCTAAACAGACATTTCTCCAAAGAAGATATGCAGATTGCCAACAAATACATGAAAGAATCCTCAACATCACTAATCATTAGAAAAATGCATATCCAAACTACAATGAGATATCATCTCACACCGGTCAGAATGGCCATCATCAAAAAATCTAGAAACAATAAATGCTGGAGAGGGTGTGGAAAAAAGGGAACACTCTTGCACTGCTGGTGGGAATGTAAATTGATACAGCCACTATGGAAAACAGTTTGGAGGTTCCTTAAAAAACTACAAATAGAACTACCATACGGACCAGCAATCCCACTACTGGGCATATACCCTGAGAAAACCATAATTCAAAAAGAGTCATGTACCAAAATGTTCATTACAGCTCTATTAACAATAGCCAGGACATGGAAGCAGCCTAAGTGTCCAATGATAGATGAATGGATAAAGAAGAGGTGGCACATACATACAATGTAACATTACTCAGCCATAAAAAGAAAGGAAATTGAGTTATTTGTATTCAGGTGGATGGACCTAGCGTATTTCATACAGAGTGAAGTAAGTCAGAAAGAGAAAAACAAATACCATATGCTAAAACATATATATGTAATCTAAAGGAAAAAAACGGTTATGAAGAACCTAGGCGAGAGTGCAGATAGCAGAAGGAAGAAGGACTACAATCTTGAAGCCTGTGGAACAAAAACCACATTCAAAGAACGATAGACAAGATGAAAAAACAAAGAGCTATGTACAAGATGAAGGAACAAGATAAAACTTGAGAAAAACAACTAAATGAAGTGGAGATAGGCAACCTTCCAGAAAAAGAATTCAAAATAATGATAGTGAAGATAATCCAGGACCTCAGAAAAAGAATGGAGGCAAAGATCAAGAAGATGCAAGAAATGTTTAACAAAGACTTAGAAGAATTAAAGAACAAACAAACAGAGATGAACAATACAATAACTGAAACAAAAACTACACTAGAAGGAACTAATAGCAAATAACTGAGGCAGAAGAACGGATAAGTGACCTGAAAGACAGAATGGTGGAATTCAATGCTGCAGAAGAGAATTAAAAAAAAAGAAAAGAAAAGAAATGAAGACAGCCTAAGAGACCTCTGGGACAACACTAAATGCAACAATATTTGCATTATAGGGGTCCCAGAAGGAGAAGAGAGAGAGAGAAAGGACCTGAGAAAATATTTGAAGAGATTATGGTCAAAAACTCCGCTAACATGGGAAAGGAAATAGCTACCCAAGTCTAGGAAGCACAGACAGTCCCCAACAGCAAAAACCCAAGGAGAAACATGCTGAGACACATAGTAATCAAATTGGCAAAAATTAAAGACAAGAAAAATTATTGAAAACAGCAAGGGAAAAACGACAAATAACATACAAGGGAACTCCCATGAGGTTAATAGCTAATTTCTCAGCAGAAACTCTACAAGCCAGAAGGGAGTGGCATGATATACAAAAAGTGATGAAAGGGAAGAACCTACAACCAAGATTACTCTACCTGGCAAGGATCTCATTCAGATTCAATGGAGAAATCAAAGCTTTACAGACAAGCAAAAGCTAAGAGAATTCAAGACCACCAAACGGCTTTCTATCCTGTTCCATTGATCTATATTTCTGTTTTTGTGCCAGTACCATACTGTCTTGATTACTGATAGTATACATAGAGAATCCTAAGGATGCTACCAGGAAACTACTAGAGCTAATCAATGAATTTGGTAAAGTAGCAGGATACAAAATTAATGCACAGAAATCTCTGGCATTCTTATACACTAATGATGAAAAATCTGAGAGTGAAATTAAGAAAACACTCCCATTTACCATTGCAACAAAAAGAATAAAATATCTAGGAATAAACCTACCTAAGGAGACAAAAGACTTGTATGCAGAAAACTATAAGACACTGATGAAAGAAATTAAAGATGATACAAATAGGTGGAGAAATATACCATGTTCTTGGATTGGAAGAATCAACATTGTGAAAATGACTCTACTACCCAAAGCAATCTACAGATTCAATGCAATCCCTATCAAACTACCACTGGCAATTTTTACAGAACTAGAACAAAATATTTCACAATTTGTATGGAAACAGAAAATACCCTGAATAGCCATAGCAATCTTGAGCATGAATAGGTACACGTAAAAGTATGAAATTAGAACACTCCCTAACACCATACACAACAATAAACTGAAAATGGGTTAAAGACCTAAATGTAAGGCCAGACACTATCAGATGCTTAGAGGAAAACATAGGCAGAACACTCTATGACATAAATCACAGCAAGATCCTTTTTGACCCACCTCCTAGAGAAATGGAAATAAAAACAAAAATAAACAAATGAGACCTAATGAAACTTAAAAGATTTGCACAGCAAAGGATACCACAAACAAGACCAAAAGACAACCTTGAGAATGGGAGAAAATAGTTGCAAATGAAGCAATGACAAAGGATTAATCTCCAAGATTTATAAGCAGCTCATGCAGCTCAATAACAACAACAACAAAATAACCTAATCAAAAAATGGGCAGAAGACCTAAATAGACATTTCTCCAAAGAAGATATACAGATTGCCAACAAACACATGAAAGAATGCTCAACATCATTAATCATTAGAGAAATGCAAATCAAAACTACAATGAGATATCATCTCACACCGGTCAGAATGGCCATCATCAAAAAATCTACAAACAATAAATCCTGGAGAGGGTGTGGAGAAAAGGGAACACTCTTGCACTGTTGGTGAGAATGTAAATTGATACAGCCACTATGGAGAACAGTATGGAGGTTCCTTAAAAAACTACAAATAGAACTACCATACGACCCAGCAATCCCACTACTGGGCATATACCCTGAGAAAACCATAATTCAAAAAGAGTCATGTACCAAAATGTTCATTGCAGCTCTATTTACAATAGCCAGGACGTGGAAGCAACCTAAGTGTCCATCATCGGATGAATGGATAAAGAAGATGTAGCACATATATACAATGGAATATTACTCTGCCATAAAAGGAGACGAAATTGAGTTATTTGTAGTGAGGGGGATGGACCTGGAGCCAGTCATACAGAGTGAAGTAAGTCAGAAGGAGAAAAACAAATAATGTACGCTAACAAATATATATGGAATCTAAGAAAAAAAATGTCGTGAAGAGACTAGGGGTAGGATGGGAACAAAACACAGACCTACTAGAGCATGGACATAGTATATGGGGAGGGTGAAGGGTAAGCAGTGACAAGGTGAGAGAGTGGCATGGACATATATACACTACCAAACGTAGGGTGAAAAGCTACTGGGAAGCAGCCGCATGGCAGAGGGAGATTAGCTCAGTGGTTTGTGACGACCTAGATGGGTGGGATAGGGAGGGTGGGAGGGAGGGAGACACAAGAGAGAAGAGATATGGGAACATATGTATATGTATAACTGATTCAATTTGTTGTAAAGCAGAAACTAACACACCATTGTAAAACAATTATACTCCAACAAAGATGTTAAAAAAAAAAAAGAAAATGATCAGAGGGGAGGAGAGAAGATGGCAGAAGAGTAAGACGTGGAGATCACCTTCCTCCCCACAGATACATCAGAAATACATCTACACGTGGAACTTCTCCTATAGAACACCCACTGAACACTGGCAGAAGACCTCAGACCTCCCAAAAAGCAAGAAACTCCCCAAGTACCTGGGTAGGGCAAAAGAAAAAAGAATAAACAGAGACAAAAGAATAGGGACGGTCCCTGCACCAGTGGGAGGGAGCTGTGAAGGAGGAAAGGTTTCCATACACTAGAAGCCCCTTCGCGGGCGGAGACTGAGGGTGGCGGAGGGGGGAAACTTTGGAGCTGCATAGGAGAGTGCAGCAACAGGGGTGCGGAGGGCAAAGAGGAGAAATTCCCGCATAGAGGATTGGTACTGACCGGCACTCACCAGCCCGAGAGGCTTGTCTGCTCACCCACCAGGCCGGGCATGGGCTGGGAGCTGAGACTCGGGCTTTGGAGCTTAGATCCCAGGGAGAGGACTGGGGTTGGCGGCATTAACATAGCCTGAAAGTGTTAGTGCACCACGGCTGGCTGAGAGGGAGTCCGGGAGAAGTCTGGAGCTGCCAAAGAGGCAAGAGACTTTTTCTTCCCTCTTTGCTTCCTGGCGCGCAAGGAGAGGGGATTAAGCGCACCACTTAAAGGAGCTCCAGAGACAGGTGTGAGCCGCAGCTATCAGCGTGGACACCAGAGATGGGCATGAGACGCTAAGGTTCCTGCTGCCACCAAGAAACCTGTGTCACTTTCCACACCTCCCCTCCCAGAAGCCTGTGCAACCCACCACTGCCAAGGTCCTGGCATCCTGGGACAACTTCCCCAGGAAAACGCACTGCACGCCTCAGGCTGGTGCAACATCATGCCAGTCTCTGCCACCGCAAGCTTGCCCCGCATCCATACCCCTCCGTCCCCACGGTCTGAGTGAGCCTGAGCCCCCGAATCAGCTGCTCCTTTAACCCCGTCCTGTCTGAGCGAAGAACACACGCCCTCAGGTGACCTACACGAAGAGGCCGGGCTAAATCCAAAGCTGGACCCCGGGATCTGTGCGAACAAAGAAGAGAAAGGGAAATCTCTCCCAGCAGCCTCAGAAGCAGCGGATTAAAGCTCCAAAATCAACTTGATGTACCCTGCATCTGTGGAATACCTGAATAGACAACAAATCATCCCAAATTGGGGACGTGGACTTCGGGAGCAAAATATATTATTTTTTCCCCTTTTTATCTTTTTGTGAGTGTGTATGTGTATGCTTCTGTGTGAGATTTTGTCTGTATAGCTTTGCTTTCACCATTTGTCCTAGGGTTGACTGTCCCTTTTTTTTTCTTTTTAAAATTTTTCTTCTTAAAAATTATTTTTATTTTAATAACTTCATTTTATTTAATCCTACTGTATTTTATCCTCTTTCTTTCCTTCTTTCTTTCCTTCTTTCTTTCTTTCTTTCTTTCTTTCTTTCTTTCTTTCTTTCTTTCTATTGTTTCTCCCTTTAATTCTGAGCCATGTGGATTAAAGGCTCTTGGTGCTCCAGCCAGGAGTCAGGGCTGTGCCTCTGAGGTGGGAGAACCAACTTCAGGACACTGGTCCACAAGAGACCTCCCAGCTCCACATAATATCAAATGGCGTAAATCTCCCTGATATCTCCATCTCAACACCAAGACCCAACTTCACTCAATGACCAGCAAGATACAGTGCTGGACACCCTATGCCAAACAACTAGCAAGACAGGAACACAGTCACATCCATTAGCAGAGAGGCTGCCTAAAATCATAATAAGGGTACAGACACACCAAAACACACCACCAGACGTGGACCTGTCCACCAGAAAGACAAGATCCAGCCTCATCCACCAGAACACAAGCACTAGTCCCCTCAACCAGGAAACCTACTCAACCCACTGAACCAACCATAGCCACTGGGGACAGACACCAAAAAAAACCAGGAACTACGAACCTGCAAACTGCAAAAAGGAGACCCCAAACACAGTAAGATAAGCAAAATGAAAAGACAGGAAAACACAGAGCAGGTAAAGGAGAAAGGTAAAAACCCACCAGACCAAACAAATGAAGAGGAAATAGGCAGTCTACCTGAAAAAGAATTCAGAATAATGATAGTAAAGATGATCCAAAATCTTGGAAATAGAAGAGAGAAAATGCAAGAAACATTTAACAACGACGTAAAAGAACTAAAGAGGAAGCAAGCAGTGATGAACAACACAGTGAATGAAATTAAAAATACTCTAGATGGGATCAATAGCAGAATAACTGAGGCAGAAGAACGGATAAGTAACGTGGAGGACAAAATAGTGGAAATAACTACTGCAGAGCAGAATAAAGAAAAAAGAATGAAAAGAACTGAGGACAGTCTCAGAGACTTCTGGGACATTAAATGCGCCAACATTCGAATTATAGGAGTCCCAGAAGAAGAAGAGAAAAAGAAAGGGACTTAGAAAATATTTGAAGAGATTATAGTTGAAAACTTCGCTAATATGGGAAAGGAGATAGTTAATCAACTCCAGGAAGCACACAGAGTCCCACACAGGATAAATCCAAAGAAACATATTAAAAGCAGCAAGGGAAAAACAACAAATAACACACAAGGGAATCCCCATAAAGTTAACAGCTGATCTTTCAGCAGAAACTCTGCAAGCCAGAAGGGACTGGCAGGACATATTTAAAGTGATGAAGGAGAAAGACCTACAGCTAAGATTACTCTACCCAGCAAGGATCTCATTCACATTTGATGGAGATATTAAAACCTTTACAGACAAGCAAAAGCTGAGAGAGTTCAGCACCAGCAAATCAGCTTTACAACAAATGCTAAAGGAACTTCTCTAGGCAAGAAACACAAGAGAAGGAAAAGACCTACAAGAACAAACCCGAAAAAATTAAGTAAATGGTAATAGGAACATACATATCAATAATTACCTTAAATGTAAATGGATTAAATGCTCCCACCAAAAGAAACATACTGGATGAATGGATACAAAAACAACACCCATATATATACTGTCTACAGCAGACCCTCTTCAGAACTAGGGACACATACAGACTGGCAGTGAGGGGATGGAAAAATATATTCCATTCAAAAGGAAATCAGAAGAAAGCTGGAGTAGCAATTCTCATATCAGACAAAATAAACTTTAAAATAAAGACTATTACAAGAGACAAAGAAGGACACTACGTAATGATCAAGGGATCGATCCATGAAGAAGATATAACAATTGTAAACATTTATGCACCCAACATAGGAGCACCTCAATACATAAGGCAAATACTAACGGCCATAAAAGGGGAAATCGACAGTAACACACTCATAGTAGGGGACTTTAA
>NC_041229.1:20936889-20938300 GCF_002837175.3 Physeter macrocephalus | reverse complement strand
GAACCAGGAAGAAATAGAAAATATGAACAGACAAATCACAAGCACTGAAATTGAAACTGTGATTAAAAATCTTCAACAAACAAAAGCCCAGGACCAGATGGCTTCACAGGTGATTTCTATCAAACATTTAGAGAAGAGCTAACATCTATCTTTCTCAAACTCTTCCAAAAGTTAGCAGAGGGAGTACCACTCCCAAACTCATTCTATGAGCCCTCCATCACCCTGATACCAAACCCAGACAAAGATGTCACAAACAAAGAAAACTACAGGCCAATATCCCTGATGAACATAGATGAAAAAATCCTCAACCAAATACGAGTGAACAGAATCCAACAGCACATTAAAAGCATCATACACCATGATGAAGTGGGGTTTATTCCAGGAATGCAAAGATTCTTCAATATATGCAAATCAATCAACTTGATACACCATATCAACAAACTGAAGGAGAAAAACCATATGCTCTTCTCAATAGATGCAGAGAAAGCTTTCAAAAAAATTCAACACCGATTTATGATAAAGTAGGCATAGAGGGAACTTTCCTCAACATAATAAAGGCCATTTATGACAAAATCCACAGCCAACATCATCCTCAATGGTGAAAAACTGAAACCATTTCCACTAAGATCAGGAACAAGACAAGGTTGCCCACTCTCACCACTTTTATTCAACATAGTTTTGGAAGTTCTAACCACAGAGATCAGAGAAGAAAAAGAAATAAAAGGAATCATAATTGGAAAAGATGAAGAAAAGCTGTCACTGTTTGCATATGACATGATACTATACATACAGAATCCTAAAGATGCTTCCAGAAAACTATTAGAGCTGATCAATGAATATGGTAAAGTAGCAGGATACAAAATTAACGCACAGAAATCTCTGGCATTCTTATACACTAATGATGAAAAATCTTAGAGTGAAATTATGAAAACACTCCCATTTACCATTTCAAGATAAAGAATAAAATATCTAGGAATAAACCTACCTAAGGAGACAAAAGACCTGTATGCAGAAAATTATAAGACACTGATGAAAAAAATTAAAGATGATACAAATAGATGGAGAGATATACCATGTTCTTGGATTGGAAGAATCAACATTGTGAAAATGATTCTACTACCCAAAGCAATCTACCAATTCAATGCAATCCCTATCAAACTACCACTGGCAATTTTTACAGTATTAAAACAAAAAAATTTCACAATTTCTATGGAAACACAAAAGACCCCGAATAGGCAAAGCTATCTTGAGAATGAAAATGGAGCTGGAGGAATAAGCCTCTCTGACTCCAGACTATACTACAAAGCTACAGTAATCAAGACAGTAAGGTACTGGCACAAAAACAGAAATATAGATCAATGGAACAGGATAGAAAACCCAGAGATAAACCCACACACATATGGTCACTTTA
>NC_041229.1:20933183-20936661 GCF_002837175.3 Physeter macrocephalus | reverse complement strand
GACTTCAGACTATATTACAAGGCTACAGTAATCAAGACAGTATGGTACTGACATAAAAACAGAAATATAGATCAGTGGAACAGGATAGAAAGCCCAGAGATAAACCCACACACATATGGTCACCTTTTCTTTGATAAAGGAGGGAAGGATATACAGTGGAGAAAAGACAGCCTCTTCAATAAGTGGTGCTGGGAAAACTGGACAGCTACATGTAAAAGTATGAAATTAGAACACTCCCTAACACCACACACAAGAATAAACTCAAAATGGGTTAAAGACCTACATGTAAGGCCAGACACTATCAAACTCTTAGAGGAAAACATAGGCAGAACACTCTATGACATAAATCACAGCAAGATCCTTTTTGACCCACCTCCTAGAGAAATGGAAATAAAAACAAAAATAAACAAATGGGACCTAATGAAACTTAAAAGCTTTTGCACAGCAAAGGAAACCATATACAAGACCAAAAGACAACCCTCAGAATGGGAGAAAATAGTTGCAAATGAAGCAACTGAGAAAGGATTAATCTCCAAAATTTACAAGAAACTCATGCAGCTCAATAACAACAACAAAAAATAACCTAATCAAAAAATGGGCAGAAGACCTAAATAGACATTTCTCCAAAGAAGATATACAGATTGCCAACAAACACATGAAAGAATGCTCAACATCATTAATCATTAGAGAAATGCAAATCAAAACTACAATGAGATATCATCTCACACTGGTCAGATTGGCCATCATCAAAAAATCTAGAAACAATAAATGCTGGAGAGGATGTGGAGAAAAGGGAACACTCTTGTACTCTTAGTGAGAATGTAAATTGATACAACCACTATGGAGAACAGTTTGGAGATTCCTTAAAAAACTACAAATAGAACTACCATATGGACCAGCAATCCCACTACTGGGCATATACCCTGAGAAAACCATAATTCAAAAAGGGTCATGTACCAAAATGTTCATTGCAGCTCTATTTACAATAGCCAGGACGTGGAAGCAACCTAAGTGTCCATCATTGGATGAATGGATAAAGAAGATGTGGCACATATATACAATGGAATATTACACAGCTATAAAAAGAAACGAAATTGAGTTATTGGTAGTGAGGTGGATGGACCTGTAGTCTGTCATGCAGAGTGAAGTAAGTCAGAAGGAGAATAACAAATACTGTATGCTAACACATATATATGGAATCTAAGAAAAAACAAATGTCATGAACAGCCTAGGGGTAGGACGGGAATAAAACACAGACCTACTAAGGCATGGACTTGGGGATATGAGGAGGGTGAAGGGTAAGCAGTGACGAAGTGAGAGAGTGTCATGGACATATATATCCTACCAAATGTAGGATGGAAAGCTAGTTGGAAGCAGCCGCATGGCACAGGGAGATCAGCTAGGTGGTTTGTGACCACCTAGAGCGGTGGGATAGGGAGGGTGGGAGGGAGGGATATGCAAGAGGGAAGAGATTTGGGAACATATGTATATGTATAACTGATTCACTTTGTTGTAAAGCAGAAACTAACACACCATTGTAAAGCAATTATACTCTAATAAAGATGTTTAAAAAAAAAGAAAATGGTCAGAGGAACATATATATCTATAATTACGCTAAACGTGAATGGATTAAATGCTCCAACCAAAAGACACAGGCTTGCTGATTGGATACAAAAACAAGACCCATATATATGCTGTCTACAAGCAACCCACTTCAGACCCTGGTTCACATTCAGACTGAAAGCGAGAGATGGAAAAAGGTATTCATGCAAATGGAAATCAAAAGAATGCTGGAGTAGGAACACTCATATCAGATAAAATAGACTTTAAACTAATGTTACAAGAGACAAGGAGGGACACTACATAATGACCAGGGGATCAATCCAAAAGAAGATATGATAATTATAAATATATATGCACCCAACATAGGAGCACCTCAGTACATAAGGCAACTGCTAATAGCTATAAAAGAGGAAATCGACAGTAACACAATAATATTGGGGGACTTTAACACCTCACTTACATCAATGCACAGATCATCCAAAATGAAAATAAATAAGGAAACAGAAGCTTTAAATGACACGATAGACGAGATAGATTTAATTGATATTTATAGGACACTGCATCCTAAAACAGCAGATTACACTTTCTTCTCAAGAGCACACAGAACATTCGCCAGGATAGATCACATCTTGAGTCACAAATCAAGCCTCAGTAAATTTAAGAAAATTGAAATCATACCAAGCATCTTTTCTGACTACAACGTTTTGAGATTAGAAATCAATTACAGGGAAAAAAACGTAAAAAACACAAACACATGGAGACTAAACAATATGTTACTAAATAACCAAGAGATCACTGAAGAAAACAAAGAGAAAATCAAAAAATACCTAGAGACAAATGACAATGAAAACACGATGGTCCAAATCCTATGGGATGCAACAAAACCAGTTCTAAGAGGGATGTTTATAGCTGTACAAGCCTACCTTAAGAAACAAGAAAAATCTCAAATAAACAATGTATCATTACACTTAAAGGAACTAGAGAAAGAAGAACAAACAAAACCCAAAATTAGTGGAAGGAAAGAAATCATCAAGATCAGAACAGAAATAAATGAAATAGAAACAAAGAAAACAATAGCAAAGATCAATAAAACTAAAAGCTGGTTCTTTGAGAAGATAAACAAAATTAATAAACCATTAGCCAGACTCAGCAGGAAAAAGAGGGAGAGGACTGAAATCTATAAAATTAGAAACGAAAAAGAAGTTACAACAGACACTGCAGAAATACAAAGCATCCTAAGAGACTACTACATGGAATTCTATGCCAATAAAATGGACAACCTGGAAGAAATGAACAAATTCTTAGAAAGGTATAACCTTCCAAGACTGAACCAGGAAGAAATAGAAAACATGATCAGACCAATCACAAGCAATGAAATTGAAACTGTGATTAAAATCTTCCAACAAACAAAAATCCAGTACCAGATGGCTTCACAGGTGAATTCTATCAAATATTCAGAGAAGAGCTAACAGCCACCCTTCTCAAACTCTTCCAGAAAATTGCAAAAGAAGGAACACTCCCAAACTCATTCTATGAGGCCACCATCACCCTGATACCAAAACCAGACAAAGATACTACAATAAAGGAAAATTACAGACCAATATCACTGATGAATATAGATGCCAAAGTCCTCAACAAAATACTAGCAAACATAATCCAACAACACATTAAAAGGATCATACACCATGACCAAGTGGGATTTATCCCAGGGATGCAACGATTCTTCAATATACGCAAATCAATCAATGTGATACACCATATTAACAAATTGAAGAATAAAAACCATATGATCATCTCAATAGATGCAGAAAAAGTTTTTGACAAAATTCAACACCCATTTATGATAAAAACTATCCAGAAAGTGGGCATAGAGGGAACCTACCTCAACATAATAAAGGCCATATATGACAAACCC
>NC_041229.1:20923393-20933078 GCF_002837175.3 Physeter macrocephalus | reverse complement strand
AAATTAAAGATGATAACAACAGATGGAGAGATATACCATGTTCCTGGATTGGAAGAATCAATATTGTGAATATACCTATTCAATGCAATCCCTATCAAATTACCAATGGCATTTTTCACAGAACTAGAACAAGAAATCTTAAAATTTGTTTGGAGACACAATAGACCCCAAATAGCCAAAGCAGTCTTGAGGGAAAAAAATGGAGCTGGAGGAATCAGGCTCCCTGACTTCAGACTATACTACAAAGCTACAGTAATCAAGACAATATGTTCCTGGCACAAAAACAGAAACAGAGATCAATGGAAGAAGATAGAAAGCCCAGAGATAAACCCACGCACATATGGTCAACTAATCTATGACATAGGAGGCAAGGATGTACAATGGAGAAAAGACAGTCTATTCAATAAGTGGTGCTGGGAAAACTGGACAGCTACATGTAAAAGAATGAAATTAGAACACTCCCTAACACCATACACAAACATAAACTCAAAATGGATTAGAGACCTAAATGTAAGACCGGACACTATAAAACTCTTAGAGGAAAACATAGGAAGAACACTCTTTGCCATAAATCACAGCAAGATCTTTTTTGATCCACCTCCTAGAGAAATGGAAATAAAAACAAAAATAAACAAATGGGACCTAATGAAACTTGAAAGCTTTTGCATAGCAAAGTAAACCATAAACAAGATGAAAAGACAACCCTAAGAATGGGAGAAAATATTTGCAAATGAATCAACAGACAAGGATTCATCTCCAAAATATATAAACAGCTCATGCATCTCAATATTAAAAAAACAAACAACCCAATCCAAAAATGGGCAGAAGACCTAAATAGACAGATGGCAAAGAAGCACATGAAAAGCTGTTCAACATCACTAATTATTAGAGAAATGCAAATCAAAACTACAATGAGGTATGACCTCACACCAGTTAGGATGGGCGCCATCAGAAAATCTACAAACAACTAATGCTGGAGAGGGTGTGGAGAAAAGGGAACCCTCTTGCACTGTTGGTGGAAATGTAAATTGATACCACCACTATGGAGAACAGTATGGAGGTTCCTTAAAAAACTAAAAATCGAATTATCATATGATCCAGCAATCCCACTACTGGGAATATACCCAGATGAAACCATAATTCAAAAAGACACATGCACCCCAATGTTCATTGCAGAACTATTTACAATAGCCAGGTTATGGAAGCAACCTAAATGCCCATCAACAGACAAATGGATAAAGAAGATGTGGTACATATATACAATGGAATATTACTCAGCCATAAAAAGGAACAAAATTGGGTCATTTTTTGAGACATGGGTGGATCTAGAGACTGTTATACAGAGTGAGGTAAGTCAGAAAGAGAAAAGAAAATATCATATATTCATGCATATATGTGGAACCTAGAAAAATGGTACAGATGAAGTGGTTTGCAGGGCAGAAATTGAGACTCAGATGTAGAAAACAAATGTATGGACACCAAGTGGGGAAAGCGGTGGGGTGGTGGGGATGGTCATGTGATGAATTGGGCAATTAGGATTGACATGTATACCCTGATGTGCATAATATTGATGACTAATAAGAACCTGCTGTATAAAAAAAATACAATTTTTAAAAAGGAGATTAATAGATCCTGGGAATATAATGCATGGCATGGTGATGACAGCTAATAATACTGTATTGCATATTTGAAATTTGCTAAGAGAGTAGATCTGAAAATTTCCCGTCAGAAAAAAAATTATGTATCTAACTATGGTGACAGATGTTAACTAGTCTTATTTTGATGATCATTTTGCAATATATACAAGTATTAAATCATTATGTTGTACACCTGAAACTAATATAATACATCAATTATACCTCAATAATAAAAATCATTGCTTTTTATTTTAAAGAAGAGAAACAACAATGATTCTTCATTCCCATCTCTCCCTCACCGCTGATAATTAGTATTCTATTTTCTGTCCTTATGAATTTGACTATCCTAGGTACCTCGTATAAGTTGAAACATACAATATTTGTGCTTTTGTGTCTGGCTTATTTCCCTTAGCATAATGTTTTCACGATGGATCCATGTTGTAGCATGTATCAGAATTTGATTCCTTTTTAAAGCTGAATAAAAAAAGAACCTAAGGGTAGGACAGGAATAAAGACGCAGTTGTAGAGAATGGACTTGAGGACACTGGGAGGGAGAAGGGTAAGCTGGGATGAAGTGAGAGAGTGGCATGGACTTATATATACTACCAAAATAGATAGCTAGTGGGAAGCAGCTACATAGCACAGGGAAATCAGCTCGGTGCTTTGTGAGCACCTAGAGGGATGGGAAAAGGAAGGTGGGAGGGAAACGCTAGAGGGAGGAGATATGGGGATATATGTATATGTATAGCTGATTCATTTTGTTTTAAAGCAGAAACTAACACACCATTGTAAAGCAATTATACTCCAATAAAGATGTTTAGAAAAATTTAAAAATAAATAAATAAATAAAAATCAGGTTATAAAACAGTATGTAAAGAATGATTTACATTTTGTAAATTTACAGGGAAAAAAGTTTGAAAGAATATACAACCAAATATTAATAGTTGTAGGAGGACAAGTGATTTTCATTTTCTTTTCACTTATTCATGTTTTACAATTTTTCTACAAGTTTGCATTATTTACATAATAAATTTTAAATACATAAAGCAAAGTTGTCTCACCAGTTAGTTTAGAATCCAACATCACTTTTACCTTTTCTCTTGCCCCCTAATGACCATATGCAAATAAGATCTGAAAAGGGAGATATACATAAGTTAATAGATGTACAGCAGGAGGAGAATGATTAGAGATATTTGAGAAGAATGTCCCTCCATTTATTCATCAAATATTCATAAGTATGAACCATGTCCTGGGCACTGTACCATTATTCAGCCAAGAATGAGAGTGATGTAGACCCCCTAGCTCATGTAGTTTTTCATCCACTGGAGAAAACAGAAGTTAGGTAAGTAATTATGTAAGTATGAGGATTGTCAGAGAAGAAAAGTTCAAAACTTCACGTGTGACAGGAGCACATAAAAGGATTGAACCCAGCCTAGGTGCACATAAAAGGCTTCTCTTGGTGAGTAATATTTAAGCTAAGACCTGAGGCTGAGTAAATTTGGCCACACATAGAGGAGGGAAGAGAATTCATGGCAAAGGGAGGGAAGAAAATTCTCAGCAGAGAAACCAACATGAGTGAAAGGCCCCGAGTCAACAATAAAGCAGAGCACATCTGAGGCAATGAAAGAGCACATGGGCCCGGAGAACTGGTGGGGAGCAGGGAGAGACAGGTGTGCCTCTAGGCAGAGAGTTCGTGGGGTTTTAGCACTAGTCCCAGGGTGCTCAATGGGAACGCTGGTCATCCCCATGTGAAAGGAATAAGTGAGCCACATCTAAACCAGATGGACAGTGCAGAGTTCTGGAAGGTGTTGGCTCTAATATTATTTTATACCAGCAACGTCACTCCAGAGCCAGACATCGCTCTGCGTTGCACATGCATGACCTCACTTCCCCTTGTCCACCATTTTATGAGGTGAGTCCTCTTATCACCCCAATTTTATGTATCAGGAAACTAAGGCTTGGAGAGGTTAAGTGATTTTCCCAAATCAAAAGGCAAGTGAATAGTAGAGGGGGAGTTCAAACCCAAGAAAGTCCATGATGGCCCCTAAAAGGATTAAGAGAGAGAAAGGAAATTTAGGGATGAACGTGAACGATCAGTCTACTGATGCAGATGTGCAAGGAAAATTCCATTTCTTTCATTTTATAAACCAAGCTCAATTTTAAGTCCTTGATTTAATGAGCTGGTAAGAAACTTGAAATCAGCCTTCTCAAAGTTTCCTGCTCTTTCTGGGACTGTGCTCTGGCTATGGGGTTTCATGCAGCACCGTGGTTCTGGGGTGTCCTCTGTCCTCTGGTCATCTGTCTGTGGTGCCTGTGATGAGTCCTCTCCCCTGGTCCTCTTCAGCCCCCAGACATGGGGCAGAGGAGCATTTGGTGAGGCTGGAGTTCTCAGGCCTGGGACATGGCTTTCCTGGTGCCACATGCTGAGGTCCTAACACAACCTCTCAGGGCTATGAGGACACAGCCCTCCCTTTCCTCTCTACCCCTTTCACCCTTAGCCTGGGGGTAACCTCTCTCTTCCATGTTGTCCTCAGAGACTTTCCCTGGTTCCTGGACCCTGGCCTTCTCAGTTAATTTAGGCTTTTGGAAAGAAATCCATGGAAGGAAATGCCTTGACAGACAGGTCAGCGGCAGCCTAGTCCTAAGTGACTCCCAGGGATTATTGCCCTTGGGTTGATTTTATTCTCAGAAACCCTTGCTATGGGTTTCCTCAGGATCCTCTGAGCATACCCTCTATGAGCACCTGTACCCCAGATCTCCAGGCCCCTTCACTAAATTTCAGATCCATGGGAAGGAGCACACTGACACTGAATTTGGCCTGATTTCTGCCTACCTGATCTCTACCATGTTGTCTCCGGGAAACTGTCAGTGTGGTGTGAATGCACATTGGTCTCTTGCTGGTCTCTAGAGATATACTGACCTTGCAGACCTCAGTCACAAACACACACTGCAGCAGGAGTCAGGAGCCCTGGTTCTAGCAGTGTGACTTTATACAAGTTACTTCACGTCTGGCTTTACTCTCATTGTTTACAAAATGAACTAGTTGGATGATTGATGATGATTCAACAAAGGCCCTCTGGTATTGCATAACCTATGGGGCCAGGAAGATTCAGAGAGGAGAGAAGAGAAGCTGGCGTGGGAATGGGTCAAAGGAGTAAGTAGCTGGCCTTGGTTAAGGAGAGGTGGGGGCAAGTCAGAGAAGATTCCCAGAGGAGGAAGACTCAGGTCTTGAAAGATGAATGGGAGTTTTCAAGAATGAGCAGGGTAGGCTTTCTGGACAGCGGGAATAAACAAAGGATCAGAAGTGTGACCAGGCTGGTGTGGACAGGGGCCTGTGAGTGTGGCAGGAGCCAAGATAAGTGTAAGTGAGGAGAAGCCACAGAATGTGAGTTTGGAGAGTGAGCAGGGCCAGACAGTGAAGGGCTGTATGTGACTAAGGAGTTGGGATTGTGTTCTAAGGAAAAGCAGAACGATTGAAAGTTTTGTGTGTTTTTTTTTAATTTTTATTGGGGTATAGTCGATTTACAATGTTGTATTAGTTTCAGGTGTACAGTGGTACAGCCACTATGGAGAACAGTATGGAGGCTCCTTAAAAACCTAAAAATAGAGCTACCATACGACCCAGCAATCCCACTCCTGGGCATATACCCAGAGAATATCATTGACGGTTTTATGTTAGAGAACTAACAGATACAGATGTTTATAAAGCTCACTCTGATGGCAGTGTTGAGGATATTCGAGAGAGCCAGGCAGGAAGCAGGGAGACCAATGAGAAGACGCTGTTGTAACCCCGAAGGAGAGTGAGACTTGAGGTAGGGAGTACTCCAACACGGAGAATGCAGACCAAGTAGTCAGGACGCAGCAGCTGGCTGACTGATCCCGGGAGAGGCAGAGGTGCCTGGCCAACTGGGAAGACCCACTGAGACTAGGGTGGCGGGCAGGCTTGGATGGGGAAATCATGGATTCTGGACTGGTCATGTCTGGTTTGAGATGCCATTCACTTCATTCCTGAAGTGGATTTTCGGACAGGCAGTAAGATGTAGCGTGTCTAACGCTCAGGAGGTAGGTCTGGGTGAAAGACGTGTTTGAGAGCTATGTTCTCTGAAATCATGGGTTTGGATGAGACCACCAGTGAGGAACTGTAGGGTTAAAAGGGAGAAGAGGGCCTTCTCTGGTGGCGCAGTGGTTGAGAATCTGCCTGCCAATGCAGGCGACACGGGTTCGAGTCCTGATCTGGGAAGATCCCACATGCCACGGAGCAACTAGGCCCATGAGCCACAACTACTGAGCCTATGCGTCTGGAGCCTGTGCTCCGCAACGAAAGAGGCCACGACAGTGAGAGGCCCGCGCACCGCGATGAAGAGTGGCCCCTGCTAGCCGCAACTAGAGAAAGCCCTCGCACAGAAACGAAGACCCAACACAGCCATAAATAAATAAATAAATAAATAAATAAGCTTTCATTAAAACAAAGGGAGAAGAGGACCAAGGCTGGGCCTTAGGGCACCAGCACTTGAGGTGCACATGGAAGAGAAGGAGCTAACAATAGACAAGCTGAAAACAATGGCCAGAGAACGGGAAGATGAGGACCGAGTTGTTCTTCTCGTTTATATCTTTCTTTCTTACAGTTGGAGGACCAGATGGAATATCACATTTGGTTATTTGGGAAAGAGAAGGATCTCTTTGGATATATCCAGGTAGGAATGAAGGGGGTAGGAGGTGGAAGGAGGAGAGTGGGGGTGAGGAGTAGGGAACAGTGCCCAGAGTGAATTGGGAAGTGAGGAGAAAATGCTATATAATCACTTACACTACTGGAAAAAGACATGTGAGACACTTTAGACCTAGACCTAGAGTGAAATGTTTGCCATTTAGTTTGTGACATAGGTGGAATTGTCATTAATCACAGGGACATAGAATCATCTCCTTCTAGCAGGCTCTCCTTATGGCAATTTCAAGTATAGGTCTCAAAGGGATAGGTTAGAATCATCTAGGTATGCTTTGGCTCTGCATATTGTCAGAAGCAAAGTATTTTTAGTGATGAGCCAGAGATCACCACAATCAAGCCAGAAGTAGTCAGCTTCCAGGCAGGCTGCATGCTCAGCTCTGCCTTGATATAAGTCATGTGCATCAAGGGCCACAAGGGGTGGACCTGGATGGGATTCTTTGAACCTGCACCCCAGACATATGGTCATATGTGGCTATCTCGCTTCACAAGAGGGCAGTTATGTCCAATTCTATACTCTTTGCAATCTGACCTTCAGACAAATGACTTAAGCAAAGTGGGTTGTTGGTTTGGGGGAGGGGAACAGTAGTGTAGGTATCAAAATAAACCCTTTCTCTGTGCCACGCAATCCCGCGGATAAAGCTAACTCCCCAGGTGTGAGTTGCTGAGTACACCTTTTATCAACAGCTGTTCAGTGGCTCTGCTAAAAAGGTAATGCACAGAGTTAATGGCTTCCAGAGTTATAATGCAGCATACACTTAAGTGAGAACAGGGCACCTGAGAAACTTCAGCAGAGTTTTTCAGGAAGACTACATGGATATTCAGACCTTTGGAATTTACTACTGACACGCAGAGAAGGTGCCTTCTTTGACAGTCAGGATCATCATCCAACATGAAGCTGCCTGGCACCTGAGAGGTGAGCTGGTCACCAGCCTGCACCCTTGCCAGCCTCACTCTCCCTCCAGACTGCTGCTCTGGAAACAGACTCTTTCTTTTCCTCCAATGTAGCTTGTACTTCCTTTTAGTTCTTTTGCCCTCTGGACTCTGCCTACCTCAGTGACTTTGAACTTGCTTTGTACTCTTTGCTTGAACTCTTTCTTTGCAGATATCCCTATGGCTCACCTACTTTCTCTAGGTGTCTGTCCAATTATCACCTTACTATTAGGTCATATGGAATATCAAACCCAATTTAAAAATGGCAACCCCCTGAAATGGTTCAGTTTCTGGACTGTCTCATTTTCATGCACATGTGAACCTTAAAGCACATCACAATGACTCAGAACTGGAACTTTGTTCTTTTCTCTATTTTTGCCCAGAAAACGTTTGTCTATACCAAAGTTTACTTAAGTTTAGGGATAGATAGATGGGGTGGTTTGCATCACAGCACAGTAAACAATTTCAAATGGAATATAAAACATCCCTATTCTTAGGAATATTTGGCCACTCAGCTCTGGGGAATTTTTTTGCGGGGATGTACCACCCCTTGCAATAACCTCACCCCTCTTCATGCTACTGTCAAGCCTCTTCCTTCTCTCATCCTCTTTCTGCTCCAACTCATTTTTCCCTTAGGAACTCAGATTTTTTTTTTAACATCTTTATTGGAGTAAAATTGCTCTAAAATGGTGTGTCAGTTTCTGCCTTATAACGAAGTGAATCAGTTATACACATACATATGTTCCCATATCTCTTCCTTCTTGCGTCTCCCTCCCTCCCACCCTCCCTATCCCAACCCTCTAGGTGGTAACAAACCACCTAGCTGATCTCCCTGTGCCATGCGGCTGCTTCCCACTAGCTATCTATTTTACGTTTGGTACTGTATATATGTCCATGCCACTCTATCACTTGTGACAGCTTACACTTGCCCCTCCCCATATCCTCAAGTCCATTCTCTAGCAGGTCTGTGTCTTTACTCCCGTCTTACCCCTAGGTTCTTCATGACCTTTTTTTTATTTTTCTTAGATTCCATATACATGTGTTAGCATACAGTATTTGTTTTTCTCTTTCTGACTTACTTCACTCTGTATGACAGTCTCTAGGTCCATCCACCTCACTACAAATAACTCAATTTCGTTTATTTTTATGGCTGAGTAATATTCCATTGTATATATGTACCATGTCTTCTTTATCTATTCATCTGATAATGGACACTTAGGTTACGTCCATGTCCTGGCTATTGTAAATAGAGCTTCAATGAACACTGTGGTACATGACTCTTTTTGAATTATGGTTTTCTCAGGGTATATGCCCAGTAGTGGGATTGCTGGGTCGTATGGTAGTTCTATTTTTAGTTTTTAAGGAATCTCCATACTGTTCTCCATAGTGGCTGTATCAATTTAAATTCCCACCAGCAGTGAAAGGGTGTTACCCTTTCTCCACAACCTCTCCAGCATTCATTGTTTCTAGATTTTTTGATGATTTTTTTTGATATTGACCTGCATGAGCTGCTTGTAAATTTTGGAGATTAATCCTTTCTCAGTTGTTTCATTTGCAAATATTTTCTCCCATTCTGAGGGTTGCCTTTTGGTTTTGTTTATGGTTTCCTTTGCTGTGCACAAGCTTTTAAGTTTCATTAGGTCCCATTTGTTTATTTTTGTTTTCATTTCCATTTCTCTAGGAGGTGGAACAAAAAGGATCTTGCTGTGATTATGTCATAGAGTGTTCTGCCTATGTTTTCCTCGAAGAGTTTGATAGTGTCTGGTCTTACATTTAGGTCTTTAATCCATTTGAGCTTATTTTTGTGTATGGTGTTAGGGAGTGTTCTAATCTCATATGGGCTTTCTATTCTGTTCCATTGATCTATATTTCTGTTTTTGTGCCAGTACCATGCTGTCTTGATTACTGTAGCTTTGTAGTATAGGCTGAAGTCATAGAGCCTTATTCCTCCAGCTCCATTTTTCATGCTCAAGATGGCTATGGCTATTCAGGGTATTTTCTGTTTCCATACAAATTGTGAAAATTTTTGTTCTAGTTCTGTGAAAAATGCTAGTGGTAGTTTGATAGGGATTTCATTGAATCTTTAGATTCCTTTGGGTAGTAGAGTCATTTTCACAATATTCATTCTTCCAATCCAAGAACATGGTATATCTCTCCATCTATTTGTATCATCTTTAATTTCTTTCATCAGGGCCTTAAAGTTTTCTGCATACAGGTTTATTGTCTCCTTAGGTAGGTTTATTCCTAGATATTTTATTCTTTTTGTTGCAATGGTAAATGGGAGTGTTTTCTTAATTTCACTTTCAGATTTTTCATCATTAGTGTATAGGAATGCAAGAGATTTCTGTGCATTAATTTTGTATCCTGCTACTTTACCAAATTCATTGATTAGCTC
>NC_041229.1:20857600-20922150 GCF_002837175.3 Physeter macrocephalus | reverse complement strand
GCTATAAACTTCCCTCTTAGAACTGCTTTTGCTGCATCCCATAGGTTTTGGGTCATTGTGTTTTCATTGTCATTTGTTTCTAGGTATTTTTTATTTCCCCTTGGATTTCTTCAGGGGTCTCTTGGTTATTAAGTAGTGTATTGTTTAGCATCCATGTGTTTGTAATTTTTACAGTTTTTTTTTTCCTGTAATTGATATCTAGTCCCCTAGCGTTGTGGTCAGAAAAGATACTTGATATGATTTCAATTTTCTTTAGTTTACCAAGGCTTGATTTGTGACCCAAGATATGATCTATCCTGGACAATGTTTCATGAGCACTTGAGAAAAATGTGTATTCTGTTGTTTTTGGATGGAATGTCCTATAAATATCAATTAAGTCCATTTGTTTAATGTGTCATTTAAAACTTGTGCTTCCTTATTTATTTTCATTTTGGATGATCTGTCCATTGGTGAAAGTGGGGTGTTAAATTCCCCTACTATGATTGTGTTACTGTCAATTTCCCCTTTTATGGCTGTTAGTATTTGCCTTATGTTTTGAGGTGTTCCTATGTTGGGTGCATAAATATTTACAATTGTTATATATTCTTCTTGATCAATCCCTTGATCATTATGTAGTGTTCTTCTTTGTCTCTTGTAATAGTCTTTATTTTAAAGTCTATTTTGTATGATATGAGAATTACTACTCCAGCTTTCTTTTGATTTCCATTTGCATGGAATATCTTTTTCCATCCCCTCACTTTCAGTCTGTATATGTCCCTAGGTCTGAAGTGGGTCTTTTGTAGACAGCATATATATGGGTCTTGTTTTTCTCTCCATTCAGCCAGTCTGTGTCTTTTGGTGGGAGCATTTAATCCATTTACGTTAAAGGTAATTATCAATATGTATTTTTCTTATTCCCATTTTCTAAATTGTTTTAGGTTTGTTATTGTGGGTCTTTTCCTTCTCTTGTGTTTCTTGCTTAGAGAAGTTTCTTTAACATTTGCTGTAAAGCTGGTTTGGTGGTGCTGAACTTTCTCAGCTTTTGTTTGTCTGTAAAGGTTTTAATTTCTCCATCAAATCTGAATGAGATCCTTGCTGGGTAGAGTAAGCTTGGTTGTAGGTTTTTCCCCTTCATCACGCTAAAAATGTCCTGCCACTCCCTTCTGGCTTGCTGAGTTTCTGCTGAATGATCAACTGTTAACCTTATGGGGATTCCCTTGTGTGTTATTTGTTGTTTTTCCCTTGCTGCTTTTAGTATGCTTTCTTTGTATTTAATTTCTTATAGTTTGATTAATATGTGTCTTGGCATGTTTCTCCTTGGATATATCCTGTATGGGACTCTCTGTTCTTCTGGACTTGATTAACTCTTTCCTTTTCCATATTAGGGAAGTTTTCAACTATAATCTCTTCAAATATTTTCTCAGTCCCTTTCCTTTTCTCTTCTTCTTTTGGGATCCCTATAATTCGAATGTTGGTGCGTTTAATGTTGTCCCAGAGGTCTCTGAGTCTGTCCTCAGTTCTTTTCATTTTTTTTTCTTTATTCTGCTCTGCAGTAGTTATTTCCACTATTTTATCTACCAGGTCACTTATCCGTTTTTCTGCCTCAGTTATTCTGCTATTGATCTCTTCTAGAATATTTTTAATTTAAATTATTGTGTTTTTCATTATTGCTTGTTTTCTCTTTAGTTCTTCTAGGTCCTTGTGCTGTGTGTTTTTCTGTCTTCTCATTTTGCTTATTTTACTGTGTTTGGGGGTCTCCTTTTTGCAGGCTGCAGGTTTGTTGTTCCCTTTGTTTTTGGTGTCTGTCCCCAGTGGCTAAAGTTGGTTCAGTGGGTTTTGTAGGCTTCCTGGTGGAGGGGACTAGTTCCTGTGTTCTGGAGGATGAGGCTGCATCTTGTCTTTCTGGTGGGCCAGTCCACGTCTGGTGGTGTTTTTTTGTGGTGTCTGTGGCCTTATTATGATTTTAGGTAGCCTCTCTGGTAATGGGTGGGGTTGTGTTCCTGTGTTGCTAGCTGTTTGGCATAGGGTGTCCAGCACTGTAGCTTGCTTGTCGTTGAGTGAAGCTGGGTCTTGGCGTTGAGATGGAGATCTCTGGGAGATTTTCACCATTTGATATTACAGGGAGCTGGGTGGTCTCTTGTGGACCAGTGTCCTGAAGTTGCCTCTCCCACCTCAGAGGCACAGAACTGACTCCTGGCTGGAGCACCAAGAGCCTGTCCTCCACACAGCTCAGAATAAAAGGGAGAAAAAGTAGAAAGAAAGGAAGAGGATAAAGTAAAATAAAATAAAGTAAGATAAAAATAGTTATTAAAATAAAAAATAATTATTAACAAAAAAAATTTTTTAAGTTAAAAAAAAAGAAAACAAAAAAACTGACGGACCGTACCCTAGGACAAATGGTAAAAGGAAAGCTATAAAGACAAAATCACACACCGAAGCATACACATACATACTCATAAAAAGAGAAAAAGGGGAAAAAATAATATATCTTTGCTCCCAAAGTCCACCTCCTCAATTTAGGATGATTCGCTGTCTATTCAGGTGTTCCACAGATTCAGGGTACATCAAGTTGATTGTGAAGATTTAATCCGCTGCTCCTGAGGCTGCTGGGGGAGATTTCCCTTTCTCTTCTTCGTTAGCACAGCTCCCGGGGTTCAGCTTTGGATTTGGCCCCGCCTCTGAGTGTAGGTCGCCTGAGGGCGTCTGTTCTTCGCTCAGAGAGAACGGGGTTAAAGGAGCAGCTGATTCGGGGGCTCTGGCTCACTCAGGCCGGGGGAGGGAGGGGTATGGAATGTGGGCGAGCCTATGGCGGCAGAGGCCAGCGTGACATTGTACCAGACTGAGGCACACTGTGCATTTTCCCGGGGAAGTTGTCCCTGGATCACGGGACTCTGGCAGTGGCGGCCTGCACAGGCTCCTGGGAGGGGAGGTGGGGATAGTGACCTGTGCTCGTACACAGGATTCTTGGTGGCGGCAGCAGCGGCCTTAGCATCCCATGCCCATCTCTGGTGTCCACGCTGATAGCCACGGCTCGCGCCCGTCTTGGAGCTCCTTTAAGCGGCGCTCTTAATCTCCTCTCCTCGTGCACCAGGAAACAAAGAAGCAAGAAAAAGTCTCTTGCCTCTTCGGCAGGTCCAGACTTTCCCCGGACTCCCTCCCGTCTAGCCGTGGTGCACTAGCCTCTTCAGGCTGTGTTCACGCCGCCAACCCCAGTCCTCTCCCTGCCATCCGACCGAAGCCCGAGCCTCAGCTCCCAGCCCCCGCCTGCCCTGGCGGGTGAGCAGACAAGCCTCTCGGGCTGGTGAGTCCTGGTCGGCACCGATCCTCTGTGCGGGAATCTCTCTGCTTTGCCCTCCGCACCCTGTTACTGCGCTCTCTTCCATGGCTCCGAAGCTTCCCCCCTCCACCACCCTCAGTCTCTGCCCGCGAAGGGGCTTCTAGAGTGTGGAAACCTTTCCTCCTTCACAGCTCCCTCCCACTGGTGCAGGTCCCGTCCCTATTCTTTTGTCTCTGTTTATTTTTTTTTTCTTTTGCCCTACCCAGGTACTTGGGGAGTTTCTTGCTTTTTGGGAAGTCTGAGGTCTTCTGCCAGCGTTCAGTAGGTGTTCTGTAGGAGTTGTTCCACATGTAGATGTATTTCTGATGTATCTGTGGGGAGGAAGGTGATCTCCGCTTCTTACTCTTCCGCCATCTTCCTCATCTCCCCAGGAACTCAGATTTTTTTTTAATCTGAGTTTATCTCTCTCCAGATCCTACTCACAAACCCCAGACCCATATTTCAGATCTAATCCTGTTAATATGCTCTTCTGAATGAAAGTGTCTTTCATGTAATAAGAGCATTCCTCCTCTGACTGCAATTATATATGTTAACAACAATAGAAGTTGGAAGCTGGGAGTAATGAGTGGAAGGGGTCAAAGGTGAAACAAAAAATGTAGCAAGAGTTTACCTCTGTTATGGTGTGGAAGAAATTCAGTCTTGGGCTACGTCGCAGGGTGGTTGGTGGGTCCATTCATCTCTGTTTTTTGCAAACCCAATAAGCCCTTCTTTTCGTTGTATGTGTTCATCACACATTGTCCTGAATACAAATAAGGTGACTTCACCAGAAGAAGTTCTGGGACATAAAGATAATTTGGCAAATGTAAATGTCATCAAAGTAGTAATGTCAGCAAGGCCCTTAGGTGAAGGAGGTAATAGCACAAGACATCGAGACAAGTCAGCCTCAGAGAAGGGCGACATTTACTTGCGTGTTTGCTTTCATGCTTTATAGTCTAGAGGTTCAAGGAGTGCTGAGCTAATTCTCCATACCTCTTTGTCAGAGGCTGTGGGCAGCCGGCAAAGCTCAGCACACAGTAGGTGCTCCATACATCCGACAGGGTGAAGGGAGAGACGAGGACAGGGTAAGTTCAGCTTCACTGGGGTGTTTGGATGATACACAGGCTCCAGTAGCAGAGCATGGAGAAAAAGACAGAGGCGGGAGTGTGGACTCTATTTTCCACAACCCGGGTAGGGGTGGGACCATGCAGGACACTGTCAGGATGGCGGGGACATTAGATACATTTGGCTTTAGCACTTCCTCAAAAAGAAATGTGTGTGGACAGACACACGCTGAGTAAATGCATTCTCAGTTCTCCTTCAATGGTGCCAAACCAATGGCATGATGGTATTTGGCTGGGATTGATTTTCCAAAAGCATGATGAACATCATCTATGTGCCTGAATCAGGGTGGGCTAACTAAAGTGTTGACTTTTTTCTTCTGCCTGGAATTTGAGCATCTTCATTGGGTAGCACAGCTCACTTTATCCTTCTCAGGTGCTGGCTGAAGCCTGGGTTTCAGAATGAGAGAGAACCTGTATTCACCACTAACTGGCTGGGTGATCTTGAGCAAGGTACTTAATCCCTCTGAACCTCTATGTCTTGAGCTGAAAAGTAGAGAGAATGCCACCCAGCTGATAGAATTTATTGTGTCAATAAGTTAGAGTATGTGGAAGTACCTAAGCAGAGCTTTGGTCACAGAGGGGGCTCCTGATGAGGGATAGTTCCTCTGGCTGAACAAATAACAAAGAAATTAATTGCTATTTCTCAAGCTTTCAGATTGCTGAAGTAAGCGCATGTGCAAAGTGCTACAGACACAAGAGAGCACACCTAACTCTGGGGAGAAGGAAGGGCCTCAGGCAGGAGGTGACAAGTGAGTGGGTACTGATGGGGCAGCAGAGGTGGGGCAAGTGGAAAGAAGCAGAAAGCATTTAGTCAGAGGGAGCATCACCCAGAACAGACAGGAACTCGAAAATAATTTACAGACTCTGGAAATTAAAGGACGTTTCACATGACTGAGAAAAAAAGGCGGGGGTGGGTGGTGGCTGGTGAGCCTGGGAAGGAAAGCCGGACATCCTGGGATGTGGGGACAGATTCTGAGCTGGCAGCTGGCACAGTCAGGTCTCTGTTCAGAGGGAAACCTGGCCAATGCAGAGGATGAACTGGAGTTGGGGGAGGCTGGAGACTAGGAGATTTATTATAATTATTTAATTCTGTCACTAGCAGCAGTAACAACAACTTTTTATGGAGCATCTGTAATCTGTCACGTGGAACACTTACACAGCTTTCATGTTTCATCCCTGACCCCAGCTCTATGAGGTAAACACATTTATTCCCAATTACCGTTGAGGAAACTGAGATACAAAGAGGTTAAGGAACTTGCCAGGTCACATGATGAGTAATTTCTGCAGCTGGAACTTGAACCCAGGTGTGTGTCTTACTCCCAGGCCTGTGCTATCCTGCTGGTGCTGGTCAACAAACAGATGGAGAAGGGAGTCCTACCTTTGAGACACATGTCAGTGATGGGGTCTCTGCTGCCCTTTTCAGAGCCCTGATGACAACTGCCTTCCTGCCTGTTCCTCACCCACGTTTGTGGCTACAGAGACCTGCCCACCTGGAGTGGCCTTACCACCTCACTTTTTACCCATCCCATAAAGACACACACACACACACACACACACACACACACACACACACACACACAAGCATACCATATTTTGACTCTCAATGTTACTTTTGTTTAAACTACATCCTAATTCTGCCTCACTTCTTGGATACTATGGTTTTACTGAATCTTCCCTCAGTGTCTGCAGTGTGGACTGCCCCCTCTACCTGCTCCAACCTAGTAAAGGCCCAGACTCTTGGTCCTCAGCCTTCGTAGTCTGTCTGACTATCCTGAAATAATGTTCAGGCTATACCCATTCCAGTCCCAAGATGTGAAACAATTATTGTATATTTAGTTCACCTCAAATTTAGAAGAAAGGTCACAAAACTGAGGGTCCAAATGTCTTGGTTCAACCCCCAGCTCTGCCACTTCCTGGCAGCGTGCCTTGGGCAGATTCCAGAATTTCCATGAATGTACTAATTAGGATACTTGAGAACAAGCAACAAAAACCTACTCTTGTGTATGTAAAATTCATGGGAAGGGCACAAATAGTTCACAGAATCAAGTAGTCAAATGACCTGGCCTTGGGAAGGACAGGAAGAAAGAGCCCTCTAGGGATCTCAGTAGCAGTGACTTATAGTCTCTCCAGGGTTGGCCAATAAGCCCCCCTTTCTGTGTCATGATGGTCATCTGGATTATAACCTCCAGGGAATTGCTTGCCTTGGGTCAAGTGACCATGTTCCTTGATGTCCCTATGACTGACAGCACACTAGAATCACATGGCATGAGGAAGGAACATTTTCCCCAAGGAAAAGCAGACCACTAATGTGAGCATAAGAAGAAAGGGAATCTGGGCAAGCGTGAAAAATCATTATTCTCTACTCTGAGACTCAGCTGCCATGTAAAAAGGGATGTGGTGTGATGTGGGAATATTGTGCCTATTCAAAAGATTGCTGTTTTGAGGATCACATCAACTGTGAATAATTCTCCCAACTGCAAGACAATATGCCATGTAAAGGTTGATATTTTTTTCTTATACATTAAAAAGCAGAGCTAGATTTTAAAGGACTTCTACCTTAAAATGTTAAAGGACACTTTACTCCCTTCCTCTCCCTGAAGTCAATTAAAAACTACAAAAAGAATGAAAAACAGAGAAATTACTATCTTCAGAAAAACTAGGGAAAAAATCACCTCTAAGTCCCCAAACAAAAATGTTCAAGAAAAATAAAATCTTCCAAGCAGAAACACGTCTTTACAGATAATGTGTAGAATACAGAGTTGTCAAATGGTAGTTGGTACAAAGGTCCATCCAGTGATTACTGACACAAATTTTCAATGCCTATGGTTGTGAGAGGGCCCCAGGAAAATCCCTGAATCCATTCCACATTCCAGGATGGCAGAAGAGACAGAGAAGGATGCACTACAGATGTGTCACCTCTTAAAGACACTACTGGAAGGACGGTGGGAAAAGGGGAGAAAACAAGCAACAGCAGGTTTGCTCCTGTAGTGATCTGGACAAATCACCACAGAGAACACCTGTTACATAGAGGGCTTCATTATACATCATTCTTATCCTATCTTACCTTAAAGGAACAACACCAAAGGCTGAATAGATGTATTCCTAGGCAGAGGAGGCAGCATATGGAGAAAGAAGGCATTGTGAGACAATGCACCCAAACTGAAGTTGTCAACCAGCCCATCCCTGTGCCTTCCATGCCTTCCAACACTATTCTCTAGTAACTGGCTCTCCCTGATGGATTGGCCCCCTTCAGTGATGAATAATTATCAGAAACAATCCAGCATAAGATCTATACTTATGTAACAACCAGAGAGAGAGGAAGAGAGAAGAAGTTGATCAAACAAAAATATAGATGAAGGACAAATTTCCTAATATCCCACCAAATGAGAAAAATTCAAACAAGTACTTTTCCATGGGCACCAACTAAATAAACATAGACTCTTGAAGAAAGAGCTGAAGAAAGAAGCAAAAGAGAATAAGAAATTGTGGGACAAGAGAATTCGTTGATAGTGAGCAGAAAAAGTTCAGAAGAGAAGTTGAAGAAGGAAATAAAACCATCAACAAAATGAAATGAAATTTTAATTATGAGACACCATTTTCACTTATCAGAATGGGAAAGATTAAAAAATCAGATGATACATACTGTTACCAAAGTTATAAGTGGACAGCACACCACAGTATTCTAAGTGGGAATGTCAGAGGCCAATTTGGCAGTATTAACACTAGAACGTCACAAGCACAAAAATGCTCTTGCAGCAGTCTTTTTAATAGCAAAATTTTGCAAACAACCTAAATGTGCACTAAAAGGAGATTGGTTAAATTTTGATAAACTCAAACAAAAGAATTTTGTACACTCGTTAAAAGAACAAGGTGCTTATAAGCAAATATCTCCTAAATTGACAATTAGGTTTAAAAAACGAGTTGCAGAACAGCATGTATAAAATGAATTCATTTGTGTAAAATGAAAAAGGAGATATATTCATTTTTATGTTTAAATGTTGGCACATGCATGGAAGTTTCTGGAGAATTACACAAGAAACTGTTGCTAGTGCTTATCTGTGGTGAGTGGGCTGGGAACTGGAATGGAGGGAAGCCTCTTTTCAATGGATAGACCTTTGCACTTAAAAAATAGTACTATATGTAAGTGTCAATTTTTAATTTAACTAACTACTAAAAAGTGAAATAGAAAGGAAATTGATTTTTATAGAGGGAAAAAATGTATTTACGTACATTCCTGCTAGTACATCACACTTGCATCTGTTTTGCTCCCCAGAGAGACACTGACACCATGAATGTTCATCTAAATAGACTCATTTGACAGCATCAGGAATTTTGCAAAACACTGACTGGAGAAGGTTGGAGGAGGCCACACAGACAGAGGGAAGGGGTGAGGAAGGTATTTTCCACTTTACCAGGTTATGAAAATTAGCACTTTGATTTTTTTCTTTACAAAATAATTAGGGAAATAAATTCATTAAGATTAAATACTTGAGGTTGCCAAAGAGAGAGAGAGACCAGTTTGAATGTGCTTCCATCCTGAGCCAAATTGTGCCAGGTGGTGGGGCTGTGAGAAGAGTAAAACACATTCACTCTCAGAAAGCAATTCTAAGGCTAGTAGGGGAGGCACACAGTGAGCAAATAATTAAAAAGTGATTCTGTAAGTGTTATGATAGCTGAGCTCTGCTCAAGCACAAAAGCACAAAAGTAGAATAAGGGCTCTTTAGATCACCATGTGGGGCTGGGACAAGGTATCCTCTCTCAACTACTAGTGCTTCCCATCAGAAGCTGAAAGAAGGAGAGAAAGAGGCCCACACTTCATTTGACTGAACAACTCATGACCCCTCTCCATAGAATTTCTTTTCAAGCACAGTATATTCCATAAAAAAAATAATAATAACCCTTGGTTAGCAAATTTTTTCAGGAGGAGAATCTCCACCGTATCCTTCATAAGAAATTTTAGAATAAGAGTCTTCCTGGGGCTCCCTACAGCTGCGATGAAGGAGCAGCATTTCACAAGGTGGCTCAGCTCCTGTCCTTCCTGGAAGGGGACATCAATGGTACTGACCCCCTCCTTTGGCCCTGTGGGGAGGGAAGAGGGCGGCTAAATGTCTTGTTCTTCCTCTGGTCTCTCTCTCCAGTTAAAGTGACCTGAGGAGTTGTAAGTTCACTAGGGATGGATGAGGGGAAAGAAAACTCTAGTGTAAGCCTTAGTAGAAGGCAGGGGTGATGAGGGAGAATCGTTTGAGATAATCAAAAGTTTAAAATTGTAATCAATACTTGTGAGATTCTTACAGTTAGCAAAGTGCTTCATATGCATTATCTCCACTGAGTCTCTGAGCATTGCTGTAAGTTATATGCTTATCAGGCCCACCTTATAAATGAGGAAATGAAGGCCTAAGTGGATACCAGACCTCTCTAAAGACTCAGCTAGTAACTGGCTGGGCTGGGATCCAAACCAGGCCCTGTCCTCCAGAGGGACTGTTCTTTGCCCCACACTGTGCTGCCAGTCATGCAAGCTGAGGGTCCCGAGAGGAGAGAAGAGAGATCGGTGTGGATGAGGAAGTAAGAAATAGGGTGGTGAGGCAGCTTCTCTTCAGTGCTGTCTCAGGACAGGCTCTGAGGAGAGCTGCCAACCCTACATGTCTGAAAAGACAAAACCAGCCAAGAGTGAAAACCCATCCTGCTGAGGAGTTTAAAAAATAATTTCAAGCTGGAAATTACATTTCATCTTTTCATCCCCTAAAGTTCAGAATTCAACTCCCCACAGTTGCCTTGACTTAAAAATAAGTGATTCCATCATCACAATCCAATACACAGTGACTCGGAAGTCCTGTGCATCCATGCTGAAAAAGGCCCGCTGACTTGGCACGTCCTGGCAAATAAAACAGGAAACTGCACATCCGCCAGGCATCTGGGCCCGTTTTCATCACTCATTATTGTTAAAGAAGAAATAGAATTGTGCTCATGTGTAGACAGTGGATAAAACTAATCTCTGCAGTAAGATATCCAGAGACTGAGAGGTTCTTTATCACTAGTTTCCTGGGAAATAGTCTTTTCTAAATCTAAGGGCCAGCAAGACAAAGATGATGACCACTAAGATTTTCTAAGCTCTGTTTCTTCCCAGAAAGCTACAAACCTGGTCAGAGAGAGGTAGTTGGTTAAAAGGGAGAGTTGGGTTGGAGTCATTCAGACTGGGTTTAAGCCCTACCTCTTCTCATTAACAAGTGCTATACCACTGGCAAATTATTTCTCTTCCTGAGATTTGATATACCCTGAGGTTTGATTTACTCACTTCCTAGGTCTTACTGTAAGGATCAAACAAAATAGCCTAGGTAATCAATAGCAGCTTGAACTTATGTGCTCAATCAATTACACTTACTTTCATCAAAGTCATAATTCAGTAGGAAACAAAAGACCTTGAATACGGCAAACCTTGATTACGGCAAATAGACCCAGTTATCCAAGAGAGATTCCGATCAGAAAGAGCCTACAACAGAAGCTGGTGAAGGAGCAGAAGTGAGGTGGCACCTAGCATCATTAGCATCCTCCTTCTGTTGACCCAGAGGTAAGGCCCAAGGAGGAGCCGGCAGGGCTGGGGCCAGGGCAGGGGGAGACACTGATTCACAGCTGGCCACGTACCAGCTCCAGCCAGGGATGTTGACAGCGTAAACTGGTCAAAGAGACAGGACGAGGAGGATACCGTTTCTCTGCTGCGCTGCCAGAAACACATCCTAGGATCCTGGCAGGCTGAGGGCCCACAATGCCTAGCAGAAGCCTGTTGCCAAGGATGTGAAAACTAGAAGCAAAACAAAGAGGCAGCCTGGGGATGGGCTGCTAGGGTGTGGAGAAAGGCGTTTGTTTTTTTTTTCCTGTAGATGTTCCATTTTTAAATTTTTTTAACATCTTCATTGGAGTATAATTGATTTACATTGTTATGTTAGTTTCTGCTGTATAACAAAGTGAATCAGCTCTACGTATACTTATATCCCCGTATCCGTCTTGCGTCTCCCTCCCACCCTCCCTATCCCACCTCTCTAGGTGGTCAGAGAGAGCCAAGGTGATCTCCCTGTGCCATGTGGCTGCTTCCCACTAGCTATCTATTTTACATTTGGTAGTGTATACGTGTCAATGCTACTCTCTCACTTCGTCCCAGCTTACCCTTCCCCCTCCTCGTGTCCTTAAGTCCATTCTCTACATGTGTCTTTATTCCTGTCCTACCCCTAGGTTCTTCAGAACCATTTTTTTTTTTTAGATTCCATATATATGTGTTAGTGTACAGTATTTGTTTTTCTCTTTCTGACTTACTTCACTCTGTTTGACAGATTCTAGGTCCATCCACCTCACTCATGTACCACAGTGTTCTTTGCAGCACTATTTACAATAGCCAGAATATGGAAGCAACCTAAGTATCCATTGATAGATGAATGGATAAAGAAGATGTGACTCAGCCATAAAAAGACTTCTTTTAACGTGTTCTGCGAGCCATCCAAGGATACTTATGATGAGCTCTTTCCGTGATCAGGCCAATTAAGCTATCACTGATATTATAAAATATCCATGTAATCAGCCAGAGTTCGGGGTGTGGGAGCAGATGGTGGGGCCCATTCTCTATGTATACTAAGTTAGCTCCCTAGAGAGCTGGACTGTAGCCTGGCCCTTTACAGAAACAGTTTCCCTGAGTCATGGTCTAATGTTAATCTCAAGGCTCTTATTAAAAGTCTAATAGCCCCAGGAAGGCTGTTTCTTACACTGTTCATCATGTCATTCAAATTCTTTAAAATTAAAAATTAAAAAAAAAACACTTCCATTTGGCAAATTCCTTTTAGAGCCGACAGGAACAGTAGAAAGGGCATAGACTTTTTGATTAAGGAGACCTTGATTGGAATCCCGGTTCTTCCATGCACTACTGACACTCTGACAAACGGTGTACCTTTGTTTCTTAAATGGAAACAGTAACACTATCTGGAAGGGGTGTTATAGAAATTGCGGGTGCCGTTTATTGGATGTTTACAATGTGCAAAGCACTCTGCTAGAGCCTAATAAGCATCTCACTGAATTCTCACAGCAAACGTGTGAGTGAGTGCAGAATCAACATCTCCCCAGCTCAGAGATAAGGGATTGCAGCCCTGAGGTAGAAGGTAAGTTGCCCAGTATCTCCCAGCAAGTGGAGGCCAAGGTGATGCACTTGAAAGCTCTTGGCAGTTATTAAGTGGGTGCTGAGTAAATGTCAGCTGCCTTGTCCTGTTCCCCTTAAAGACCTGAAATATTCCCTTTTTAATTATAGAAAGACTGAGTTCTAGTCTTTTGTGTTTTTCCCTCATTGGCTCACAAGAAATTCAATGCAATGTTCAAACACAGTAACTCTGATTCATGAGTATTTAATCCCCTCCCAATTTGCTCATGGTTTTAAAGTTTCTATTTTAAGAGGTCTATTATAGACATGTTTATTGTAAGCCATTTTACATTCTTTTGGAAACAGATAGGTTACAAATCCAGGGTCCTTAGATGAGTAACTAGCTGCAGGATGACCACAGCCCTGATTGTAAAATAAGTTATTTTTTTTAAATGCAAACATACTAGAATTCCTGAATCCAAATAAAGGCTGCCCTTTAAAAGGTAAATCTCCAGAGGCTAAAGGCATAATTCAGTGATTAATATTTCAAAACATTAAAATGACTCCTCTTTGGGAATTGCCTTTAATATCTATGGCATAATTTTTACATCTTTAAAATGATGGCAAATTCACATTGGGGGTGGGGAGTTTAATTTTTAGAAACATAACGGTCATTCAGAACTAAAACTCTAGACAAAGATGAGTGATTAAACTGGGAAAGATAGACTTTGGTCCAAAGCCAAATGACTATTTATAATAGGTCAAAAATAAGCTTTCTCATGGGGTTTATGAATCATCTATAAAGACTTTGTCAAATCCTAACCAGCAGACAGACACTCCAGAGGAATTTGCCTAGAAAGCCACTGAGAATAAGATGGTCACTTGTGAAGGTGGGGACCACCCTTCTGGCAGCAAGATGATTGGAGATAGAAGGGTCCCCATGAGAGAGGCCAGGAGGGCTCACGTGATAGCCATGGGCAGATGGGCTCAGTGTGGCCAGAGGGCGTTTGAATTAGGCTTCTTAGATGCAAGGAGCATGGAGAGGATGATGCTAAAAGTTATCGGACCCCTGCTTCCTCGTTTAGTACAGATCACATTGCTATGGAGAGAAACATCAGGAACGCTCATTTAAAGGACCAAGTTTGAGTGAAATGTGTGAAAGAGGAAGGAAGTTCAATATTGAGGCAGCAAGTGCAAAGACAGGAGGAAGAACCTCAGGAGAGTCACTGTCACCTGAGCTAAGTGTCACAGCATCCTCATGTATCATGACTCTGAGACACGGGGTTTAGCATGCCTAGATCTAGTTAAGCAGTAATTTTCATTGTGCAAAGGACTTTTATGTTCCTGTTTCAATGAACCCTTATAACACTGTGGGTAGGTAATGTTATGAAACCCATTTGATAGTAAGAAGGATGAGACTTAGATAAATTAGTTAACTAATTCTGCAAAGTCACTCAACTTAATAGTAACTAAACTGTTAACAGAACCTTGATCTGTGGTCCTCAACTTCTGAATTTAACTAATTTTCTTTTCTCTTTATCAACAAAGACATATGAATTCTGAGTTATTTTCTACAAAGAAATGATCATAGTGACTTTAGCAGTCTTGATTAGCATTTCAGAAATCATATTTTAAAATAGCTTCAAAAATTAGGGAAGCCTCTACCTGACCCCTTGTGTCTGAAAACCTAAGAAAACATGCTCACTTTTTACGATGTTGAATTGCCCATCACCCTCTTCCTCTTGAACAAAGCAAAAAGGCCACAAATAACATTCCTGGTGATTATAAGCTGTGCCTCCTTTTCTAAGATACTCACAATCTTCAGTGAGCAGCCAGCTAGTCTTCCTAAAATGTGCCCCATGGCAGAGACACGATGAGTCAGACTGGTCAACCTAATCTAGCTAATTACCCACAAGCTGCAGAGCCCAAAGTCACGATCAAGCTTTCCTGACTCCCTTCCTGCTCACCTCTCAGCTGTCCAAACAGGAGCCCAGTATTTGAGCTCCAGCAGCCTTGACACTCAAAGCAAGTCATTTTACCCATAATCCTGAGTTTGAGCCAAATTCCTGAAAAATGCAAGGAAAGTTTCAAGTGTGTACTCCTCAAGAAAGAGTTTTCTCACTAATTTCTCAAATTGTCCTCAACATAGGTGTGTTATCTGCAACAAAGGTGGTATTTAGGAAGGACCTGATGTGGATGAAGGAAAGAAAACGGGAAAGATGAAAGGAAGGAAGTGAAAGGAAGGAGAGAGGTAGGGAAGGAAAGGAAAAAGGAAGGAGGCAGAGAAGGAGAGGGTGTCAGGAGGGAAACCTGCATCCTGTACCACATCCAGGTGGGTCAGTTCATCAGTCCCTGTTCCTGGACTTTCTGGCAAGGCAAAGAAATAGTAATGTTGGCGCCAGCCTGCTCTCCTGTTTTCAGTCCTTAATGATTTTAATGAAGAACAGTTATAAAAATACATGGTTTGTGTTCACAAAAACGGCCAAGGAACAGAGAAAAATGAAGACGGGGAGTTGCTTTTACCCAAAGGCATTTTCACCAGTGATTCTTGGCTTACTTTCTCTCTATGAGCTATGCCCACCTCAGGAGATTTCATCTGGACAAAACAGAGATCCCCCAAAAAAAAAAAAAAAAGACACCCACTAGGCCTTGTGGAGTCTGATTGCCAGTTGTACTTTGTCTTCTGGGGCTGTGTTTAATGAGGAGAGGTGGAAGTCATAATTTTCATAAGGACAAGCATATCTTCTCTGTAAGTTCTTCTGCCAATCTGTCCCCATGACTATGCTGACACTGTCATCTATAGCCAACTAGACCCCAGGAGATACTTTCCATGCTATGGCTTCTGTAGGTTTTTGCCTCATATATCATTTTACAATTATTTATTGATTGTCTTCCATGTGGCAGGCACTGTGCATTATTTCTCATCCCTTCCTGCTCAGCAGCACCATGGAAGAAAGCAGAAGTTTGTGGCTGTGAGCGATGCCTCCCAATGGCCTTTTGCTCATTTAGAACCTCCTGGACTTCTTCCCAGGCACCTGTCGAGGGCAGCAGAACCCTTGAACCCACCCGGAGCAAGCTCTACAATGGTGCTTAATTACTAACACACAAAGTCAAGACTCTTTTACCTGACTTTCAAGACTTGCCTCATTCAGCTACACCAGCCTAGCCCCTCCCTTGTTGCACAAGTGTGCCAAACTCCTCTCAGCCTTCTGTACCTTCCTTTCATGTTAAGGTCACTGCTAGCTCATATGGTGGCTTTGTAAGCATTAGAAACAAGTATTCCCACCTGAAGACTTCCTTCCACCTGATGGACGATTGTTCAGAATATACTAATTTTGTTAGAACAAAAACTCTTGTTTTAGAACATTTAACTCTTATCTTCCAGAAAAGTGTCATAATAATATACAAATTATGCCCTCTACCACATGGATGTACCTCTTTAGATCTTGTGTCTTTGTGGATGCATGACAGTGTGCAGTAGTACTGTGTGTTGCCTCTCCCTTGAGTGGCCCCATTTCTCATTCCTTCTATACAATTTCTCTGATTCACATCACAAGTCCTTCACAACTATTTCCCTAATAGCTTATTCATACATTCCACAATTATTACTAGGCACTGGGAATACAGCCGTAAACACTATGGGTGAGGTTGCTGCTCTCATAGGGAGACTACACGCAAATATTTGTAAAAATATCATAGAAAGGGAAAGGGCAATAAAGAAAATAAGAGTGATGAGCTAGCAAGCAATAGGGGGACTTCTTAGGAGGGTTAGGAAAGCTCACTCTGAAGAAGTGATACTTGAATGATGAGAAGTCAGTCATGCAAGGATTTGGGATGAATATTGCAGTTATAAGGAGGAGCAAGGATAAAGGTATGAGGCAGGACTGTGTTTGGCATGTTCAGGTGCCAGGAAGGATGACCACTATGGGAAGAGTGGTAAGAGTGGTAGGAAATAAAGTCAAAGAGGTAGGCAGGGCCTAGGGCATATGAGGTTTCATAGCTGTGTTAAGGAGTTTGGATTTTATTCTAGGGTTTTAAACAAAACTTAAACAAGTAAGTTATATGATCTGATTTAACTGTTTTAGAAATCCTCCTGTCTGCTCTGTGGAAAATGAATTGTAGGAGCTAGTATGGATCAGTAAATCAAGTTGGGTGTGGAGCAGTTAGTCTATCTAATGTCTAAGTGTTCCTTCTGATTCTGGCATTCCATGACTCTGACTCACCAACGGTCCCACCATACATATGGTTCTGTGTTCCTAGTTGCAAATGGCAGGCTCCATTTTAAGCAGACAAGGGATTAATTTTAGATTTTAGGTAATTCCAAGAATTTAAGAAGAGGCTGAAAGAGCAACCTTGAGACCAATCTTCCAGGAGATCTGCCCCAAACCATACAGCAGGACCAGCTTGGGAAGGACACTGCATCTGCTGCTCTGCTCAACTCTAAATGCTGTAGCTCAACTAAACTACAGCCTCTGAGAGTGAGGTCACTCCTGTGTCAGGACAACCACTGGGACATTGCTGTCCCTGCTGCCTCCAATCCACCTATAAGAGCCCAGTGGCTAGAAGTGGGGATTGGGCTCCACCAGGAACTAAGCTGGAGCAAATTGTTTCTTCCCAAGACTTTAGAAGGCCTGGGAGCCAGAGGTGGGAAGTCAGCCAGAGCTTGTATAAGAAAGCAGAAGTCCATTTACCATGAAGAGAAAGGCTGGATGCCAAGACCAAAGGAACCAGAAGTATGGGACAAATCTGTGGTCATAACCCTAAGTGGCTGGGCTGAGAAGATGACATCAAGCTGACAGAAGGCTGAGAACCTGAGGGAGAAGAAACAATCTAATATTCATTTGCATAATGATTAATGATTAATACCTATCTCCCCTATTAGACTACAAGCTCCATAAAGGTAGGCACTGTGCTTTATTCATTTACTCACCATAAAGTAGCCTCAGAATGCAACACTACACTCTTAGTGTTTATTCAGAGTGTATGTAAAAAACAGCCATATAAAGAGAGTTTCTGTGATTTCTTCAGCATATGATTGTTCTTATATTCCTCAGTGTAAGAAGTCACTTGACAAATTCTCTTAAAATTTAGTGTCAGCTGATGTTTTATTCCTTGATCTTGGTGCTGGTTTCACAGGAGTATTTGCTTGTATGAATTTGTTAAGTTGCATACTTATGATTTGGGCCTATGAGCCAGCAGATCCCACGATGCTAAGGATTCTGTGGTACACAGAGATGCTGTTGGAATCTCTGTCACACCCCAGTGGAGAATCAAAAGACCAAAAAGAACCCCAAGAGACCCACACCCTAGAGTTCTGGAGCAGGGCTATCCTTCTGGGTCAGAGAGCTAGCAGATTCTGCCAAGCTACAGGCCCTAGTATATTTGGAGCTATTCATCATGATCTAGTATTATCAGATCCACTATGTCATAAGGTTGAGTGAACACAGCAGTAATATATCACACAATAGGAATGGTAAAGTCAGGATTGGACCTCAGCAGGTCCAAGGAACCCAGGTAAGAATCTTGAGCAAGTAGACTCATATTTCCATGTCACCTACCTATGTCCTCACATGGGGTCCCTATGACCAACTGACAAAGGAGGAAAACTATTTGGGCTGATGTGTACATGAATGAGATTATTACATTGGTGCTAGCCAAAAGAGGACTGCCCCTGCATTTAGTTGCACTCAGAGATGACTCACATGATCAATAGCAAAGGGAAATCCTATCACTGGGTAGAGTTTCAAGTAGTAAAGTTGTTCATTTACTTTGTGTGGAGGGAAAAGTGGCCTGAGGTTGGGATGTACATGTACATGTACATGGATGTACATGTAAATGACTTTTTCGGTTAATTAGAGTCTGGAAGGAGTGAGATTGAAAGATGAGAGACAAGGAATTCTGGGAAAGAAATTTGTGAATGGACTGATGGGAGTGAGCACAAAGCATGTAGATCTTTGTTGCTGCCTCACATTAATGTCCACCAGAGAGGAGGTACTTAACAACCAGCTGAGAGGAGGTACTTAACAACCAGCTGAACAGGACGCTTGTCCTGTGAATATCAGCCACCCCGGGGCTTGCAAAATGGGCATGTGTGGATGGACACTATGCCCAACAACACAGACTCCCTCTTACCAAGGCTGATCTAGCTACTGTCACAACTGAGTGCCCAAACTGCCAGCAGCAGAGACGACACTAAACCCTCTACATGGTATCATCCCACGATGAAACCAGTCCCTGGAGGCAGGTTGATTATATCACAGCACTTTTACCCTGAAGAGGACAATCAAACATCCTTATGGAACTGATCATACTATGCTGGGTATAGGTTTACACTGTTTCCCTCAATACCTCTGCTAGTACCACACCCAAGAAATTAATAGGATGTCTAATTTACCAGTATGGGATGTTGGACCTTACTTCAGAACAAATTTTTAGCAAAGAAGTTGTAACAGTGGGTGCACGATTGCAGGATACTCTGGTTTTACCACAAACCTTCATCATGTGAATTCAGCTGACCTAGAATCATGAAATGGCCTATTAAAGGCTTAGGTAAGGCACTGATTCCAGGACAACTCTCCATAGTGTTTGGGTGCTATCCCCCAAGATGCAGTATATGCACTGAACCACCAGTGGATATATGGTGTTGGATACCCAATTGCTAGAATGTACAATGCACATCATCGGAAATCAAGGAGTGAATATAAGATCAGCCCTTCTAATCATTACTCCCAGAGACCCACATATGGTTACTGCTTCCCATCCCCACACACTTGGATTCTCCCAGATTACATGTCCTAGTTGTTGAGATGGGAGTGAGAAGGGACACTCCCACTAAGGGATGTTAAAGGATCTCAAGTTATGACTTCCAACTGCTCTCTTTGGGTTCCTCATACTGGTGGAACAGTGGGCAAAGAAAAAAATATTAGTGAGTATAATCAACCCTGATTACCTTGATAAGCACAATGGGGACAGGGAACTCAAGAGATTCTTTGTGGTGAATCTATGACCAGTGGTCCATACCCAATGATGATAGTAGATAGAGAACTGTATTATCCAAAACTCAAAAATGGCAAGGCGTCTTAAGGACTTAGACATCTTAGGGATAAAGATCTGAGTTGCCCCAGATCTGAATGGTGAATGGTGTAAAGAGTGGACTTTTATCCTTTGTTTTTTGTTTGCTAACCTGTTTTTGGCCTTACCTTTGACTCTAGACAGAGGTAAGACAATCAGTTCCAGGCAGGCTTTGACCCACTTTGCACTGACAATGCCCCTCCTCAGATGTGTACCGTGGACTTTATTGAGGGATGCCCAAGGAAACACTATTGGCTCCTTTCATGCACAACCAATAAATAGAGAGGAGTTAACAAGAGTTAACAAGTTAACAAGGGTTCAAGAGGCAACCCCCAACAAATTGTCAGTGGTAGCTATTGGATAAATTCTCCCATTTTTCCTCTAGATAGACTGTTTTTTGGACATACTGTATATAATCCTTAAAGAAAAAAAAAAGCAGAATCAAGCACCATAGTAAGAACTAATTTATTCACTAACATACTCTTGCATTCATTTCCCACCTTCCCTATGTGCTCTCCCCAGTCTCGCACTCCTGTTCCCTAGCATTGAATAAAATAATCCAAAAATAAACCATCTAAACACAAGCTCTTGCTTCAGGCACTGATTTCCCTGACAAGCCCAGCTAAAACTCTCCCACCGCTACATTCTGGACTGGAATTGCCTCTCCTTTATAGATTTGCCTCCAGTGACCACACAGTTCTTACTCCCTTAATTCCAATGCATATATTCTTCAGCCTCACCAGGATCCCCCATCTTGATATGGCTCTACTTTCTTCCACTTTGTTTCCTATCTAACACAGACCCATAGCCCATCAATCTTTAATCATTTACCCATGTTTTCCTTTGAAACCCTCATCTCTGGGGCTTTCCTTCAACCATGCTTACTTTGAAAAATCTCAGAGAAAGACACTTGTTTTTGCTGCCTAGTATCAATTTATCTTTCTCTAAATGATAATTTCCCAATTTTCCTCTGGGGAGCTACCCCTGCCACCACTTGGTCCATGATGCTGCAGGTAGAACATTTTACTAGTAGTCAAGCCAATCCATGTACTTTATTCATTCTGGCCCCAATGACAGATTCAGGAAGAGATACATGACTCAACCCAACAGGCCCAATCAGAGTGAATGCCAGGGCTTTTGTCTGAGGGATCAGGAAAAGGGAGGAGTTTCTGCTAGAGTTAGAATGGTCTATTTCAGAATGGAGCCAACCCAGAGGAAGCAGATCTGAGAAACATCAGACCCTAGTGACATCATTTGTTCCCCACTATCAAATTTTATTGCAGACAGCCTTACATTTGTATTTTCAGTTCTTTAGCTAATGCAGCCACTGTTTAAGCCAGGTTGGGTTGGGTTGTTTTGCACTTGCAATCAGATTAATTATTTCCTAATTATTGATAATTCTCCTGGACCATTGTTACCATTTAACTTCTCTGCTTCCAGCATAGTTAATTAATATCTTGCTCTTAATGCATGGTCTCCAGTACTCTTCTCAACACCACCTCACAATCATTGTTCATACCATAGTCAATTTTCTCTCCTATAAATGATTGTTTCCATCTTTCACGACTCTCCTCAAACATCTACATTATTCTCTCCTCTTTATAGTCACCAAAAGACTTACTTGCTGACCCATTGACTAAATCAAAGTCTTTATTTTTCCTGTTCTTTCACTTATAAGGGTTAACAATGATTAGTAACAATTGTGGTGGCATTCTATAAATGTTACTAAAAGAAGACTCTTTTTCTCCCTTATATCTTAGAAGCTCTATGAACTTTGTTTATTTTATAACCCAAGACCTAGTACAGCATCTGGTATGCTGTTAATACTCAGTAAATATTTGTTGAATGAATGAATAAGTCTTTCTTTCATCAAAATAAAATCCATCTAGAGATAGATCTATCTGTGGATATATATATATATATGTATTTATATATGTGTAAACACATATAAACATATATGTACATGTTCTTCATTAAACTGTATCAAGTAAATTTGCATATAGATAAGAAATACATATGAAAGCATTTTCTCTTTGTTCCCATCCTCATTAAACTGATCACAGAAAGGGTTCTTCTTAATAAAAAGCCTTTCTCTCCATCTTTACGTCTTTCCTGATGCATCCTAATATCTGGCTGAGAGCACATGTTAGAGGCTACCCATATTTCAAAATAAGGTTAAATACTACAGTAAATAATCAACAATCAAAAGTGCACTAATTCTTCTAACTTTGGAGAGCACCCATAAACATAGTAGCTACTTAGTGCTAATCAGGATCACAGGATTCAACTACTCCGACTTCACTGAAAATGAAGAAACCGATACTTAGGGAAGTTAGATGACATTCTCAAGGTCACCTGGCATAGCTGGAATTCAAGTTCCACTCCAGGGGTTTTCGCATGATATCACTTTTTCTTTCATGATGACTTAACAACCAGTATGTTCTTATGGGCCTGGACAGTTTGCTTACCCTTCGTCTTAGTCATTTGCCCACTCAGGATCCATGTACGTCAGCAGATAGAGGACACAGAAAAACGGTGTTTTCTTTGATCCTGGCTATAAAAGTTTTTCATTGTGCTCGACCCAGTTCAGCACATCTATTTACAGTTATTAGGCTACTTAAGTTTGACATCAGGTAACAATTGGAAGGACCAGTGATGAGGAACTTAGTTGATTAATGGAGTTTATTTCTCCTGCCCATTTCAGTGGGCATCACAGACTCCCAACTCTAAATGACAAATCTAAAATAAAAGTTTGGGCAGGTGACCTTGACCAGCACTGGTGCCCCTTCAAAGCAACCCCACCTTTGGGGGCTAGCACCACACATCAGCAGCTGGACGTCTCAGCCAGTTGGGCCAGGGGCCAGCCCCACCCACCAGGGAATCTACAGCACTTGGTGCCAGGCCTCACAGACAGCCAGTCTGGGGGCTAACCCCACCTACTGGTGTACTTGCAGCAATTGTGGCTAAACAATAACAGGAGGACACATGCAGCCCACACTGGTGATACCTCTGGAGAACCTGGCTGTATTGACTAGGAAGACTGTGCCACTGGGCCTCACAGAATACCTTTTATATAAGGTAAATATAGCCTGATATATTCTTTCAAGACTGGGAAACATCTGATATACCTAACACAGAGAAAAAAAACAAAGAGTTATGCAAAATGAGGAGACAAAGGAATACCTTACAAATGAAAAAACAGGACAAAAACACAGAAAAAAAGAACTAAATGACACAGAAATAAGCAATTTATCCAATAAAGAGTTTGAAGTAATAGTTATAAAGATGTTCATGGAACTTGGTGACAACTTCAACAAAGAAATAGAAAAATATAAAAAAGAACAAATCAGAACTGAAGAATACAATAACTATAATGGAAAACACACTAGAGGGAATGAAGAGCTGATTGGATGGTACAGAAGAACGGATCTGCAGTCTGGAAGGCAGTATAGTGTAAATCTCCCAATTGACACAGTAAAAAAAAAAAAAATTACAGAATAAGGATAGTTTAAGAGACCTCAGAGACAACATCAAGCATACTAACATTTGCATTATAGAGATTCCAGAAAGAGAAGAGACAGAGAAAGGGACAGAAAACTTATTTGAAGAAATAATGGCTGAAAACTTCCCTAACCTGGGGAGGGAAACAGACATCCAAGTCTAGGATGCACAGAGAATCCCAAAGAAGATGACCCCCAAGAGACCCACACCAGGACACATTATAATTAAATGTCAAAAGATAAAGAGGAAAACAACCTCATTTTACTATGCATCACTTTATTGCACTCCACAGATATTGCATTTTATACAAACTGAAGGTGTATGGCAACCCTGCATTGAACAAGTCTATCAGCACAATTTTTCCAACAGCATTTGCTCACTTCACATCTCCCTATTACATTTTGGTAATTCTCACAATGTTTCAAACTTTTTCACTGTTATTTTTTATGGTGATCTGTAATCAGTGATCTTTGATGTTTCTATTTTGTTTTGGGGTGCCAAGAACCACATTCATAAAAAACAGTGAACTTAATTGATAAATATAATGATTGTTCTGACTGTGCCACATACCAGCTGTTCCCCTGTCTCTCTTCCTCTCCTTGAGTCTCACTATTCCCTGAAACACAACAGTATTGAAATTAAGTCAGTTAATAACCCTACAATGACCTCTAAGTATTAGAGTGAAAAGAAAATTTGCATGTCTCTCACATTAAATAAAAAATTAGAGGTCTTCCCTCGGTATATTTCAACACTTTTACTTCAGATCAAGAAACAGGAATTTCAAAAGTTGGGATTTTCAGGGCTTCCCTGGTGGCACAGTGGTTGAGAGTCCGCCTGCCGATGCAGAGGACAGGGGTTCATGCCCCGGTCTGGGAAGATCTCACATGCCGCAGAGTGGCTGGGCCTGTGAGCCATGGCCGCTGAGCCTGCGCATCTGGAGCCTGTGCACTGCAAAGGGAGAGGTCACAAGAGTGAGAGGCCCATGTACCACAAAAAAAAAAAAAAAAAAATTAGAAATGATTAAGCTTAGTGAGGAAGGCATGTCAAAAACTGAGACAGGCTAAAGACTAAGCCTCTTGTGGCAATTAGCCAAGCTGTGAATACGAAGGAAAAGTTATTGAAGAAAATTTAAAGTGATACTCCAAGTGAACAGATAAATGATAAGAAAGTGAAACAACCTTATTGCTGATATGAAGTAAGTTTTCTTGGTCTGGTTGGAAGATCAAATCTGCCTCAACATTCCCTTAAGCCAAAGCCTAATCCAGATCTAGGCCTTAATTCTCTTAAATTCTGTGAAGGCTGTAATAGGTGAAAAAGCTTCAGAAGAAAAGTTTGAAGCTAGCAGAGTTTGATTCATAAGGTTTAAGGAAAGAAGCTGTTTCCATAATATAAAACTGCAAGTTGAAGCAGCAAGTGCTGATGTAAAAGCTGCAGCAAGTTTCTAGAAGATCTAACTAAGATACTCAATGAAGGTGGCTACATTAAACAACATATTTTCAATATAGATGAAATAGCCTTATATTGGAAGAGGATGCCATCTAGGACTTTCACAGATAGAGAGGAGAAGTCAATACCTGGCTTCAAATCTTCAAAGGAAAGGCTGACTTTCTTGTTAAGGGTTAATGCAGTGCGTGACATTAAGTTGAAGCCAATGCTCATTTACCATTCCAAGAATCCTAGGGCACTTAAGAATTATGGTAAATCTACTCTGCCCGTGCTCTATAAATGGATGACAAAGCCTGGATGACAGCACATCTGTTTACAGGATGGTTTAGTAAATAAATCTTTTAAGCCCACTGTTGAGACATACTGCTCAGAAAAAAAGTATTTTTTTCAAAACATCACTGCTCATTGACAATATACCTGATCATCCAAGAGCTCTGATAGAGATGTACAATGAGATTAATGTTGTTTTTATGGCTGATAACACAACATCCATTCTGCAACTTTCAAGTCTAATCTTAAGAAATTCAAGAAATACATTTTGTAAGGCTATAGCTGCCATAGATAGTGATTCCTCCAATGGATCTAGGCAAAGTCAATTGTAAACCTTCTGTAAAGAAGTCACTATTCTAGATGTCATTAAAAAAATTCATCATTCATGGGAAGAGGTCAAAATATCAACATCAACAGGAGTTTGGAAGAAGTTGATTCCAAACCTCATGGATGACTTTTAGGGGTTCAAAACTTTAGTGGAGGAAGTAATTGCAGATGTGGTACAAATAGCAAGAGAACTAGAATTAGAAGTGGAGCCTGAAGATGTGACTGAATTAGCTGCAATATCATGATAAAACTTTCATGGATGAAGAGTTGTTTTCCACTGATGAGCAAAGAAGGTGGTTTCTTGAGATGAAATCTACTCCTGGTGAAGATGTTATGAAGATTGTTGACATGACAACAAAGGATTGAGAATGTTACATAAACTTAGTTAATAAAGCAGCTTCAGGATTTGAGAGGATTGACTCCAATTTTGAAAGAAGTTCTACTGTGGGTAAAATTCTATCACAGAGCATTGCATGCTACCAAGAAATTGTTGATGAAAGGAAGAGTCAATTAATACAGCAAACTTCATAGTTGTATTTTTTTCAGAAATTTCCACAACCACCCCAGCCTTCAGCAGTCATCACCCTGATCAGTCAGCTGCCATGAACATCAAGACAAGACCCTTCAGCAGGAAAAAGATTACAACTTGCTGGAGGCTCAGATGATAGCATTTTTAGCAATAAAGTATTTTTAATCAAGGTATGTACATTGTTTTAGACATAATGCTATTGCACACTTAATAGACTACAGTAGTCTAATCTAACTTTCATATGCACTGAGAAACCAAAAAATTCCTGTGAGCTGCTTTATTGCAATATTCACTTTATTGTGGTGGTCTGGAACCAAACACACAATATCTTCAAGATATACCTGTATGCTATGTACTCATTAGTCTTTTAGTAGCCATGTTTGCTATCAGATCAGGTATGCCTGCAGTTACATACTAGGGAACTCCCCATAAGACTATCAGCTGATTTTTCAAGAGAAACTTTACAGACCAAAAGGGACTGGCATGATATAATCAAAGTACTGAAAAGAAAACACTTATAACCAAAAATACACTACCCAGCAAGGTTATCATTCAGAATTGAAGGAGAGATACAGTTTCCCAGACAAGCAAAAGCTAAAGGAGTAGATCCCCACTACTAAACTGGCCTTACAAGAAATGTTAAAGTGACCTTTTTCAACAGAAGAGACCATTACTAGAAACAAGAAAATTTTGAAAGAAAAAACCTCACTGGTAAAGGCAAACATATAGTAAAGGTATTGGATTAACCACCTACAAAGCTAGTTTGAGAGTTAAAATACATGAGTAGTAAAATTATATCTCTAAAATAATTAGTTAAGTGATACACAAAATAAAAAGATATAAAATAAGAATGTCAAAACATAAAACTTGGGAAGGGGGAGTAAAAATGTAGTGCTTTTAGAATACACTCAAACTTAAGCAACCAACTTAAAATAGACCACTATATATATATATATGTTGTTATATATGAACCTTATAGTAACCAAAAATCAAAAAATAACACAAAAATATACAAAATATAAAGATATACCAAAAAATAAAGAGAAAATAATACAAAAATAACACTAAAGAAAATCATCAAATCACACGTGAAGAGAACAGGAGATGAAGAAAGGAAGAGAGAAGAAACAAATACATACCTATCAATTACTTTAAATGTACATGGACTACATGCTCTGAACAAAAGACATAGGGTGGCTGAATGGATTTTTTTTAAAAAACCCATATATATGCTGCCTACAAGAGACTCACTTCAGATCTAAAGACACACACACTGAAAGTGAAAGGATGGAAAAAATATTCTATTCAAATGGGAAAAAAGAAAGCAAGGGTAGCAATACATATAGCAGGAAAAATAGACTTTAAAACAGAGAATGTAACAAGAGACAAAGAAGGACATTGCACAATGATACAAGGATCAATCCAACAAGAGGATATAACATTTGTAAATATGTATGCTCACAACGGAGGAGCATCTAAATACATAAAGCAAATAGTAACAGACATAAAGCGAGAAATTTACAGTAATACAATACTAGTAGGGGACCATAACATCTCATTTACATCAACGGATGGGTAATCATCCGGACAGATAATAAAGAAACAGTGGTCTTAAAAGACACATTATATCAGATGAACTTAATGGATATATACAAAACATTACACCCCAAACTGCAGAATACACATTCTTTTCAAGTGCACATGGAATATTCTCTAGGATAGATCACATGCTAGGTCATAAAATAAGTCTCACAAACTGAAGAAGATTGGGGTCATATCAAGCATCTTTTCTGACCACAACAGTATGAAACTAGAAATCAACAGAAAAACCAACAAACGAACAAAAAAACTACAAGAAAAACACAAACACGTGGAGGCTAAAACTTATGCTATAAACAACCAATGGGTCACTGAAGAAATAAGAGGAAATAAAAAATACCTGGAGACAAATGAAAATGGAAGCAGAATGATTCAAAATCTATGGAATGCAGCAAAAGCAGTTATAAGAAAAAAGTTTATAGCAATACAAGCCTACCTCAGGAAACAAGAAAAATCTCAAATAAACAATCCACCCTTACAGCTTAAGAAACTAAGGAAAAAAGAATAAAGCCCAAAGTTAATAGGAAAAAAATAATAATAAAGATCGGAGCAGAAATAAATGAAATAGAGGGAAAAAAAATAATGGATTAATGAAACTAAGAGCTGGTTCTTTGAAATGATAAACAAAATTGATAAACTTAAGCAGACTCATCAAGAAAAAAGAGAGAGAGCGCCCAAAGAAGTAAAATCAGAAATGAAAGAGGAGAAGTTACAAGAGACACCACAAAAATAGAAAAGATCATAAGAAATCACCACAAACAATTGTACACCAACAAATTGGACAACCTAGAAGAAGTGAATAAATGCCTAGAAACAATCTTCCAAGACTAAATCAGGAAGAAATAGAAAATCTGAACAGACCAATACCTAGTGGTGGAATTGAATAAGTAATCAAAAAATTCCCAAAAAACAAAAGTCCAAGAAAGACCAAAGAACTTCACCTATTGATTTCTACCTATTCTTCTCAAATTATTCCTGAAAATTGAAGAGGAAGAATGCTTCCAAACTCACTCTATGAGTCCAACATTACCCTGATAACAAAACCAGAAAAAGAGATAACAAAACAAAACAAAAAAAAAGAAAAAAAATTACAGGACAATATCCCTGATGAACATAGATTTAAAAATCCTCAAAATAAATTAGCAGACCGAATTCAAAGGATCATTAAAAGGTTCATACACCATGAGCAAGTGGAATTTATTCCAGAGATTGTTCAATATCCACAGAACAATCAATGTGATACACCACATTAACACAATGAAGAATAAAAATAATATGATCATCTCAGTAGATGCAGAAAAAGTTTTTGACAAAATTCAATATCCATTTATGACTAAATGCTCAACAAAGTGGGAACAGAGGGAACATACCTCAATATGATAGAGGGCATATATGACAAGCCTGGAGCTTGCATAATACTCAATGGTAAGAAGCTGAAATCTTTCCCTCTAAGATCAGGAACACAACAAAGATGTCCACTCTCACCACTTTTATTCACTATCATATTAAAGGTTCTACCCACAACAGTTAAACAAGAAAAGAGAGATAAAACACATCCAAATTGGAAAGGAAGAAGTAAAACAATCAGCATTTGCAGACGGCATGATACTTCATATAGAAGTCTAAAGACTTCACCAAAAAACTGTTAGAACAAGTGAATTCAGTAAAGTTTCAGGATATAAAACCAATATACAGAAATCTGTTATGTTTCTATACAATAATAACAAACTATCAGAAAGAAAAATTAAAAAAATAGTCCCATTTACAATTGCATCAAAATTAATGAAATATCTAGGAATAAATTTAACCAGTTAGGTGAAAGACCTGTACTCTGAATACTTTAAGATATCAGTGAAAGAACATGAAGAAAACACAAATAAATAGAAAGATATACCCTGTTCACCAGTTGGAAGAATTGATGTTGCTAAAATCTTCATACTATCCAGAACAATCTACAGGTTCAATGCAATCCCTATCAATAACATTTTTTACAGAACTGGAACAAATAATCCTAAAATTTGTATTGAACCACAAAAGAACCCAAATAGCCAAAGCAATCTGAAGAAAGGAAAACAAAGCTGGATATCTCATGTTTCCTTGTTTCAAACTATCCTACAAAGCCATAGTAATCAAAACAGTATGGTACTGTCACAAAAACATACACATAGTTCAGTGGAACAGAATAGAGAGCCAAGAAATAAACCCACAGTTATATGGTCAATTAATTTATGACAAAGGAGCCAAAAATACACAGTGTGGAAAAGACTGTTTCTTCAATAAGTGGTGTTGGGAAAATTGGACAGCTACATGTAAAAGAATTAAACTAGAACATTTCTCACACCATATACAAAAATAAACTCAAAATGGATTAAAGGTCTAATTTAAAATCTGAAACCATAAAACTATTAGAAGAAAATACAGGCAGTATGCTCTTTGACATTAGTCTTAGTAATATTTTTTTGGATCTGCCTCCTCATGGGCAACAAAAGCAAAAATAAACAAAGGTGACTACCTCAAACTAAATGGCTTTTACACAGTGAAGGAAACTATCAACAAAATGAAAATGCAATGTAGTGAAGGGAGAAGATATTTGCTGATGATATATCTGAGAAGGGATTATCCAAAATATGTAAACAACTCACAACTCAATATCAAAAAAACAAACAATTCAATTTAAAAAATGGGCAGAGGTCCTGAATAGAACTTTTTCCTAGGAGTCATACAGATGGCCAACAGATACATGAAAAGATGCACAATACCACTAATCATCAGGGAAATGCAAATTAAAACCACAACGAGATATTACCTCACAACTGTCAGAATGGCTATTATCAAAAAGACAACAAATAACAAGTATTGATGATGATGTGGAGGAAAGGGAACTCTTGTGCACTGTTGGTAGTGTTGGTAGGAATGTAAATTTCTATAGCCACTATGGAAAACAGTAGGGAGATGCCTCAAAACATTAAAAATAGAACTACCAACAATTCAGCAATTCTTCTGGATATTTATCCAAAGAAAATGAAAAGACCAATTTGAAAATATGTATGCACCCCTATGTTCATTACAGAATTATTTTCAATAGATAAGATATGAAAGTAACCTAACTGCTCATCAATAGATGAATGGATAAAGATGTGGTATATATATATATATATATATATATATATATATATACACACACACACACACACAATGGAACATTACTCAGCTATTAAAATAATAAATTCTTGCAATTTGTGACAACATGGACGGACCTAGAGGGTATTATGCTAAGTGAAATAAGTCAGACAGAGAAAGACAATTACTGTATGATTTCACTTATATGTGGAATCTAAAAACGAAATACACAAACAAAACAGAAACAGACTCATAGATACAAAGAACAAACTGGTGGTCACCAAAAGGGAGGGGGTGGAGAAGTGGGCAAAATAGGTAAAGGGAATCAAAAGGTACAAATTTTCAATTTTATAAATAAGTCATGGGGTTATAATGCATAGCATAGGGGAATATGGTCAGTAATACTACAGTAACTTTCTATAGGGACAGATGGTTATTAGACGTATCATGGTGATCGATTTGTAATATATAGAGATATTGAACCACTATGTTGTTCACCTGAAGCTAATATAATATTGTATGTATACTTCAATTTTTAAAAAAGAACTATTTGCTTCATTCAATGGCCCAAATTATGCATTGAGGTCCTAATAGTCTGCAATACCTATTTAACTAGGAAGCTGAACTACCTCAGCTTATACTTTTTAAAAACCAGAGAAGCATTGGGAATCAAAATGTTATCATACCCCTCTAACCTCTCCCCCATCTCCACCTTGTCTGGATGGCATCTAAGTTTCTTTCCATCTGAAACATCCTGTGAGATATCTAAGGGGATGACTGTCAAGCCTAAGGCAGATCTTCACCCGCTTTGATTCACACACCATCTTTGCTTCACCAGAAATGCCCTTGACAGCAATGGAAAGAAAGGAAACATACTGCAGTTTCAATTGCTGTGGGACTCTCAGCACTGCATATACACCTGGAGACGTGGGAAGAAGGTCTGATGGGGAATGTGGCTCAGTTGAATCACTTCAGCTTAAAGAGATAACAGGGCATAGAAGTGAAGTCAGTACCACTCCTGCTTTAAGAAGGAGAAAACCGAAACTACCGTGGCTGAGAGGCTCCCATGGCCATGGTATCTGGTTACAGACACTGATTACTAACTACTCTGCTAGTAGTAGTAGAGCTGGATACCCCCCCACCAAACATTTTCAGAAACTGCTGACACAGCACTTCATTTCTAAGGCTTTGACCTTTAGATCTTATAAGGATCAAAATAAATATAAAAAGAGGAACTTCATTTACCTTACTGCAATGAGAAGTTATTTTCCAAAATCTTGAAGAAGAAAGCAAACAGAAAGAACCCAACCTTTGCATGACTGGGAGCTGTAGTGTTTACTGAAGTCTTTGTCTTTGAGCATGTCAGGATAGAGGTACTTCAGAGGGTTTTCAGGAATGTTTTCAGCCATAATGATCTCATAGTCTCAAAAGATGTCAGCAAACGGCAGAGCAGACAACAGGCCTTTGTTTTAGGGTTCTATGGAGTGGAATCTCACTTCTCCTGCAAAAGCAGAAAACAGGGGAATATTCAGGTTCCTGAAGGCATTCTTTGTGGCCATTCTTCCTGCCCACATTCTCTTCCTGTCACTGGTTATAAAATGATGTCAGCCTTTCTCTGCAGTGTGGACAGCACAGATTGCCATGTGATAGAGGAAGCCCACATAGGCTGTGAGAAATGCACGCTACCCTCGTCTGGAACAATTGTAACAACCAATATTCAAACCCACTGAACACATGAAAAACAGAACAACAGGACACTCACTTTTTTTGTTTGTTTGTTTTGTTTTTTGGGGTTTTTTTGATTTTTTGTTTTTAATATCTTTATTGGAATATAATTGCTTTACAATGTTGTGTTAGTTTCTGTTGTATAACTCTTTTTTTTTTGGTCTTTTTTTTTAACATCTTTATTGGACTATAATTGCTTTACAATGGTGTGTTAGTTTCTGCTTTATAACAAAGTGAATCAGTTATACATATCCATATGTCCCCATATCTCTTCCCTCTTGCATCTCCCTCCCTCCCACCCTCCCTATCCCACCCCTCTAGGTGGTCACAAAGCACCGAGCTGATCTCCCTGTGCTATGCGGCTGCTTCCCACTAGCTATCTAGTTTACGTTTGGTAGTGTATATATGTACATGCCACTCTCTCACTTTGTCCCAGCTTACACTTCACCCTCCCTGTATCTTCAAGTCCATTCTCTAGTAGGTCTGTGCCTTTGTTCCTAATTTGCCCCTAGGTTGTTCATGACCCTTTTTTTTTTTTTTAGATTCCATATATATGTGTTAGCATGAGGTATTTGTTTTTCTCTTTCTGACTTACTTCACTCTGTATGACAGACTCTAGGTCCATCCACCTCACTACAAATAACTCAGTTTCGTTTCTTCTTATGTCTGAGTAATATTCCATTGTATATATGTGCCACATCTTCTTTATCCATTCATCTGTTAATGGACACTTAGGTTGCTTCCATGTCCTGGCTATTGTGAATAGAGCTGCAATGAACATTGTGGTACATGACTCTTTTTGAATTATGGTTTTCTCAGGGTATATGCCCAGTAATGGGATTGCTATGTCGTATGGTAGCTCTATTTTTAGTTTTTTAAGAAACCTCCATACTGTTCTCCATAGTGGCTGTATCAATTTACATTCCCGCCAACAGTGCAAGAGGGTTCCCTTTTCTCCACACCCTCTCCAGCAGGCCACTCACTTTTAAAGATGGAAATACCAATAACAAAACTCAATACTAATTTCACATGAATAAATAATAGTGACTGTATACCATTTTCAGAATGGTCCACCCAGGAGAAAGTTATTCCTCCAAGGTGGTTTTCATTGAATCTTAACAAAAAGTTTCCAGGCATTTTATCCTTTAGCAAGAGTTGTTCCTTCCCTTTGCTGACAAAACCTATGATGTGCCTAAAAATAGAACAAGGCTAGTTTTATTTTATCAAAGACTAAAATTTATTGCATTTGCATTTATTGCATTCACAAAGAACAGACCTAAATTTGTTCTGAGTATAATCAAAAGTCAATAGTGCCTGAAAAACTCATAAAGTAAATATCAATATTCTATGAAGAATGTAAGAAACTGCAATTATTTTCCACACTATGACACTAAATATGCTGAAAAGAAAAAAGAAAGAGGGACTGTTGTAAATGGTGCTGCTGTGAATATTGGTGTGCCTGTGTCTTTTTGACTTGGAGTTTTCATTTTTCTGGATGCATGCCCAGGAGTAGGATTCCTGGATCATATGGTAGCTTTATTTTTAGTTTTTTGAGGAATCTCCATGTTGTTTTCCATGGTGGCTGCACCAATTTACATTCCCACCAACAGTGTAGGAGGGTTCTCTTTTCTCCACACCCTCTCCAGCATTTATTATTAATGTTCATAGCAACACTATTTGCAATAACCAAGACATGGAAGCAAGGTAAGTGTCTATAAACAGATGAATGGATAAAGAAGATGTGATAGATATATAGATATAGATATAGTGAAATATTACTCAGCCATAAAAAAGAATGAAATAATGCCATTTGCAGCAACATGGATGGACCTGGAGATTATCATACTAAGAGAAGTAATTCAGACAGAAAAAGACAAAACAAATATCATATGTTATCATTTAAATGTGGAATCTAAAATATGATACAAATGAACTTATATACAAAACAGAAATAAATCCACAGACATAGGAAATGAACTTATGGTGACCAAAGAAGAAAGGGAGAGGATAAAGAAAAGAAAAAAAATGTTTATCTGTTCATGTTGCAATGAGAAAAATATACCTTGGAATTAAAAACAAATTTTTAAAAAACTTACTCAGAAAAAAAGGAGGAAGAAGAAATATGCAAACACCATTTGCTGATTCTATTTCCAAGCATATAACCTTAGAAATTACTATTTTGTTAAGTGCCAACTACATGCTGGGATTGTGCCAGGCCCCAAGACCAGAAAGATGACTAAGATGGGACCTCTGCTCTCAAAAACCTCCCACAAGGACTCCCCCTTTTCTTCCTACTCCAAGGTCTCATTAAAGCCAATAACCACTTCTTCCTCTAATCCCTCCTATATCCTGTCATATTAAGCCTTAATTATTTGGGGAGGTGGAGCAATTGTAACTAACTTCTCTCACGGGCTAAGAAGCTCTTTCCTCTTGATTGAAATTTAAAAAGATTGTATATCCTTTGCCTAATGTGTTGACTGTGTCTTCTCTTTACTCCCCAAACTTTTCTGTGGCTCTCCACCAGACTTCCCTCTAGTCATGGCTGCTTTCTCCTGGACCCAAATACTCTCCCTTATCATAATTCACCCTCTTCTTCTTTTTTCCACTATTTCTGTGAACCTAAAGCTAATGTGCTAAGTGGGCTGCTTTTCTTTTTCCACTCTCAAAGCTGACTCTTTCCTTCTGTGCTACCAAAGTTTGGAATTACAGCATACTCCACATCTTCCAGACTTTTTTTCCTCTTGCTTCAAAGTTTCTTTCCTGCAGTCAGCAGAAGGAAGGAATTGCTCACCACCTGAATCCAAAAGAGATCCTTTCTTGCCAAATGATTTGAAAAACAAATACTTCCAAACAAAATCAAACCATTTTAGGGGCAAGATTCAGCCAAGGGGAAACACCCATTCTTCATTCTGTCTTCCTCTGTTGTATCATCTGAGTTCCCTCAGCCCTCACCTACCTGTGACTACAGTGAGATTACAGTGACAAAACAGAGTTTCTTAGGATATGTTCACTTGTCAACCTTCAAGAAGGCCGATGCCCTTGAAATTCTTCCCATACAACTCTGGGAAAGCACAAGCTTTGGCTAGCTCATGCCTGTCCCTGCCCTTCCCCACTTTTCCCTCTGCCCTGGACCATAGTAATGATGATTTGCATTGCTGCCAATGATAAAGGAACAGTTATGCTGATGGCTTATGCCATCACTTTCAGGGCCTCTGCCTCAGCCATAAACTGGGCAGGGCTGGTCTCTGTGCACAAGGCCCTGGTGCTCCATCTCTGACTGTTGCTGATGCCAGGAGAGAGCTGATTCTCATCAACATCCCCACTGTGTCTGCTTACTGTCTCCTCCCCACAACACACTCCCACCACTTCAGGGACACTTACGTCAGCAACAAGGGTGCTGTCTTCTGTTTCTGCTGGCACTGTTTTGCTGACACCTTGGGCTCTCAATAGTCCATGGAGATTCTAGCAAACCAATTTTTTTGGTTGTTATTGATTTTTTATTGCAGCTCCCCAAACCTAGGACTCAGATGTGAATCCATAGTTTTTGGGTCATTAGACAATTGAGTGGTAAACATTTCAATTAAGAACTTCTCTTCCATTTCTGCACTTGCCCAGCACCTCCTTTAGCTAAACACTTGCTGCTCAGTTCTCTTTTTCCTTAGAGCGAACTATGCCTCCCACATAAACAGACCTTTGGCAGGCTTGTCCTGCCAGTCCTTGCACCATGTCTAAATGAAATACAAAAGGTCCACTAAAAAGTGCAGGAGAAAACCTAGATATGAATGAGTGACCAAGAATCAGAACATGAGTCCATAAAAAGACATGCCCTGATAACACCTTTCAGATGCATTTTGCCTAACACAGTGATTCTCAACTGATGAGCTGCTGCAAAAGAAAATAAATTAGAAAAGTCACTAATGAGAGTCCTGTTTGTTCTTCCAGCCATTTGTTTCTTTTGAATAAGAGCTTTATCCCTTAGTTATAGTTCGTAGTGACTATTATTGCACAATTTCTTAGAATTCACTGTCTCATGATTGTAAACAGTCAATATTACCACAGAATCAAAGTTCTCAATGTTAGTTAGAGGCTTATTTAAAGTTAACAACTGAGCTTCACAACAGCACCACAAGCTCAAGATACAAACCAACTTCCTCATGCCCATTCTCTCAGGAGAGACAAACCCCTCTGTGGTGTGCAGATCCTTAGGGGTTCTGGGATTCTTCCAAGGTGCTTACCTACCATGCTCATTCAAATACTGCATTCTCTCTTTCCTAGGAAAAATGATTTCCCCTGAAGATTTTCTCAAAAGCTATATTTCTTTCTTTCAGGGAGCCCTGTTGCTTATGTAAACCATCTTCACTTTTCTTTGGTCAAGCTGTGTAAAGCAGATGTCTGTTTCTAATTGTTTTCTTACTCTTGGCTTTGAACTTCAGATGCTTTCAGCTGATGCACTCTTTAAATCCCTTCTGTCCTAGGAGTGTAGCATTGCTAATGCAAACCATGACCAGCACCTTTGTCTAGGTTTTATCTGCACAGGAATATCTTGATCAGAGATTGCAGTTCTTATATCCCGCTTGTGTAACTTTGGATATTATTTGATTTGAGTCTATTAGATCAAGTTCACGGTAGACCGTCTTCTCCTTCTGTGCTACACTGATTTTATCACACTTTTTATGTGCCAGCAGTTCTCAACACCACCACGCTTAACCTCTCCTCTGAGGACATCCCTTCAGTAATTTATCATAAGATGGTACAGGAACTGTGCTTGGGTATCTTAGTTCAGCTTTCTCCTTATCATAATTGCTGCCCCAGTCTGCAGACATCCAAATCAAGAGGACAAATAGAAGGGGGAAAAGCACAAAACTAGGAATTAAGAGTCTTATATAAATATTGTTTATGAGTAAGAGTTTAAGGTAAATTCAATTTTCCAAAAAAATTTTACTTGAGTGTATTATGTGTGAGAACTCATGAAGTTTTATATTTCAACCACTCAATTAGTTTCTTTGAGCAGGCTCTTAATTTTTCTGTGTTTCAGCTTCCTTCTGTAAAATCAGAATGATATTGTTTGCCGTATGATCTCTTAGGAGTTCAAATCATAAGAGATGATTGCATGAAAATGAGTTCAAAATGTATAGAATTCCACCCACAATTTGATAATATTGTCATTAGAGGGGTAGACATAACATTGCAAGAAGAAGAAGTTATTTTCTCATTAAGTGATGTCCTCTTTATTCTCAGTGTTGGCCTTTGGATAAACAGAATAAACAGTTCCTGTGTGGTGAAATTCCAAGAGACTTGGAAAGCATCTCTGACCCAAAGATGCCTTTGCCACTTACTCACTGATATTTGAAATGCAATCAATCACCAAGGACACATTTGTTAGAGATGAGAGGCTGACAAAGAGAAATTTCTGAAACAGAGAAACTGACATGGATTCAAAACTATGGTGTAAATTAAACACTGGTTCTGGAACCTGTCCTAGAGGTAGGTTTGGATGTTAGGGAGTGGGCTGATCCTTGCTTGGTATACCAGTCTTCTAAAGGATATGTATACCGGCTTTCTCTGGGCTGTATCTCACTTCTTGGTCCATTAGTTCATTATTAAAATGGCAGGAAAAAGTGGTAAAGCAGCAATTACCTCCCATGATCACAGTTGACCATCAGCCACCGTAAGTATCCCCACCATAATACAGGGGACTGCTGGTTGAGTTTGTATGTCCACAAGCTGGGCAGGGATACTCAAAGCTCTCTTACCAAGATCATTCTGAATCACAGAATGTCAGAAATAGAAAGTCATTTGAGAGACTATAATGAAGGGCTCAGTAACTCAAATATCCACAGGAGTTAGATAGGTAACATGCATATGTGAATCAGGTGGTATGAAAAAATAGGGAGTGGTAGGGTCTGTGGCAAAATAGAGAATGAATGTGCCTTAGAGCATTTAAATTCAAATCTAATTAAAAGTTGTGTTGATCAAACCAACTATGTCCACAGAGTGACTGTATTTGGCCCCAGCTGTCAGTCAGTGACTCCTGACCCAACTCACTTGTTTTAAAGGTGACTTGAGGGTATGACTGTAGTCACATGAGTACATAAGGCACAAGTTACAATGGCTCAGCTGACTATTAAACTTCAAACTCCTCCCCCTCCAAGGAAACCCCAGTTATTCCTGGGATGCATCACAACTTTGTATCTTCAGTCAACACAAGCTGTCTGCTCTGCTCTCTCCCTTTCTCACCTCTCTATCTCCTCTTGGGCTGCTGATCTCAAAGCTGGTGAAGAAATGTTACTATGGCTAATACAGAATGTGCCTTTGTGGAAACACCAATGTATGTTCCAAGGATGTCACCCCTGTGAGTTCAATGCCACCATTTCCCAGACTACAGAGAGGAGAGAATCTTTCTCTGTCCAATTCAGTGCTGCACTGGCACCTGGATCCCAAAGCCACACTTGGTGAGCCCAGAAGAACAGAAGGCCTCCTGTGAAAACAGCCCCTATGACTTCTTTTCTCCGTGTGCATCTCTCATGCTCAACTCTAAGACAAATACACAAACACCATCCATCTCTGTCAGAAAGAGCCACAGTACAGGCACAGTGCAAACAGTGCCAGGAAACATTTTTCCCCACCCACCCCACCACCAAATAAACAAAAGCAAATCTGCAAAGACATTGCTTTGACTAAAACACAGGAGCTTACATTAACTAAAAGAACCCAGATTCTCTGTTTAAAGCCTCAGCATTAAGAAAACTGTCAAGTCAGTACAGTGAGTCAGGATTTGGTTTATACCTGTGCAGTTCAAGGGCCTATTTAATTGATCCTGCCAGACCAAAGGAATAGGCTTCTCTAGGAAGTAGTGGGTCTAATCTTCAGCAACACAGACAACTTCTGGCAAGTCTCAACTGAAATGTTTCAGCTTCTACCCATAATACCTCTAAAAAAACTTAATCCACATTTTTTTATATATACCCATGAAGATACTGAGACTTCAGGAGATGTGTCTGCAAATGATACCACCAAGAGAGTGAAAAGACAACCCACAGAATGAGAGAAAATACTTGTAAATGATATATCTGATAAAGGACTTCTATCTAGAACATACCAAGAAGTCTTGTAACTCAACAATAAAAAGATAACTAACCCAATTTAAAAATGGACAAAAGGTCTGACCAGACTTATTCCAGTGAAGAGAGCCAAATGGCCAATAAGCACATGAAAATATGTTCAGTGTCATTAGTGATTATGGGAAATTCAAATAATAGTGATAGTGAAATACCATTTCAAACCCACTACGATGGCTATAATCAAAAAGGCAAATAATAACAAATATCAGTGAGGATGTGGAAGAATTGGTACTCTCATATACTGCTGGTGGAAATATCAAATGATGCAGCCACTTTAGAAAGCAGTTTGGCAGCTCCTCAAAATGTTAAACATAGAGTTACCATATGATCCAATAATTCTACTCTTAACTATTTACCCAAGAGAAATGAGAACATATGCCACACAAAAACATGTGCAAGAATATTCATAGAAGCATTTATCATAATAGCCAAAAAGTGGAAACAATCAAAATGCCTATCACCTAATGAATGGATAAATAAAATGAGATACATCCAAATTAGAGAAAGAAGAACAAAAAACCCCAAAAGTTAGCAGAAGGAAGGAAATCATACAGATCAGATCAGAAATAAATGAAAAAGAAATGAAGGAAACAATAGCAAAGATCAATAAAACTAAAATCTGGTTCTTTGAGAAGATAAACAAAATTGATAAACCATTAGCCAGACTCATCAAGAGAAAAAGGGAAAAGACTCAAATAAATGGAATTAGAAATGAAGAGGGAGAAGTAACAACTGACACTGCAGAAATACAAAGGATCATGAGAGATTCCTACAAACAACTATATGCCAATAAAATGGACAGCCTGGAAGAAATGGACAAAGTCTTAGAAATGCACAACCTTCCGAGAGTGAACCAGGAAGAAATATAAGATATGAACAGATCAATCACAAGCACTGAAATTGAACTGTGATTAAAAATCTTCCAACAAACAAAAGCCCAGGACCAGATGGCTTCACAGGCGAATTCTATCAAACATTTAGAGAAGAGCTAACACCTATCCTTCTCAAAGTCTTCCAAAAGACAGCAGAGGGAGGAACACTCCCAAACTCATTCTATGAGGCCACCATTACCCTGATACCAAAACCAGACAAAGACATCACAAAGAAAGAAAACTACAGGCCAATATCACTGATGAACATAGATGCAAAAATCCTCAACAAAATACTAGCAAACAGAATCCAACAGCACATTAAAAGGATCATACACCATGATCAAGTGGGGTTTATCCCAGGAATGCAAGGATTCTTCAATATACGCAAATCAATCAACGTGATACACCATATCAACAAACTGAAGGAGAAAAACCATATGATCATCTCAATAGATGCAGAGAGAGCTTTTGACAAAATTCAACACTCATTTATGATAAATACCCTCCAGAAAGTAGTCATAGAGGGAACTTTCCTCAACATAATAAAGGCCATATATGACAAACCCACAGCCAACATCGTCCTCAGTGGTGAAGAACTGAAACCATTTCCACTAAGATCAGGAACAAGACAAGGTTGCCCACTCTCACCACTTTTATTCAACATAGTTTTGGAAGTTTTAGCCACAGCAATGAGAGAAGAAAACGAAATTAAAGGAATCTAAATTGGAAAAGAGGAAGTAAAGCTGTCACTGTTTACAGATGACATGATACTATACATAGAGAATCCTAAAGATCAACCTACAGATTCAATGCAATCCCTATCAAACTACCACTGGCATTTTTCACAGAACTACAACAAACAATTTCACAATTTGTATGGAAACACATAAGACCCCGAATAGCCAAAGCAATCTTGAGAAAGAAAAACGGAACTGGAGGAATCAGGCTCCCTGACTTCAAACTATACTACAAATCTACAGTAAGGAAGACAGTATGATTGAGATATCATCTCCCACTGGTCAGAATGGCCATCATCAAAAAATCTAGGAACAATAAATGCTGGAGAGGGTGTGGAGAAAAGGGAACCCTCTTGCACTGTTGGTGGGACTGTAAATTGATACAGACCCTGTGGAAAACAATGTGGTGCTTCTTTAAAAAACTAAAAATAGAACTACCATACAACCCAGCAATCCCACTACTGTGCATATACCCTGAGAAAACCATAATGCAAAAAGAGTCATGTACCAGTGTTCATTGCAGCTCTATTTACAATAGCCAGGACATGGAAGCAACCTAAGTGTCCACTGACAGATCAATGGATAAAGAAGATGTGGCACATATGTACAATGGAATATTACTGAGCCATAAAAAGAAACGAATTGAGTTATTTGCAGTGAGGTGGATGGACCTAGAGTCTGTCATACAGAGTGAAGTAAGTCAGAAAGAGAAAAACAAATACCGTATGCTGACACATATCTATGGTATCTAAAAAAAAAAAAAAAAAAAATGGTCATGAAGAACCCAAGGGCAAGACAGGAATAAAGACGCAGACCTACTGGAGAATGGACTTTAGGACATGGGGAGAGGGAAGGGTAACCTGGGACAGAGTGAGTGAGTGGCATGGACATATATACACTACCAAACAAAAAATGGATAGCTAGTGGGAAGCAGCCACATAGCAGAGGAAGATCAGCTCGGTGCTTTGTGACCACCTAGAGGGGTGGGATAGGGAGGGTGGGAGGGAGGGAGATGCAAGAGAGAAGAGATATGGGGATATATGTGTATGTATAGCTGATTCACTTTGTAATAAAGCAGAAACTAACACACCATTGTAAAGCAATTATACTCCAAAAAAGATGTTAAAAAAAAATGAGATACATCCATACAATGGAATATTATTCAGCAATAAAAAGGAATGAGTTGCTGACACATACTACAACATGGATGAACCTTAAAAACAATACGCTAAGTGAAAGAAGTCACTCCCATGATCACTTATTGTATGATTCCATTTATATGAGATATCTAGGATAGGCAATTCCATAGGGATGGAAAGATTAGTAGTTTTTTAGGACTTCGGGAAGGTGTGTGTGGAAGAAAAGGGAGTGAATGCTAATGGGTCAGGATTTCTCTTGGGGGTGATATTCATACAACTCTTGTGAATATGGTTATACCATTGAATAGTACACTTACAATGAATGAATTGCATGGCATGTGAATTATATCTCAAAGAGCTGTTTAAAATATATATTTTTAAACATAGAGAATATGACATGTGAGCAATTCAAAGCCACAGAGTACTTAGTGGCATAAACAGGTTGGCTCCTCCCAGTCCCCAATTGTAAATCAATAGTAAGATCTGTAGTAAAATTGGTATAGATAGGGATATGGATATAGCTACAAAAGTAAACACAGGCTTTTAAAATGTTTTAAATTAGTATTAACTTCTATACTGAAATAGTTTGACTCACAAAAAGTTTCAGGAGTAATACCATATACTCTTCTCCCAGCTTCTTCCAATGATAACATCTCATATAACCATATATGTTATAGAAACAAGTTTTTAAATCATTTCCTAGTGTTCTTCTCCTGTTCTCTGTGACACATTTCTTTGTGTTTGAGAGTCTTCCATCTGTTTTTTCCCTGCCTCCAAGTTTGCCAAAACGGGACAAAACCTCCTTCACCACCAATACCACAGACTAAACATATACTGCTTGAAATTCCTGAGTTTGTCTCCAATGCCCATAAAAGGTAAGTATTGCCATTGTATGCACAGCCTCCTTCGAAATGTCCCTCAGAAAGGTACAGCCCTGTGGCCAGATGCACCACAAGCTGCAGAGCACAGCCTCAGGCTGAGGGGCCCAAGCGGGAGAGGGTCTCCTGAGCTCATAACTGACATCTGAGCTGTGCTCACCAGCCTTCAGAAGTGGGAGGCAAGAGAGCAAGTGTGAATGAGGGTGTGAAAAGCTGCACTTGAACATTCATCCCAAGGGTGGGAAGTGAGAAATGAGGCTGATGAAATTTCAAGTGAGGAAAGAGTAAGTCAATAGCAAAGGATGGGTCATGGCAGCCAAAGTAGATCTTGGGAGAAAACAGGGACAGAATGCAACCCTCAAATGGCTGAAGGCAAACGTGAGAAAAATGAAAAAATACTGGCTGTGTGCCAAAGGTAACATCCAACCAATTTCTAACTGCTAAGTAAAATTCATAAAATATAAGGAAGCATAGAGTCACTCAAGTTGATTTGAATAGGAGAATACAGAATATGAGTGGCATCCTCAGAAAGACTTTTCAGAGTTCTCTTGCAAGCTCTCCTGGCACCACTGCTCTGCCATCATCTCTTAGATGCTTTTAAGTTCAGCTAGAATTCTGGCAACATCGGGTAGTGGCTAAACCAGGCCTTAAATCCCCATCTATTCCAGCTGTATTATCTTGAGCTAGTTACTTTCCTGCTGTGAAATGGCTGCTCACCTATAAAGTGGGAATACTAGCAATAATAGCACCTACCTCACAAAATGGTTGGTGAGGATATATGAGAATAAGCATGCAGAGCACTCAGCATAACACTAGCTGGAAAATGCGCCAATAAATAGTGGCTGTAATTAACATAAGCACTGCTTTTCAGTGAAGAACCAAATCCATGCATGGCCTTGGAAGATCTCAGTCCCTCCAGCTGAAGATGCACAATATCCCCCATGAGCCCATCCTGATTGCTCTCCCACTTTGTCTTTGAGACAGGAGAAATGAGTTAAAGCTTTGAAGCTTTCACCTCTTCACTGGTCTGTCCTCATCATTTCTGGACAATAAGGGCAGTTAAAATGACTTTGAAGACATTGCAAGTATAATCTCAACTACAGCCTAAATGAGGACTGCTGGGAACCAGTAAGAACAGAGACCCCTTCCCTTTACCCCCACCCCATCCCCCTTGGAAGTAGTCACTGGGAGAGGGCTGGAACTGTTTAAATAGAAAGCTGCAGAGATGGAACTTAAAGTGGCTACAGGAGATAGAGTCAAACCACTATAAGAAGTGCAGAGATTTCAACTTCAGAGAATGCAAAGGGCAAGAAGCTTGACTTTTAGTTATGTGGTCCCATATCCTTCCCTGCAATTGCCTCATTTCTGTGTTCTCTTTACAAACAAACAAACTGTCCAATTTCATTTATATGAAATATCCAGAAGAGGTAAATCCATAGAGATATAAGTAGATTGGTGTTTGCTCCAGGGATCAGAGAGAGTGGAGAATAGGGAAAAACCACTTAATGGGTATGGGGTTTTATTCTGAGGTGATGGAAATATTTTTGGAAATAGCTAGAGTTGGTGTTTGCACAATATTGTGAATGTATGAAGTGCCATTGAATTTTCTCTCTAAAATGGTTAATTTTATATAAATTTCACCTCAATAAATTACCTTAAAAAAAAAACCTTCCTGAAAAGAGTTGTTTCTACTTTCTACTCTAATTGTTCATCTCTCAATTTCTCTGAACCTCATGCAAATCGGGCTTTCACCTCCATCACTCCACCCAAACTGCTAATGTTATGGTCATAATGACATCCAGGATAATAAATAGCATGGTCACTTGTAGCCACACGTAGCTGCAAAGAAAGCTGTAAAGTGAGGTCTTTATTCCAGGCAGCCACATCTCAACTAAAATCAGCCTTTTTATTACTAAAAAAGAAGGGGGAAATTAATAATAAGGAATAACTAGCAGTCTCTGGCAGTCTCCTTAAGGGTAAACCATTTGAACACTGGAAATGAAATGTGTAGCCTCCAAATTTGGGCAGGGTGGTTTTAAAAGAAAAACATTAGATCAGTTCAGTAGACGATAAAAAAGAAAAAAAGAAAAGAAAAAGAAAAATTTTGATAAACAGAGAACACAAAGAGAGAGGAAATAAAAACACAACCATTAAAACAGAGATTCTTTCATGTAATTGGTGCATTTCATCTAAGTTATCAAATTTGTGGACAAAGAGTTGTTCATAATTTCCCTTTTACTATCATTTTAATGTCCATGGGATCAATAATAATGACCCCTATTTCATTTCTGATATTAGTGATTTGTGTCTTCTCTTTTCTTAGTTAGTCTGGCTAGAAGTTTATCAATCTTATTGATCTTTTTCAAAGAAATAGCTTTTGGTTTTTTGACTTTATTATGTTCTTGTTTTCCATTTTATTGGTTTCTGCTCTGATTTTTATTATTTCTTTTCTTCTGCATACTTTGCATTTAATTTCTTCTTTTTCTAGTTTCCTAAAATGGAAGCTTAGGTTATTACTTTTAGGTCTTTCTTCTTTTCTAACATATATATTCAATGCTATAAATTTCCCTCTAAGTACTGTTTTTGCTGCATCCTGCAAATTTTGAAAAGTTGTATTTTCATTTAATTCAAAATATTTTTTTAACTTCTCTGAGACTTCTTTCTTTGACCCATGTATTATTTAGATGTGTGTTGTTTAATCTCTAGTATTTTGGATTTTGCCAGCTATCTTTCTGTTATTGATTTCTAATTTAATTTCACTGTGGTCTGAGAGCATACTTTGTGATTTCTATTCTTTTAAGTTTGTTAAGGTGTATTCTTATGGCTCAAATTTTGGTCTGTCTTGGTGAATGTTCCATGTGAATTTAAAAAGGAAGCATATTCTGCTGTTGTTGAATTTAGTCATCTATAAATGTCAACTAGATCCAGTTGATTGATTATGCTATGTATTTCAACTATATTCTTATTGATTTTATGACTTCTGTATCTGTCATTTACTGACAGATGGGTATTGATGTCTCCAACTATACATTTGTCTATTTATCTTTGCAGTTCTCTTAGTTTTTACCTCAGGCATGTTGATGTTTTATTCGTGCATACGCATTAAGGATTATTATGTCTCCTTGGAAAATGTACCCTTTTGTCATTATGTAATTCCCCTCTTAATCCCTTGATGATTGTCCTTGTTCTGAAGTCTGCTGTAAGACAGAGGTTTCTATATTAGATACAAAATCAAAATAAAGTTCTTTACTGTTTACAAAAGAATCTACTAAAGAATATTTTACACAGAAAGGTTGAAAACAACGTGTTGGTAAAAACAAACAAACAAACAAAAAAACTAACCAAAAATATTTGGTGTGGTGATCAGGAAAAATAGAATTTAAAAAGTAAAGTAGAGTATTAAAGTAGAATTCAATAGAATTAACAAAATTAACAACTTTAATTCACAAAATATAATTTAATCTAAGAGGGATACTATACAATAATAAACATGATATAACAAATATATATGTGTATGTACCTATCAACTTAACCTTAAAATACATAAAGCAAAAACTAACCTAATTACAAAAAGAAATTAATAAATTTACAACACACTATTTTAGAAAGAACAAGCAGACAAGAAAATTGTAAGAATGAATAAATTTGAACAATATCATTAACAGATTTAACCTGATGGATATATAGAGAGAGGACCCTGTACTTTAAATAAAGAATATGTTTTTATTTTTCAAAAATACATGAATCAATTACAAAAAAAAGGCTACATATTGGTAATTGTTTTTTTCTGCTTAAAGCATATTAGACTTTAGAATACTGATTCTGTGATTACACAATATCTACTTTTTAATAGGACCAGGGTAAGTCAAATTCAAACATCCAAGGCTGCTCATATAGGTCATTTGAAGGGAACACAGACTCATAAATGAAGCCTCACAAAGTAAGTATCAACGTTTACCGAAGAATCATTATCATTTAGAACATTTTCCCTGATACTGCAATTAAACAAGAAACATTAAAAATGTTTTTAAGTAAAACATTCCATAAAGAAAAAAGAAAAATACAAATCACACAGCTTTTCTCACCATTGTCAGGAAATTAGTCTTCAAGTCACTGTCATGCACAAGAAGAGTGATTTTAACAATTTAAATATCTATTCCTAAGTCATAATCATATAACTCCATATTTTTACCCAGTTTAAAACTTTTCCGCTTCTCTGGCTCCAGCCTGCTTCACCCAGGAAATTACTAGAGGAGCAGGGGATAGTTGATTTTTTTCTCCTTCTGCGTCTTGCTCTCCACTATCTCTGCCTCCCTCTCAGGTTGCCTCTGAGCCTATAGAGTTGGGGGTTGGATGGAAGGGATACAGGAGGAGGAGAGGTAAGGAGCAGGAAACCTCTCACCTGCACAGACCTAACCTGGAGATGGTACTCTGGGCATGGCAGATGTCCTGCTAATTATTCCTCTCTTAGGGCAATTTGTGGCTTCCTCAGAGACAATCCAAATGGGACCCTTGGGTTGCAACTGCCAGTCTGATCCAGGCACAGATTCACTCCAGTCCTTATGCTCCCCAGTTCTAACAGGGCTATTTCAATGTACTTGAATTCTGTCCTTGGGGCACCCTCTTTATGGCTTAAGAAGAAACAGAGCAGAATCACTCCCCTTCTCCACTCCCAGAGGTGGGGTAGGGACAGGGGAGTGAAATACACAGCTCTCTGCCATCTCTCTACACAGACTTCTTCTATTGCCTTGGCCTCTAACTTGATCCCTCTAAATGATGATGGGCTAAATGTACCCGAATGAGTTTTGTGACACTCTCTTTGAAAGTCTTGCATAGGTGGTCTAAACACTGTTTTGGGATCTGGGGTAGTTGGCCTATTGTTCTGGGCCTTTGAAGCCAGAAAGAGGGCATTTTAACAATCTGTGACATGACCAACATTGTTATTAAGCAATGGGACAAATACATCTAGAAGGGTATCTTTGCCTTGCTGAGTCTCCACTTCTAGAAACATACATTATACATCTGCACAGTATTCCCAACTTAACCCCAAGGCATCAGTGTTGCAGATGCCAGGAAGCTGTGGCAGCAGGGAAGGGAGATCATCTGGAGGCAAGAGAAGATCCAGTCTTTTCAGCTTTCCTCAAATTTTGAACAATTGGTTAGCATTGTGAATTTACAAACTGCTTTCTTCTTTTGTTTCATTTCATACTCATGGTGACCACTATGAGTCTGTGTTATTATCCCAATTTCTTTTTACAGAGTAGTATACTGAAACTCAGAAAACCGAATTCTTGTTTAAGGTTATGCAGCTGGTTTACAGCACAGAGGAACTTGAACTCCTGCCTTCTCTCTAGGATACCATACCTTAGACTGTCTGCATGTGAGGCCCACAGTTTTACCTTCTTCTTACCAGCAAGTTGAGATGAAGTCGATTTTCAAAAGGCAACATTTCCAAAAAAAGGAGGCTGAATAATCCTGCTAGAAACCACCATCATTCAAATTAAGAAGTTCCACTAAGTAATTACATATATATTTGGAATTGTATATTGCAGAATATCTTAGATATATGGTTTTCTAGGAAGATGTTTGTCATGTTTGGTGTTCTAGCTCTGAGGTTGGAGATAAGTCTCAGAAAATATTGGTCTAATAAGGAAGGAACACTAAGTAAAAGGCTCCAGATGGACAGTACTCCAAGTTGGATTGGACAAAGGTTTGAGTAAGTTTGTGATTTATCACATGTTAATTTTCAAAGCAAATTAAAATATTTCCTTGAATTTTGTGGCCCCCAAATCTTGTGACTGCTTATCGCACTGTCCCTGCCAGCTGCAGCAATTTGGAAGAAATAAGTGACCTCTCAAAAGAGTGAGCGAGAGAGTTCAGGATGGTATCAACAGTGTGGGATGAGACTATTTGGCTTCCAGATGTGTCTCTAGTAAATGAATTTTCTCAGAGGACCCATCAACACAATGTATAAGACAGACTTCAGGACTGTCACTACTAGCCTATTCAGCATGGATCTGTAACAAGCAGGACCCTACGGGACCCTCCCGGGACTGACCCCTCCTCCATATCCTCTGCTGTAGCTCCTCTCTGAAGTACATAGATAATAGTATTCTATGCATATTTCCTGAGTTTTTCAGATGCTAAAAACCACCACCAAATGGAAGAAATTAACTACTTGATGATCATGAGCATGTTGCTCCCAGATCTTCTGGCATCTAAGGATTGATCACCATCAACCAGACAATTGTGCATAAGCTGATCACATATCCTGGGATGCCCCTCCCTCACCTGACTGATAAAAATGCTTTGCTGAAAACCTTCGAGGAGTTCAGGGATTTTTCTGAGTGTGAGTCACCCATTCTCCTTGAATGACCCTGCAATAAACCTTTCTCTGCTCCAAACTCCGATGTTTTGGTACTGTTTGGCCTCACTGTGGGTCGGGCACATGAACTTGTATTCGGTAACAGATCCTTTATTGATTGTCACACCCCAGTTCAGGAAAGCAACAAGCAGGGATCCTTAGCTGAAACGACAGCAGTTCTAATTACTTTATCATGATTGCACTACTTGTGTTTTATTAGTAAAAAACCAATTTTTTATATCTAATTTAATTCCAATTAGAGGAAGGGAATTAATTATATGACTATATGTGGGACACTTTGTTTTTCAGTTTTAGCTGCCTAGAAGAAGAATCATTTTTAAAACACCTCCAAGTAAAAATAAATTAAGGAATAGTTTGATCATACAGATATTCAGGGAGATGATTCAAGCCCAAGACACATAAGCTGGAAAAAATGGACTAAACTGCTTGGGAAAGGGAGTTTCAAGTGCTCAGCATCACAGAAACAGCACTGAGATTGAGCAACTGGGGCTAAACCGAGACCCAGGAGCCTTTCTCTCTGGTCCTCAGTTGTCCCATCCACAAAATGGAGCCAGCATACAAATCTAAAAGCACAGAAGTCCATCAACTATTTCATAAAGTCTATTCAAAAGGTTACATTTATGGGTACAAGATACCTGTCCATGAAATCCCCTGCAGTGAATTGAGGGAGAGAAAAGGAAAGGTATCTGGGTCTGGTAAGAGGTAGAGGCATAGTGGGGAATAGCTCCTGGGGAGAGCTGCCTGGGTATAAATACTAGCACAGCCACTCACTGGACACGTGACATGATGGGGGAGATCATTACCCTCCTCTGTGCTTCAGCTGTGTCATCTGTAAAACCCCATAGGGTTGTTGTCAAGATCAGACAAGTTTGCATTATAAAGTGTTAGAATAGAATGTGGTACGAACTAAGTACTCAGCAGGTATTATCTATATGTATTCTTCTTTTTCATACAAGCAGAGGTACATAGACTTAACTTGAGGAAACATTCAAGGTGAGGCAGAAGGAAGGATCAGGCAAACAGTGTTAGCTAGATTATGAAAGGGAATTCTGATTATATTTTAGTAGTATTTAGATGAGCAATCATCGGTATTTGATGCTCTGTGATGTACAGACACCGTACTGGGCACCTCATGGTCTTTGATGTTCTCAACAGTCTTTCAAGGTGGATAGTAAGATATTACTACTCTGCTCATTTGCAGATGAGGAAAGTGAAGTTCGAGTAAGTTGTCCAAATCCATACGGTGACAGAACCCTGATTCAAACACAAGCCCATCTAAGCTTCAGAGACCTGAGGTTGTTTCAGAGTAAACTGCGGCTCTCCTCTGCATGGCCGGGCTGGGCGGGCACTCTGCTGAGTGCTTTCCTTTATACAATGTTTCCAGAGCTTTCGGCCCACAGAATGCGGACAGCACCACCTCTACTTCTTTTCTCAAAGAGCTGAGCCAAGCCTTCTACTTTATGCTACACAGTCCTCACCAACAACAGGGAAGTGGGATGCACCTCAAATTTTTCAGAGTAGGAGTTGAGATGACATTGCTGACAACACTTGGATATATTTATTTTCAGCCATGCCAACTGGCACTGTGGCACCTCGTTGTGAATAATGAGTCTCATTCAAGTTGGAAGGATGACTCATCACCTGTCAGGGCTAACTAATGAGCCTTGCTGACTGCAGCCTGAAGCACTTGGAGACGGTCCAGGGACCCTCTCTCATTAGTGCCAGGGGGCGCCCCACCCTCCCCTCCCATCATGAGCACGTCTCAGGGCTTAGAGTCCCCAGAGCCACTTCCAACCACCACCCTGCCCACAGTGAGAAGGCAAATGCAAGGAGAGATGCACGCATAGCCTAATTATCCCAACTAATGGCCTGTCACAGCACGAGAGACTGTGAAATCTTTACCTAGGGGTGGGTTCCCAGGCTTGAATATTTATTTTTAATTATGACATCTCATAAAGTTACAAGAAGTTGGAATTTGCCTTGTCGTGACATTTAGGAATCCCAAATCCTGTAGTATTTTGTTTACTTTGGGTGAGTCTTCTTATTAGGCATGCTCCCCAGCTGACCGACCATTTGTGGTCATCACACATCTCATGTTTGCTTGGCTGCAGCAAGAAGCAGTCTGTTGCAATCACTGGTCATTTGTATCTGTTCAGAAGATTTATAGGGAGAGGGTATTATGGCAGAAAACAAGTTTCTAAGTTGAGGCTGCAGGGCTCAGCTCTGCAATCAACCTGCTTGCAAATTTGTGTGGTCCCTTTACTTCTCTGGTCCTCATTTTTCAAATGTGGTTTTTAAAATTATGGCTAAATTAGGTGATTTCTAAGGATTTTGAGATAATCAAATCTATCCTCCGACTCTAGAAACAACCACACCTGAGCCTTGCCAAGGGGAAACTATTCTGTTTAAAATCCTGCAGAGAGAAATGTTTCCTAGCCTCTCCCTTCCTGGCCTTTTGTCCAGAGACACTCCTGGAGTTGACAATCTTTCTCATAAGCGAGGTGCTTTCTTGAACTTTCTCTTCATGACAACCATTCTACATCATTAACTGGGGTTTTAATAAAACATGAGCCTATTTATTATCAGAAACCTGTCCCTCTCTTTCTCTCCTGTTAGAGCTGCTGGGACTATGAAATCAGGTAACCAGGGGCAGAGGAATTGCCCCCTCCCTGCAGAGTTACCTGACCCTTGCAGATAGGAGAAAAAAGTGAGGGAGACACCTTTCTCCATCTCTCCTCCCAGGCTAAACCCCACTTGTGCTGTCGGGGACATCATAAAAAAGTAAACAAGATCGGGGCTTCCCTGGTGGCGCAGCGGTTGCGCGTCGGCCTGCGGATGCAGGGGAACCGTGTTCGCGCCCCGGTCTGGGAGGATCCCACATGCCGCGGAGCGGCTGGGCCCGTGAGCCATGGCCGCTGAGCCTGCGCGTCCGGAGCCTGTCCTCCGCAACGGGAGAGGCCACAGCAGAGGGAGGCCCGCATACCACAAAAAAAAAAAAAAAAAAAAAAAGTAAACAAGATCAAAGAGTTTGAAGGCATATAGACAAGGTTCAGTTCTCAGCCTTGTACTTTCTACTTGTGAGATATTGGGTGAATTTTCTCTCTGAGCTCTAGCCTTATCAATGGAATAAAGATAAAAATACCTGCCTTGCAAGATTGTTTGAAAAATAACTATGAAAAACACAAATAAAGGGCTTACAACCACTCAGACAATTCCAAGAACTATCAGAACTGAAATCTAAGTCCCCTGATTACCAACCATGTCCTCTTTCCCCATCTGAAGATGGGGTCAACCCTTCCTTTCTAATCAGGGTCCCCCTGTCTTCACTTCCTACTCAGAGGTGGTGCTGTCCAGACTCAGACAGACATGCCCATTCAAGGATTCCAAGCCAGATTTTGAACTGCATTGATGGTCAGTCCTTAACACAGGCAGGAAATTCTGTGGCAGGCAGCTTGTCAGTAGTGTGAAAACCCAGGAAGACACTGGAAATGGAAGATTGTGGTGTGCTCTGGTGAGTGGAAAGGGAAGCACTCCTATTCCTGATGTTGGCACAAAGACCTGCAGCGGCCATCCTGCTCTGGGGGAAATGGAGCATCATCTGGAGACCAGTCAACACTCATTTGCCTCCTCCAGTCTCTAAACCATGGAAACCTGCAGCCCTCAAACATGTTTCACTTGGCCCACACAGTGGTTTTGAAAAATCCTATTAGTTGCCAAGATTTAAAAATTCATAGAGTACACATCAAAATTCGGGTTTACAGTTTCTTTTCTTTTTTTTATAATCTAAATATTTCTGCATAGCAGCAATTGCCCAGGGTGGAGTAGATGCAGGCCCTCTAGGCTAGAAGCTCTCTCCCTAGCCTCCACCCTTCCCTGTAGTTATAACTCATCTTCTTAACGTGACACTCAATGACTCTTCCAGGGACCTGAGTTGGAACCTGATTCATTTAACAAATCTTGTGCCAGGTACTGTGCTGGACACCAGATGTACAAAACAGACTAGTGAGATACACAAACAATGACAATGGGACCCAGGAGCTCTAATAGACATAGACAAAGGGCTACAGGAATCCAGAGGTGGGAAAGACTAATTGCCTAACAATAATATCAGCTATCATCTACTGAGTGCTTACTATATGCCAAGCATTTTGCCTGATTGAGGAATCAGGGATGGCTTCGCAGGAAGGTTTCCCTTCAAGAATAAGAAAATTGTCAGCTAGAGAAAGATATTTCAGACAAAATTGAATATTCAAAGGATTGTGAACAAGCCTAGCAGGTTCAGTGAACAAAGGAAAACTGCACAGGATAAGGGAAGGGGCTACAAACTTAGTCTGGGACTAGAGGGAACCTGAACTCTATCTTACAACCAGTGAGAGGGCATCCAAATTTTAACCAGCTCCTCTATGGCCCTTCCTGAGGGCAGGCTTAGATAGAGGTAATGGATCAAGGATCCTGAAAAGGAGAAGGGACAGAAGGATGGAGCCACTACTCTGTCTGGACCTTTGGGAAAGAATGCTGGTGTAAATTAGCCTAGTCTTGTCCCCACCACCCTTCACCCAACTATCCTATAGAATATGTTCAGGGAATTCAAAGTTGCATGTATATTAGTCCAAGCCCAAAATGATAAGGAAATTGAAGCTGGTGCCAAACATACTGACAGTGCATTTGAAACCCAGTGTGATTCATTTCCCTCTCTCTTGAGTTGATCATACTCCTCCCCCATGAGAACAGATGTTTGAGTCTTTGTAAATGTCTATGAACATACATCTCTCCACTCAAAGCCATGCTTAAAATACCTTTCATAAATATGTGCTTTCATCACTGCTCCTTCTAGCATTTTCTCTATTTTCTGTTAAATCCTTCTTTGTGAATCACTTCTTTTTTGGCAACACTCATTCACACTAATATGCAAAGGGGTCACAGGGCAGGTCTGGGGCCACTTTGCCATGCAGATTATTTAGGAGAAGCAACACGAGAGCCCTTTGGGAAATTCTCGCATGTAACTAAATCAGAAAGTAATATCCTGTTTTGTCTGCACTCTGCACTAGTCCTCATGTGTCCTGTAGAGGAATCCCGGAGTTTCTCCCTGCTCGCTGAAAGATAAACAAACCGCTGGCTCCCAGCCCTACCCTCGAGCTGTCCTAGGGAATTACACTGAAAACAAAGTGTCATCAAACTGAACCAAAAAGATGGAAACAAAACCTTAAAGATCTCAGTAGCTGCTAACTTCACTTCTTGGAGCAGAAATTTTGATTTTTGCATTTTTGAAAGACAAGCATTTATATCAAGAGTATTTGACTCTCAAACTTTTCATTTAAGAGGATCTCCTTTTTAGCTTCCAATACTTTCAAGAATTCTCCAGAATACTCACTGTCAATATCAAGCAGTTGAGAATAATAGTAATTCAGTAAGAGTTTTTAGAGGAATTTTAATTCTATTAATTATAACAGTATATTTATCTGCCCATTGAAAATGACAATATATATACATATAAAGCATCTCTCTTCTGCTCGGTCTGAGGTGTTGCCAACAATTTCTCGGAAAGCATTTTGATCATGGAGGTCTTTGCAAGAATTTTCCTTCCCATACTCCATCCCCAACAGGAGTCCTCCACTCACAGATTGAAAATCACCGTGACTCAGAAGAAACAACAAGGGTGCAGTGTTTTGTGTTTCTTTTAGGTTTGTTTTTTGTTTTGTCAAAGAACAGAATTCACTGTGATATCTGTAGAAAACTATTGGGATTTGGTGAAAGTCCTGTTACATTGTGCTCTCTGTCTGCCTTCCTCCTGTTTGAAATATCTCCTCAAAGGGTAGGAAACTTTGAAGTTCTCTTTTATCATTTATTTTATCATTGGGTAATCTTGTTTTAAGGTCTGTGGCTCCATACTTAGTATCTAGTACTGTAGTTTCTCCTTTGGGATTTCAGGAAGGACCAGAGTTATCCGGACTCAACACAAGAAGAAACATAGTAATGAGGCTTGAAAGAGAATCTTAGGTCAATAAGATCCCAAAGTTCTGTAAAGAACTTAGCAATAAACCACATTCATTATTTTACCACATACTGATGTGCACCACGTGTCAGGTAATGGGAGGCAAAGATTTAAAACTCTGGCCTCAAGGGAGTGACAGAAACAAGGTGGGGGTGTGTTTGAGCTTATTTCAGAGCTGCGAGGCGCAGAAACCTAAGTGAGATAAACTCCGTGAGAGGAATAGATGAAGTGTTATAGGAGTTCAGAGACAGGAAAATGGTCCTCCACCCAGGTGAGATCTGGGTAGGCTTACAAAAGAATCAGTATTTGAGTTGAGCCTCAAAAGACAGGGAGATTTGGACATTCTTTAAATCCCATGCTGGCTATAATGTTTGTGCTTTGGGTCCAGAAATTAGAATTTTGGGGAAATAGCCACTTTGCTTTCACTTAATCAGGGAAGGTTTTTCAACAGAGGATATGTGAAGGAATCTTTGAAAGAAGGTAAAAGGCACACTCCTTTTAGCAGACAAGACAGTTTAAAAGCCTCCTGACTGTGTGCACTGGTCATAAAAATTCAGGTTCCAGTCAATCTGAGTGAATGACTTTTCCTGTTACATGTAGAACTGTGTCCCTATCAAGTTCATATGTTGAAGCCCTAACCCTCAGTACCTTAGAATGTGACTGTATTCAGAGACAGAGTCTTTCAAGATGTAATTAAGGTAAAATGAGGTCATATCGGTAGGCCCCAATCCAGTCTGACTGGTGTCCTTATAAGAAGAGGAGATTAGGACACAGACCACGTGAAGACATAGTAGAGAAGATGTAACAGAGAAGAACAAACCTGACTCCATATTGGATCTATTCCTTTAGCTCTAACATTTGTGATCTGTTTCCTGTGCTTAGTCATACTGGTTCTGCACCTTTTGTAAAAGAATATTGCCTATAGCCTGAAATATACAGGATAGCCTATTCTCAAGGCTCTGACCTTTAAAGGTGTAACACTTTTCCATTCACATAGAGCTAAAAAGTTGCAGAACAGAGAATAACATTTGTCTTGTTGGAGGTTTACGGAACATTGTGACCTGACCTATGTGGACAGCTGCAAGAACAAAGGATTCCAGCATCAAGAAGTTTGCAACAACTAGCCATACCCCCCTTTCAGTATAAAAGAAGGCTGAATATTAACTCAGGTAAGATGGTTATTTGGGACACTAGTCCACTATTTTTTGGGTCTTCTGGTTTTCCAAATAAAATCACTATTCCTTGCCTCAACAACTGTATTGGCCTTTTGTGTGGCGAGCAGTACAAGCTTGGACTCGTAACAAAGGAGGTCATCTACAAACCAAGGAAAGAGGCATCAGAAGAAATTAACCCTGCTGAAAACCTTGATATTGGACTTCTAGTCTCCAGAACTGTAAGGAAATACATTTTTCTTCTTTAACTCACCCAGTCTGTGATATTTCATTATGGCAGCCTTGGGAAACTTAATCATTCACTGTAATAGTTTCCTGATCTTAGACTCATAATGCCTCCTAGATTAGCATTTTTACTATACATCCCTATGCAAAAACCATCAACATTTTATACCTAATCACCTCCCTGGGCTTCATCTTTCACAGTCCTTCCCTACTTCCCACCACAGCAGCCCTCCCTACTTTCCCACTTCACATTTCACTCTCTGAACTCACAAGAAGATTCATTACCTTATGTCTTTTTCTATACCTTCTCCTTTGCCTAGAATGTTCTTATGCTCTCTTATTTATTTTGGGAATTCCCTGTAATTCTTCAAACTTCAGATCAGAAGCACAACCTCTGAGCAGGCTTCCCTGGCCTCCTCTATCCAATACTTAGATCATGTCCTCCTCTATATTCTGAAAATAATTATGTTATTGCGCTTATAGTGATATTTCACTTTGCTAAACACTGACCTCTTTTATAGACTATGTCTGGTTCATCTCTGTAGCACCTAGCATCATGATTCCAGCACCTAGCACAGATCCTAGCACACAGCAAGTACTCAATAAGTGCTTATTGAATTGAACAAATAATTGAATAGGTTATCATCAAATAAATTCACATTTTAACAAGCATTTTCTCCATAGCAAACTGATGTGAGACAACACAAAAATACATCTTTTTGCTTGCCATTACATTGATATAGCATTTAACTGCTTGTCAAACACTTTTATGATTATCAAATATATATGTTAGGAACTAAAAGCGACCTTAGATCCTGGAGCAAGCATCTTCATTTGTAAAGGAAGAAAATTAAATGAAGTGAAGAAATTTATCCAAAGTCACATGGCTAGTCAAATAGAAGACACAGAACTAAAACACACACTGACATCTAACCCAGTGATCTTCCACTTATCCAAATTCTAGTCATTGTTTCAGGACTAGAGCAAGTCCCATATCCTTCATGGAGCCTCTTCTGATTGCTCCAATCCATGCCAACACCTCACTTCTCTAGAGTTATGTTTGGCCCAACCTTTCTTGGCTCTTACTCTTGCTTTTACACTGATTGCTCCATGACTCATTTTTCAGAACAGGTCCTAAGTCAGGAAGACATAGATCGAAATCCAGCTCTTCATCCTCCAACACACACACATACACACTCACACACACAGAGGTAGACAGACACACATGCACACATACTTGCATACTGACCAAAAATAAACTGGGGTGGGGGCTTCCAAGGGAAGGGAGATTTCTGGGACATTTGCAGGCAGGATGACATCTCTAGGGCTACAGTAGAAGAGGTTCAATATGGGGCAGAAGGAGCCTTAGCCCAGGATGTGGCAGGTGAACCCTTTAGTGGACCTTCTTCATGGTCAGAACGTCTGAAGAGTCACAGATATGAGAAAATATGGACTGTTTAGATCTTGTGGACACTAGGGAAAGCCAGTCACCTCAGGGTATTTAACAACCTCACCCATTTCCCTAAATTCTAGGTGTGCCAAGATAGGCAGAAGGTAAAGAAGCCCTGCTTTGTCATCCCTGCACCATCTCTGACTGTTCCACCCAGATTGCCTAGTGCTGGCTCGTGGTATGGACAGAATATTCCATGAGGTACCTGCAGTCTGTTGTGACCAACAGAGCCCTGGCAACTTGAGGTCACCCTGTGACAGTCATGAGTGCCCTGGGGCCTACTGATAGTCATGAAACTTTACCTTAGGAAATGCTATACGGTGTTCTGGAGTCAATGTCTGAAAGTGTGAGTGCAGATTTTGAGGGGTGTTGCCTGGGAGAAAGTTTTCTGGGCAACTAAACATAAAGTGAACTTTATTGGGAAAAAGAACTTGGCATTTTATTTTCTGTCCTAGATTAGGAAAAGTTAAAATTTCTGATAAATTCATATCATTGTGACAAGAAAGACTGAAGGACTGGCATTGTCTTTGGTGGAGGTTATCCTTGAGACCAAGCTGTCAGAATATTGAGCCTAGAAGCAAATAGAAAACTAAATAGGTCCCACTCTTAGAGGTTAAATAGACTTGCTAGAAAAAGAACTGAGGGAAGAGAAATCTAACATTTGAAATTTTGAAAACTATTTCTGTTTGCCAAGAACTCTATTTACTGTACTTATGGAAAAAAATGTAAAAGTAGCTTGAAGTTTACATAGATAAATTGTCATTGATTTTAAATAAACAAATATTAATTCTGTCCTTTTGCCCTTAACAATACCTGGAGTGGAGGGCAAGGATGAAGCGTATATATCTTTCATGTACGTACTAGGTCTTCAAAAACTATCTATTAAATGAAAAAATTAATGGATTGTTGAATTTTGTTAAGTTGATTTTGTTTTTATAATCTCCTCTAATTTCATGTGTATCAGAAAATAATTTTCTAATTTAGTAGGTCAACTATTCTGAACTACAGCGTTTAGCATTTCCCTGGTAGATTCATGAGCAAGACCAGTCTCTTCACTCTGGGTTTCCCAGTCTTAAACTGCTGCTGAGTGTGTTTAGTGGTTGACACTACTAATTTGTTTTAGGACTGCTGGGTATAACTCTCATGGTGGTAACTATAAGAGCTAGCATTTAATGAATGCTAGTACCAGACACTGTGTGCCAGACACTATGCTAACCACCTTACATGTATTATTTTACTTTATTCTTCATAAGTTCTAGAAGATAGGTGCTCTTATATGCTCCTTCTTAATCTTAAGAGACAACGTGTTAAATTACTGTCTAGCAAGTGAATAAACCATTGAGTTTCTCTCTCTCTCTCTCTCTCTCTCTCTCTCTCTCTCTCTGTCTCTGTCTCTCTGACTCCAAAGTTTAAGCTCTTGTTCATTGTGCTAAACCCACCCCAGTAACAGGGAAAAATATAGGTTCACAGGACAAAATGTCCTGTGCATATGAAGTATATGCTGTATAGACCCACCCTCCAAAGACCTATACTTTCAGTATAATTACTTAATAGCAGGTATGGCCTATGGCCAAGCCATTTATACTTCTTAGTCTGAGCTCCATTCTGATTCATGGTCCATGCTCATTTATTAGGATGAATGTAATCCTACCCCATAAACCTGAGTGATACGTTAACTCAGATTCTAAAAGTTCTTCAACATGGGTCACCAGTTTGTCTAACCCTAAGAACTATATCTTCTAAAAGAATTACCAAACCCCATTACCAAGGATATCTGCTAGTCTAAAGCAATTACTGATTAATTCTGGAAAATATTCAAGAAATTTGAACAAAGATTCTGCAGAAAAACAATGAATCAATGCTGTCTCTCTGAAGGGCATCATAAATTTTAATGTGGTGAGTTTCAATATTACATTCTTGCTTGATCCCATACCAAATAAGAAGTTCCAGATGAATTTCCAGGTGTCATCTAAGGAAAGTCTTAAGAAAACTTTCTGTAGTGTTTTTTTCCCCCTCAGCATTATAAGTAGACAATGTTGATTAAACTTAACTGCTATTGTATAGCATTGTTTTCATCATTGATTAATTATTTCTCTGGATGTGATAAATTCTAGAATTTAGACAGAGAATCAGTTAATTTTGCATAGAGAAGTGAGAAATCATAGGTGACATCAGGTGTTTTCTGTTTTCTCCAACCAATTTTTCTTTGCTAAGAGCCAACTACTAGCAATCAAGAAGTCTACAACTTCCTATCCTTGTCACTTTCCCTAATGAAATTAATTCTGATCTAGAAGCTGATAGATAATAAAATGTCTTAAGCAGGCCATTTAAAAAAAGAGATGGAAAAAAAGGAACTGGAATCTTAGCAAAGCAGAACAATGTGATAATTGGCACAAAACAACAGGAATTGAATATTGGAGTGCAACGCTTTGGAAGTCCACAGAAGCCTCAGCTCTTCTGAAAGGGCTAAGACTGAATCTTATAGATCAAATGAATCTTTCTAGAAATCCTTGAGTGTGAGAGTTACGATCAATGTTAAATAGCCTAAAATTAACACTGTCATTGCTGCCTAGATTAATTCTTTCTTAAATGCATTGTTGTATAATATCCAGGAAACTGCCTGTCCAGACAGTATCCACATGCAGCTATAGCCTGAGGCTGGATTTCTGGGTACAATTATTTGCCCTCTTTCTCAATATGGGAGGCAGGACCTGAAATGAAACAGAGGCTGCCCAGTGGTGCAAAGCCCAAGGAGGTGAGTCCATCATGAAGGCACTGGAGAAATAGGCAAACGGATGCCCTGTTGGAAGGCTGATTACCCCAGTCTGTTTAATGGAAGGATGCTAGAAGATCCCAACTGTCTTTCCATTTCTCTCCTTCCTTGCTGAATCCTTTTATCTAACTATCACTGTCCATCCCCTAGGGAAAAAAAAAAAAGACATGATGCACAAAATTAAGAAACATGGGGAAAATTATAAACGTTCTAGAAATTTTATAAATTTCCTTTTTTAAAATTCTCAACTTCCATCTTGAAAGGATGCTCAGTAACCTCTTTCATACCATTTAAAATGCTAGTACAGGTACAGTTATTAAGCACACAGCTATTAGGAGACAATTCTCCGGGGTCTGTGGCATGTCTGAACACCTTGCAAGCAGAATCATTGACTATCCTTTCTTTCAGACTATATTTTAAAGGGTATGTGTACAGCAAACAGCCTTGGAAAAATGTCTCCCTCCAGAGAAAAGAGCAAACATGCTTACTGCTCATTAAAAAAGATACTGTTCATTTAAAAATATACATTTTTGTAACTATGTATGGTGACAAATATTAACTAGATTTATTTGATGATCATTTTGCAATATATACAAATACCTAATAATTATGTTGTACACCTGAAACTACCATGATGTTTATGTCAATTATACCTCAAAAAAAAAAAATCATCTAGGAGGTTAGTTGAGAAAAACTCTTCAGAAGAACCGTTAGAACTCCACGTGACCCCAGTGGAGTGAGCGCATGAAAGAGTCATAACACAAGGAGAGGGGGCTTTTTTCTGAGCCTGCATTTTGCAATTTTCTTTTTTGTAATTCACATGCTGTATCTTTAAAGTGCTTATATTATTGAAAAGAAAAAAAAAAAAAAGATATGGTCCCTTAGCTCCAGGTTCCTCCCCTGTAATGAAACCTACTGGTCTCCTACCAGCATCCCTGAAACTGGCAGGCTAACTTGTTAGGGTAAAATCTCAGACCTTTCACAATTCTTGGCAACAGCACAGTGGCTGGTATACAGAAGTTGCTGAGTAAATGTTGGTTTCCTCACATAGGTCGCCCTCCCGCAAGCAGCAGCAGGGTCTGCTGTTTCTAGGGCCCGCATCCTAGTCGGCGTCTCAGTGTGGTCCGTTTCTCTCCTCCCTGCTCCGCAGGCTGGTCCTTTGGGTTCTTCTAGTTAAGGAAGGCTTCTGCTTCTTTGATCCCTCAAGTTTCCTCCACTCTGCAGGATCCTTGCCCCCCTGTAGGTTCTCAGGCTTCACATGTTAGAAGTCCTACCGTTATGTTTAGTACCATCCATTTCTGATCCCAGAAAGAAGAAAGAAAGAAGAATCTTTCTTCTGGTCTTCAGTTCCTCAGCCCTCCGTGTGGCCTGTTCCTTGGCCCCCAGCTGTTCCTCGGCCCCCAGCTCCAGGGGGAACATTTCATTTAGCTGTTCCACTGGAGCCGCTCTGTGCCATGATATCAGCCTCCCTGCCTGAGACACAGAGGAGGTTCTCCCCAGGCCACAGCTTGCATTAAACACTGTCCCCTCCATCCCTCCCTTCTTTCTTTGTCCTTTGTATTATTTGTTTACTAGTATGTCTTTCCCATTAGCCTGTAAGCAATTTGGAGAGCAGGATATCGTATTTCTTTTTAAATACCCCTTACAAATAATAGACAGTCACTAATTAAAATTAATTTTAATTTTACATAGAGAGGCAGTGCAGGCATATGAAGTCATTAATGCTTGTTACCTTCACAAGGAAAAGAGGAGAGCCAATTTGTCACAGAGGCCACTCCTCTCCCTCATCTGTCCCTCCTTGCCATCACTGTTGCTGTTTTTGCACACCCTATTGCATAAGCTACTTTGGTAACAGAAAAGACGGCTTCATAACTGAGGTGCTATTCTGAAGACAACACAGAAGCAAGAGTGGAGTCACCAGAAGAAGGGGCCTTGGAGACCTGAGTGACACAGGAAGAAGTACATCAGTCACTTTGGAGAAGGTGTTGATCAGGATTATCCAGGAATGTCCAGTGAAGAGTTTTAAAACATAACATGTGTGGAGGTGCGGACAACAGGGCAAAATTTGAATGAGGAAGGCTCTAGGGTCATGTTAAATTTCTATAGGACATGGATAAGAGGGATGGAGTGACTTCAGGGAAAAGAATGCCTTATTTAATCTTGCTCTTAGAAAGTGTCTCTAGGGTGTTGCCCTTGAAGAAGGCAGAAAAATGATCCTGGAGCTGAAGGGTCTCTTAGTAAACCCAAGTGCCCCTCACTCTGCTCCCACCCTCCCCCCACTCTTTGCCTTTAGAACGCAAAGTTTGCCAGGCCCACTGGGTCTAAAACTGCTGCTCTGCACTTTCTAAGAGAGTTTCAGTCTGCAGGAGAGAAGAAATGAGGCCTCAGGAGGAAAGCTGGCCCTTTCATTTCACCCCTTTCCGCATGCTGGAGATGAAGACACAGGGCGTGCACAGCATCTTCATTTTATTTTCTGATGTGCCTGGCACAAATGCCAAAGACAGCTACAAGTAATTGCTCTCCAAGCTCCAGTGAATTAGAACATCTTCATTTAAGTCATGCATAGCCTGGAATTTTTTGTAAAGTAGAGAAAGATGACTTTATGTGGTGGTTGCTAGGCAGCCAGGCTCTCAGGGAGCTCAAACACTCATGAAGCTTTGCAGAATCTCAGCAGGAAGCCACTGTCCTCTTTAAAAAGCTCTCCTTACGCAACCCTTGCATCTTCTACTGCATCCAGAAATGTAAGCTTCTCTTGTTTGTTTGTTTTTAACTACCCACAATTCCCACACCCCGTTAACCAGTGATAAACCAGGAGAAGATTTGTGTTACCAAATTTCCTGCCTCACTGAGGGCTTGAGGCAGCCTAATCTTCGGGCAGAGCTCCAGTGAAAGTACTACAAGAAATGACATTTTAAAGCTTTTCATTTATTGCTTTCCATCTACATGGAGAAATTTTGGAAAATAAAGAGAAATATTAGGCAATTAATAAAAAAATATAATTCCATGACTCAAAACAATGGTAACTATGATGATATTTATTTCTATAGAGATATATAAAAAATTGGGATCACTGCATCCTCAGGATTTAACACAATGCCTAAAAAATAGTAGACATTTACATTAATAAAGAATTTTAATGAGTGGATGAGCATATTCCATTTTATATCCAGTTTTTCAATGAATATTTCATATGAGTATTTTCACGTTAAAAATGTTTTAATGTTTGATTACTATTTCATCACATATATGTATTATTAAATCATTTGTTTATTTTTATCTAGTCTACCATTATTAAGGATTTAATTCTTTCCTAATTTTTAGCTAGTTTAAACAATGCTGTTAGGAAATGCTTTTACATAATGCTTTGCTCATTTTTCAGATTTCTTTAAGATAGATTCCTAAAAGCAGAGTTATTTAACCAAAAGGTATGAATTCCATTAAATTTCTTAATAGTTATCAAAGTGCTTTCACAAACATTGGGAATAATTTACATTTCCATAGTAGGTTATGGCAATATCTGTCACACTGCAACTTAATTAATATAGTGTATTGTCATTTTTGTTGACATTTTATTTTATTTTATTTATTTATTTATTTATTTATTTATTTTTTTGCAGTATGCGGGCCTCTCACTGTTGTGGCCTCTCCCTTTGCGGAGCACAGGCTCCGGACGCACAGGCTCAGCGGCC
>NC_041229.1:20851480-20857543 GCF_002837175.3 Physeter macrocephalus | reverse complement strand
GCACCGGGGCACGAACCCGTGTCCCCTGCATCGGCAGGCGGACTCTCAACCACTGCGCCACCAGGGAAGCCCGACATTTTATTTTTTTAAGTATAATTTGTTGTTGGAAATTAACATCTTATTTTGATCTTATATATATATTTTTACATTTAGTGGTCATTTACATTTATTCTTTTGTGAATTAATGGCCTTCGCTGATTTTTTTTCCTATGCAGGAGAGGACTACACAAAGGCATGGACACCAGAAAGCAGGGGTCCTGGGCCCACCTTCAAGTGTGTCTATCACAACCAGCTCAAAATGACTTTGAGACTTTAGTCTCACCTGGCTCAAGGTCATAAAAGTACTGAAATTTTAAAAGCCCAGAAGGAGGATTTCTTTTTAGAGAGTTGTCAAGACACTTTGTTCTCCCCATCCCACCACCCCTGTGGAGGGATGGGGACAGAAAAGGTTTTCTCATCTTTAACCAAGTGAGAGTGAGGGTTCCATGAACACCACTCAGAGAGTTTAACTTTGTCCCCTGAAATTTGGGGCACAGGTTATGAGAAGCTGAGCCTACAAGCTGCCTGAGGAGACAGAAGAGAGGGGAACACCCTCAGCTTGACCACACTACCCCCTACTTGGGAGAGAGACAGTGAATCTCACCAATCAGATGGGACCACTGGAAGATGTTTTGACTCCTGCCCAAGATGCACACTTGGAGAAGTAGTGCAGCCAGTGGAAGGGGGCCGGGGGGTGACCAGATGCCTGGAGCTGACGGAAGAATTAGAAGTGGCTCATAGAGGAAAACCACAGTGCATGTTAAGAACTTACCATCTGAGAGCCCCCTGAAAGGAACAATCAGCAGTAGGGACAAAGAATCAGCACATCTTGATGGCGTCATCATGGGTAATCGTCCCTGTGCCAGCCAGCAAAACCTTTTCTGTCCCTCATCTCTCCTCCATCTCTCTCTTCACCACTAGAAGAGCCAGAGCCTGCAGTAAATCAAAGAGCAGGTGAGCAGTATCCTTAACAGTCATGAACCCTTTGGGCGAGAAGATATAATTTTAAATGAAATTTAGAGTTTTAACCTAGACTGGACATTATAGTCACTGAAATGAGAGTGTTCTTATCATTCAAGTAACTGGAAACTTACAAAAGTTTCCCATGTTTTCATCTGAGGGATGAGAAAGAAATAGTCCACAAAGCCAGGGGTCAAGGGTCAACAGTGAGGTAGAACAAGGTTATTTTCTACCTACACCCTATCAAGTTGAACTCAGTCAAATATCTGGCAGAAGAAGGACCCCAGTTATTTCTCTCCTATTTTTTTTTAAAAAAAGCTCTTAGCTGTTCTAATCTGTTTCTTTTTCTAGACTAACTTTAAATTTCTTATAAAATTCCTAATTAGGATTTTTATTGGAATAGTCCTGGATCTTCAATTTGGAGAGAATTTACTTTTCTCCAATATACATGTTACCATCTAGAATATGGTGCCTCTCCTTTTATCCAACTATTTTTGGATACAAATAAAGTTTAATAATAGTCATCCTCATTATATTCTACACAACTATTGTTGGCTTCAATTCAATAAATTTTATGGTTTGTTTTAATTGATGTTTCTATTATTGCTCCTATGAATGCATTATTTTTTCTTTTGTGTCTTAAAACTGGCTATTGAGCTTTAAATTAAATATAGGAATTTGTGTTTTTAAATTGTAATCAACCACTCTACTAATTTTTTTATTAATTTTAAGAAAACTGTAGTCAATTATCTTCCCATTTCATAGGTTTGCAGTTAAACTATCTGCAAATAATGGTATGTAGGTTTCCCCATTTGATTGCTTTTGTTTCTGCTTTGTGTTCCACTGCATTGTAAAAAAAAAAAAAAGAATAGAAAAACGTCATCAATGGTGATATACATCGGGTAGGTCTTGTTCTTTATTTTAACTGGAATTTTTTCTAGTGTTTCAGTCTTGAGAATGATGTTGGCTATTGTCTTTAGAAAGATGTCCTTTGTTTGTTAAGGAATTAAAATGTTACTCCTAGTTTTATAAAAATTAGGTCAAGAACGGATATCTAAACTTTTCTTTAAAGACCTTCAGTTAAAGATATTTAAAGGCCTCCAGTGAAAGACATTTCAACACCCCAAGTAGCAGCTCTTTCCAGTGTTTAAACACTGTTGTTTATGCATAATTTAAACCTTATATTATGAATTAAGTCTACATGCTTATGTTTTGCCAGAAATAAAGATATAAAACATTGTCAGCTCTTACAGATTTTTAAGGCACATATAGAACTAATAAATGGACCAATAAGACTCCTAATCACTACAGTTGTATATACGTTCAGTTTTTAGAATAGGAGACATGATCGATTTTTTTAAATTCCATAATCGTAATAGCAGCAGCTAACATTTTCAGCACTTGTGAACATTTAGGAAAAAATAAGGCATCAGCAACAGCCAATATATATTCACTGAGAATAACACATGTCAGATTATATGTTTTATAAAGTTATTAAATGAGGGGTATTCATTAGACAGAGTAAACCTGAATTTCATGAATTCATTTATCTAGTCGAGCCTCTCTAGATGTTCTTCTAGGAAAGATGATGAAAGACAGACTGTAGTGTAGATTTGCAGCTATTTGAAATTCGAGTCTGAATAGTGACCTGTGCTCCTAGGAGGAATTATCAGGAAAGGTTCTTAATCCTTCTTATTAAATATTTTTATCACTTATTCAGATGAAGGTATAAGGGGTATGCATATCACATTACAAAATGTCATAAAGCTGCAAAAGAGAAGAAATCAAATGGCGAAAAAAAGAAATCAAAATTTTAAACAATCTTGATGGCTTGAAACATAAGGTAGAAATCTTTAAAGAGAATTTTAAATCTTAGAAAAATGGGTGAGATCCTATCACCTAGTATGGGAGAAGAGGCCACTGGCTTGGCAGCTGTTTATTATCAACACCATCGCAACAGCATTCTCTAAATGCCTTCAGATGTGAGACTTGTGGTCCATATAGAGTGGCCGGATGTGGTGTCACAGGTTGGCTCCCGGGAAGCAGACAGTGAAGTGGCATTTAGAGGATAGGTTGTGTATCAGCAGTGACCTTGCGATCAACACCTGTGGAGGGGAAAGGAAGGGAGCGGGAGCGGGCAAAAGGAAGAGTGGACCTGAGGCAGGTCCAGTAACTGCCTTGACAAAACTCACGGGGAGCCTGAAAACTAGAATGGCCCTTTGAAGAGTGCCGAGTTGGGCCAAGATGGTCCAGCCTTATACCCCCACATGAATCCGTCCCTGGATGTGGGACGCCCAGGGAAAGGGACGTGACCTTGGACGAGGTGACTCTCCACAGCTGAGGCAATCCCTGAAGGGGCTGACAGCTGAAGACTCTCCACGGACAGCACTGCCAGCAGCTGGGTCAACAAATCCTTCAGGGAGGGGGTTTCTGGGCCATGTATCACAGTGTCCACCGCAGTGGGAAACCCCAGTGCCTGCTCCAAGCCCATAGAAATGCTGGAGAGAATGTATTCTTTTAATGTTTTTAATACGTGGTCAAGCATAAAACAGCAAGAAACAGTGCCAAAAGTGAAGAAGGAACTGACAGGCAAAGCATAAGAACCAGATATATGCCCTAGGGGAATATGGTTTTAAGCCCAGCGAAGAGGAAATGAAGGCTTTGGGCTCCATTCCCAGTCATCCACCAGAAACAAGAACTGCGAACTCCTGTCTGGAGCGTGTGGCCGAAATCTGTACTATCATCAAGACGAAAGAACCCTAAAATGAGATATTAACATAAAAATTGATCTAAAAGTCACTTTATGGACAGAGCCTCAACCGAGGCACGTCCAAAAACACCCCATTGTTGTCCCTGGCTTGGTGTACCTGATGTGCCTGTGGTCAGCAGTGTCAGCCAGAGATGGCGCTCATGCGCAGTAAGGATGATCAAGATAAGAACTTCCAAGTGCCAGAACCTTACAAACTTGGAGCTTCCTGAAAGAGACTTTAAGATAAAGATGTTTAAATAGTCAGAGAAATAAAGGAAGGGACAAAATCCAAAAAGCAAACTGAGCAAAATTAATTCTAGAAATTCTAGAAATTAAAAGTACAGACATTGAAATTAAAAAAAAAAATGGTTCAACTGATGACCCACTCAACAGCACACAGTTAAAGAGAATAAGGACTAAATTAGAAAAGTGATATGCAGAAATCACCTGGAATGCAGCCCAGAAAGATAAGAAATGGAAAATATGAAATTTGTCTATTAAATTCAAGGAAACTTGTAAGATGTTGATAAACTCTTTTCATTCATTAAATATTTGTTAAATACTTACTATGTACCAGGTATTATGCTAGACATGGGAACACAATAGTGAACAAGAAAGAGTAACATTTACTCAAGCCATTTATTGTGACTTCACCAAAATGTGGTTCATACTTTTCTAATCCATGACACCTACAAATTAAGTGAATAAATTATATGTTAAAAAGTAAGAAGAACTATCTGCTTATGTAGTCTTGGGCTATGTCAAGCTGATGAGGAAAAAGTTTGTCCCACTAAGCTTCTTTCTGGCTAACCATATCTGGAATAATATGATCTTTCTGGACACCACAATTTAAAGTTGGATGTTGACAAATTACAGAGAGTTGAGATTCAGGCGACAAAAAATGTAAAGTAGCCTAGAACATACATCATTTAAGAAATAGTTGAAGGGTTCTCCAGCCAGGGAAGAAGAGAATAAACAGATGCAAAACCCTCTAGTACTTTCCAACCCTAAAGTATTATGATTCAGCTTAAAGTTTTTGTGACAGAAATTAACTGTTTGCCTCTTTCTTCCCTCTAGCTACATAGCTAAACTATTATTTCTCAACTTTTCTTCTAGTTGGGTGAGTTCACATGACTAAATTCTAGCCAATAGCATGGAACACTGTGTGCCACTTCGAAGCCTGGACCATAAACAACCTCCCCATACATCTGTACTCTTTCACTATCTTTGGAATTGGTGCAGATTGCAGTGACCTTGGAAACCAGTGCTCAATGTAGTAAAGCCACAAGATGGAGGGAACCTTGATCCCTGAGTCACTGCATGGAGGAAAGTTTCCACCAATTAGGCATGTTTATTTTGGACTTTACATGATTGGAAAATATGTTTTTATCCTATTTAAACAATTACACATTTTGCTTTTATTTTTTTTAGTAATAGTTAACATTGTCTTAACTAATATAGTTTTGTTTTGTTTTTTTTTTGCCGTATGCGGGCCTCTCACTGTTCTGTCCTCTCCCGTTGCGGAGCACAGCCTCCGGACGCGCAGGCTCAGTGGCCATGGCTCACGGGCCCAGCCGCTCTGCGGCATGTGGTATCTTCCCGGACCGGGGCACGAACCCTTGTCCCCTGCATCGGCAGGCGGACTCTCAACCACTGCGCCACCAGGGAAGCCCTAATACAGTTTTTTTTTAAATAGGGCTCCCCATCAAATTTTCACTTCTAATTCCTACCTGATTCATTCTAATGGAATTCTATTTCCCACAATTCTATCTCCTAGGGAGGGACTCTCCTAAGCAGAACGCTTTTCTCCTACCTTGAATTTTTTTTGTCACCAAGGTTGGTGTATCATCTTGTCACTGGTCCAACTTTTCTCAAGGGGAGAGCATTTCTTACTTATTCTTCTTCTCCAGAAATTAATTTAGACATCAGCTTCTCAATCAAACTGAGTTACTTAAAGCCTGGGACTCTTTCCTGCTCATGTTTATATCCCTAACACCTATCACAGTGCTAGGCACATAGCAGGTAATTATTGGTGGAATTAGTAAACAATAGAGGAGAGTTACAAATGTAAAGCTGTGCCTCTGATCTCTTTGGTTCTTAATGAGAAAGCCAAACAGAGCAATATTCAATAAAAAGAACACAGAGTGGGCTTCCCTGGTGGCGCAGTGGTTGAGAGTCCGCCTGCCGATACAGGGGACAAGGGTTCGTGCCCCAGTCCAAGGAAGATCCCACATGCTGCGGAGCGGCTGGGCCCGTGAGCCATGGCCGCTGAGCCTGCGCGTCCGGAGCCTGTGCTCCGCAACGGGAGAGGCCAC
>NC_041229.1:20806054-20851442 GCF_002837175.3 Physeter macrocephalus | reverse complement strand
ATGCAGGGGACACGGGTTCGTGCCCAGTCCAAGGAAGATCCCACATGCTGCGGAGCGGCTGGGCCCGTGAGCCATGGCCGCTGAGCCTGCGCGTCCGGAGCCTGTGCTCCGCAACGGGAGAGGCCACAGCAGTGAGAGGCCCGCCTACCGCAAAAAAAAAAGAACACAGAGACCTATATATGCAAACTTATATAAAACTCTTTCAGTGCAGGTTACACACATCTGTGCCCATATTTGTATATAGAAGAAAACAGATTGATTTCAAATCAGTTATTTGTGTGGAAAACCAACAGCTTCTTTTTGTTCTTTCTACAAGATCAAGGAAACCTGAAAGTGTAGCTATTTTTAAAATACACACAGGGCTCCCCCAAGCAAACGGTCTCTCACTAAATTAGTAAATGAGTAATGGTAATGAGATTACTCTGGGAAAAGCACATGTCAAAACATCGTAGTGCTCATGAGCATGAAACAAGCAACCAAGCCTTTCAGGAAATCCTAATCTGCTATTGCACATACACATCTGTCTAACTCAAGGCCAAATATCTAATAGACCCCTACTTTTTATGAGCAGAAGTAAAAATTTAGGCAATGCTCAAGGGCAATGCATTCTTACCTTTCTCTGGGATCTGTACTAGGATCAGAAATAAGATGATGAGAAGGAAATACCATCTTCCTTATTCTTCTGAAAGACAAAGTGAAAAAGCCAGTTCTTGATAAGTTAAAAATATCTAACTAGTGTGCTCTAGAAACCTAACCTTGCTCCTCCTTGGGCCCCCTTCCCTTCTCCTCTTGCAAGCATTGCACTGTGCAGTAGCAATACACTTCCACATCTGCCTCCTCCTTACCTAAGAGTTGTGAGGCCAGGAATCATTTTTTACCACATGGGACCTGGAACAATTTGAGGATTTAGTCAGTGTTTATTAAATGTTTGTCAAATAATTTTAGATTTTCCTAAAAAGTATCAAAATAAGTATGATGAATTCTCCCCTGGTTATGAGTAGACATGGAAGAACAGTGCACAAAAGTAATCAATAGCCACACACCCTCTTTTCTAATTAGAATTGTGAATGTCACAAAAACAGAACCATTGTGTTATTTATGGTAGTATTGCCAGTATGCACTCAATAAGCATTTGTTGGGTAAATGCATGACCTCTCTCAAGTAATCTTTTGAGAAAATTTTATTTAATAAAGTAGTCTTATCATGATGGATCCTTGACACTATCACTTCCCCAATTCCCTTTGTATGCTCACAACTTGACCAGTGGTTTCTGCCACATTTTTGTTTTCTATTGTTGCTGTAACAATTACTGCAAATTTAGCAGCTTAAAAAACACCCACTTATTGTCTCAAGCTCTGTGGGTCAGAAGTCCAGGTAGGCTCAGAGCCTCTGCTCTGAGTCTCAAAAGCTGAATGAAATCTGTCAGCCAGGCTGGGGTCTTGTCTGGAGCTCTGGGGGAGAATCCACTTCCAGGCTCTTCATGTGGTTGGCAGAATTCAGTCCCACGTGGTAGCAGGACTGGGCTGTCATTTCCTTGTTGGCTGTTGACCAGGAGTCACACTCAGCTTCTAAAGCCCACATTCCCTGGCTCATGACCCCCTTCATCTTCAGAGCCAGTGATGGGGAACTGAGTCCTTCTCACATTTTGAATCTCTTTGGTCTCCCCTTCTGTCACATAGCTCCTGTTTCTTTTGCCTCATCTCTACCTTGCTCTTCTGCCTTCAAGGGTTCATGTGATTATAGTGGCCTATTTGGATGACCCAGAATAATTTCCCTGTCTCAATCTGTTTGGGCTGCTATGACAAAACTCCCATAGACTGGGTGGCTTGAATGACAGACATTTATTTCTCACATTTCTGGAGGCTAGGAAGTTCAAGATCAAGACATTGAGAGATTCTGTATGTGAGGAGGACCTGCTCCTTCTTCATAGACAGCAGTCTTCTCACTGGGTCCTCACACGACAGAAGGGCTGAGAAAGCTGTCTGGGGTCCCTTTCTTAACACTACTAATCCCATTCATGAGCGTTTCACCCTCAAGACCTAATTACTTCCCAAAGGCCTACCTCTTAATACAATCACATTGGGTATTAGGATTTCAACATATGAATTTGGGGGAACACAAACACTTAGTTCATAATACTTCCTATTTTAGGGTTAGCTGATTAGGAACCTTAATTCCATCTGTAAAATCCCTTCACAGCAGTACTGAGATTAGTGTTTGATTGAATAACTAGGGAATGTGAATTTGGGGGGACATCTTTAGATCTGTATCACAGTTACAGTGTGTGAACAAAAGAGAGTTCCCCCAGTGGAAGCTGTCTTTATGTCATCTCATCTCATAAGTGACATCGCATTGCTTCTGCCATCTTCTATTTGTTAGAAGCAACAAATATATTCCCAGCTCTCACTCAAGGGAGGGCAATATGTAAAGCCTTGAACACCAGTAGGCAGGGATCATTGGGAACCATCTTAGAGGTTGCCTAGCCCAGAAAAGAAAAGTAATTACTTTTTATTGTATGATTCACCTGTTAAAAGCATTTCTATAAATGATAATGTAAATACTGAATGCTGAAGTAAGTAGAATTATCATAGCATTATACTGAGAGGAAAAGGTGATAGAATAGATATATGTTTTTGATGGGAGAGGAGGGAAGAAAGAAAATTAAATTCTCATATTTGTGAGGAATCAATATAAAATATTCAAAAATGGCAAATCAAGAAATAGCAATGTCTGTTATTTAAAGACATGAAGGCAAAAGGCCAAATAATCAGGTAAAAGAGGTTCAAGTGCTTCTGGGATGGGTGGATGTGAGTGTGAGGGAGCTGTTCATGGAGGATGGTTGTTTCTTATAAGAAACTTTATAGACTTCTTTGACTCTTCAAACCATGTATGCATGTAACTTTGATTAAAAGAATGGGGGTAAAAGAAAACAACAAAAGAAGAACAAGCAGAGTTTTCCCATAGAAAATTGTGAAATCATTTGCATCCGGTGAAAACTATGTAATGCATCTCTAGCTGAGATGAAAAAACTTTGGCCCAAGAAATACTAAACAATATGCAGACAATGAAGAGAAACTGTATCCAATTCAGTGCAACAACAGCTGTCTGTCAGCTGCACACTAAGCCTGACCCACCCTAGATGTCCATGACGAGCAGCCAAAAAGGCAAGTCTGGAATCGGCCCCTCTTTGCAGCCACCCTGGTTTTCTATTCTGGCTTAGCTGCTGCCTGAGGCTTGGTTTTATTTCTAGATATCAGCCCAGTTTCTACTGGTTGGAATTATGTTTAATGTTAATTTTACAGCTTTTGCTTATTTGAGAGACACAAGTCTGTTCCAAGGCCAAGGACTTTCCACTGCAGGACTTTGCTCTTCTTTTGCAGGAATCTATTATGGCTGGATCATCCTCTGGTTGCCTCCTTCTTGTCATTTATGTCTTATTCAAATGGGTTTGCAGAGGCTTTCCCTGACCACCCAAACCAAAATTACACTCTTCCACGGTCCCCATCCCTGTTTTTCACCCCAATCTGTTTTATTCATAGCATTTGTCAGAATGTGAAATCACTTTGTTCATATATTTTTGCCTGCTTTGTTTTATTCACCATAGTATCCCTGAAGCCTACAATAAGTGTCTGGCATTTATTAGTTACCAATAAATAATTGTCGAGTGGAAAAATAGATTGGGTAGTGTATGAGTTAGTTTTGCTGCAATAATGCTAAATAACAAATCCTCCTAAAACTCAATGTCTGAAAATAACAAGCATTCCTTTCTTGCCCATGAATCTATGGGTCAGCTTGAGTTCAGCTGATCTCAGATGAGCTCTGCTGAGCCTGGCTCCAGGCTGTGGCTGTGTTCAGCTCTGCACCATGTGTTTCTTCATTCTTTTTGGGCTAGAGGCTGCCTGGGGCATGTTCTTCTCTCAGCAGATCACTGGAAAACAAGAAGGCAGGCAAAATCATGTCATGCTTCTTGAAGCCTTGGCTGTGATTGGCACACTGTTACTTCTGTGAACCTTCCACTGGTCACAGCAAATCACAGGACCAAGCCCAACACCAAAGAAGTGGGAAAGTATATTCTGCTCACTATTATTCAGGATTATGATACTCAACTCAAAACACATATCATTGCTGCTGATTAAATATTGAGTGTGTCACAGGATATTAAACTATATAAAAAATTTGATCTCATCCAACTACGTCCTTTTGCACATGAGAAAACAGACCCAGAGAAATGAGAGCGAGAGAACACTGCCAAGTTATATGGCAAAGGGGTGGATGTATAATCTTATTAAAGAGGAGGGAAGAATTAGGATCAATAATTCAATCTGATCTGAATGAATGAATGCAAAAGTGAATTGGATTGACAGAAAATAGGCAACAGAGAGAGAGAAATCAAAGACACAAGAGAAAAAGCATGGTCTTGGAGAAGGCAGGGGATGAAGAGATCAAATGCATTGGTGGAAGGTGGGCCTTGAAAAGGAAGGATTCTTCTGGAAGGGAGGAAAGAATAGGTAGGTGTATAGACATATTTCTGGTTTGTAATGAAAGAATGATAAGAATTGGAGGAGATCGGGTCTGTGAGAAAGAGTGCAATACTTGATTGGCGTACTCAACTGTAACACACCCAGCAATAACACAATCAGATATAATGTGATGGGTGCTGTGTTCCCAGACCATACACAAAAATAAACTCAAAATGGGTTAAAGATCTAAATGTAAGGCCAGACACTATCAAACTCTTAGAGGAAAACATAGGCAGAACACTCTATGACATAAATCACAGCAAGATCCTTTTTGACCCACCTCAATGTGATACACCATATCAACAAACTCCCTACCACTTAATAGCATTAAACAAGGTGTTACTGTCTGTAGAGCATCAAAGTCAGTGAGTTGCAGCATCCTTGCCCTGAGATGACCTCCATTTTCTTAGGGAAGGAGGTGTGGGAGTCATTTTCTGAAAGTGAAGGCAGCAAGAGTTTTATAAGTGGCTTGTGGTTAATGATGAAGGTTTGGAAAAATATCTAAGGGAAATGGGGGAAAGTGACCAAAAGCACCTAAAGAATTTACCACCAACAGAGGGCTGGCTTCACTCAGATTAGATCATGGATGGAAGCAGTGTCCATCCACACGGTTGCATGATTGCCTCTGGCACTCCTTCTTTCAGTGATTTATGGAATGCTTACTGAAAGCCATGAAAAACAGTTCCTAGTTCCAAGCAGATGATAGTTTAATCAATATATTGCAAAATGGGTTAATAACTAGAGAAAAGACTCTGTTATAATTCAGAACTTAAAACTAAAAACCAAAGCATGGATTCATGCAAATGTAACCTTTCCATCTCATCTGCCTGTATCAAATGTCACTGCCATTTAATTTTCTAATAAATTACACACACATACAGTGTTTAAATGCAAAGTTTAATGAAGTCAATAAAATAAGGGCATAAATCAGTAGAATGTAAATTCCATTCCTATCCTTTACTACCTAACTGAGAGATAAATGTCATTTACTTTGAGATAATGTTTTCACAAAAGCACTTAGAGGATTTTCAGCTCCAATATTCCAGAGGATCATTCCTGACCACTATTATTTATGATAATGACACTAAATTAAAAACACATATATGGATAGAAACATCCCTATCATTGCTGCTGATTAAATATTAAGTGTGAGGGTGACAGAATGATAAAACTGTAAAGAACTTTGCTCCAGTCCAACCACCTCATATACAGCTGAGAAAAAAGGCACAAGGAAATAAAATAAATTATTTTTCAGGAGGCACATAACAAATTAGTGGCAGAACAGAAATAAATCCCAAATCTCCTGATTCCCACTCCAAGGTCATTTCACATCACCAGCTATTTCCTTACCTGGTTTGGCAGTCTTATTATGCAGGGGTCCCAGTTGCCAGAACAATGAAAGAAAAGAAAAGTATCAAAATGTTAGCTGTATACAACATCACTCTCTGTTCTTCAGGCAATCAGAGGAGCCTAGAGAAGCAGCCCCATCACCCAGAGATTGACCGGCACACAGCCTACCGTGATAAGTGCACAGTCAATTCCAAACCCTCTTGGGCACCAACAGAAGCAAAGTGTCTGCCACTCAGATGTGCTTTCTGCAAGCAGGATGTATACCAGCTAAAACCCTGAATGAATATGGTCATTGTGAGGGAGCACAAAGTGTCATTTGCTTTATTTTGGAAACTTCACGGAGTCACTATGCTTACTCAGCTGCAGGACAGCCAGTGTGCCAGGAAGAATGTTACTGCTCACCCGCATCTTCACTGACCAGGATGCAAACTATTGAAAGGATACTAATGGGCTCTTTAACTATACAATTTCTATCCTCAATAAATCTCCTGTCTTAATCTATTCCTGCTGCTATAGTAAAATATCACAGATTGAGTAGCTTAGAAACAACAGAAATTTATTTCTCACAGTTCTGGAGGCTGGGAAGGCCAAGATCACAGTGCCAGCAGATTCGTTGTTTGGCCCACTTTCTAGTTCATGGACAGTACCTTCTCACTGTATCCTCACACGGTGAAAGAGAAGCAAACAAGTTCTCTGGGGTCTGTTTTACAAAGCACTAATTGCATTCATGAGGGTTCCATCTTTATGACCCAACTGCTTCTCAAAGGCACATTGGGCATTAAGACTTCAACACAGTAATTTTGAGAGGACACAAACATTTGAATCATAACATCTCCCCAGAGACAAAATCCACAGTAATATTAAATTTGGGACATTTCAGACAGCCTTATCCCCTGATTTCTTCTCCACATATCTAGTATTTTCTGTCACAGTTTTTTGGGAGTTGCAGGGAGCAGTATCTCAAGCATTTCAGGATAATATACAGAAAAAGTCTTGTTGATCTTGGACAGGGTTAAACCATTCTCAGCATATTGTTTTGTATTCATTTCATTTTAAGAAGGGCATGGAAAATCCAATGTGTGAAATGAGTGGTCTGAAAAGTGGGTTATAAGAGAAATGACTGAGGAAATTCTAAATGCTTAGTCTGCAAAGAACACACAAAAAAGAGACTTCAGATTTCTTCAAATAATTTTAAAAGAATAGTCTTCTGTTTTGTAACCAAGTTTATTAGTTACAAAACAGAAGTAGAGTCACAGATGTAGAAAACAAACCTATATGGTTACCAGGGGAAAAGGGTGAGAGGGATAAATTGGGAGATTGGGATTGACATATACACACTACTATATATAAAATAGATAACTAATAAGAACCTACTGTATAGCACAGGGAACTCTACTCAATACTCTGTAACGGCCTATTTGGGAAAAGAATCTTAAAAAAGAGTGGATATATGTATAAGTATAACTGATTCACTTTGCTGTGCACCTGAAACTAACAAAACATTGTAAATCAACTATACTCCAATAAAATTTTTAAAAAAAATTTTTTTAAATAAGTAAATAAACATTCACTTAGATACCCCCCAAAAAAGAATAGTGACTCTGTATTTGTAAAAATTATAGATAAATAGATAGATAGATAGTGTGCTTGTCATTTTTTTAAAAGTCAACTAAATACCGAAAAGTACAAAGAAAAATGTTTAAAATTCATCCAAAATTTCACTACCTAAAACAACCATCATTAATATTTGATCACCTTATTCCAGATATTTTTCTATGTCCCACAGAAAGGGAAGGATAAGTATAGAGCAATACAGACAAACATATTTTACAAAAAATATTATGCTTTGTATATGGTCTTGAAAAAATAGATATAAAAAATTTTTGCTTGATTTTAACAGGATTAAAAAGAAACTGAAGTAAATCTGCATAACTGTCAGAGATAATACCCAAAAAATTTCTTTAAAAATATGAAAACATTAAGGGGTAGGGTCATTAAAGTTCTTTTTATTTAGCTTTAGACAATATTTATTAACTCTCTGCTAGAGATGAGGAAATTACTATATTGCACTTCCTTTCCCTCTTTCCCCTCTCCCCACCTCAAATTTTCCTTGGTTATTATATTATTTTCCTGTGATGCTATAACGAGTCACCACAGACTTGGTGCCTTAAACAACAGAAATTTACATTTTTACTGTTCTGGAAGCTAGAAGTCCAAAATCAATTTCACTGCGCTAAAATCAAGGTGTCGGCAGGGCCACGCTCTCTCTGAAGGTTTTAGGAGAGAATCCTTGCCTTGTTTCTTCCCACTTTGGGTGGCTTCCAGCATTCCTTGGCTTGTGGCTGTGTCATTCCAATCTCTGCCTCTGTGGTTACATGGTCTTCTCCTCTTCTGTCATATCTCCCTCTATCTCTGTCTTAAAAGAATACATGTGACTGTATTGAGGCCCGATCCAGATAATGCACAATGATCTCCCCATCTTAACTTAGTCACATCTATGAAGTTCTATTTTCCATTTAAGGTAAAATTCACAGGTTCTGGGGATTAGGACATGGCTAACTTTTGGGGGCATTATTCAGCCTAACACAATTATTTCATTATTGTTCCAACAAGCGATGGTTTACAGTATTTGCATTCTCTTCTGTACTTGTGATTCTCACAATTACTTAGTCTCGGTTCCATATTTAAGTAGAGTTGATGTCTACTCCCAGTCCTTTTATTTAGTTTCTCCTTCTCTGATTTTTCAATTTTGTTTCACCTCTTAGTGGGCAGTCATTAGTTATTGTTATTCTCTAATTCATTGATTTTTTTCCCTTATATCTAACACATGTTTTCTCTTTGGTTGTTTTAATTTGCTCTGTTACTTTTTTCCAATTTCTACAATTGTCGATCTTTAGCTCATTTGTTTTCATCTGTGTGGTTTTGTGATAAACATTTTTAGAGCTATAAATTTCACTCTCTGTACTACTTAGCTGGGTCCACAAATTTAACTTGTAGTGTTTTCATTTGTTCAATTTTAAGTGTTTTGCAATTTTTCTTATAATTTTTCTCTTTCACCAAAGTTTTTTAGTAATGCATTTACATTTTGCTTGATCTAGCAGTTTCTGAAAGGAGTATGTTTAAATGTGTTACTGTTAAGTATAGTTTTATTCATTTTCCCCCATAATTCTGTTTGTGGTTTTTATTTTAGCCTATCTTGTAAGGTACATGTATGTTTCTCATTAGTTTCTTAATCTATTGTTCTTTTATGCTGCACTATTACCCTTATGTTTTCACCTTGAATTCTTCTTTTAATATCAAAATTGCTATCACAACTTTGTCCAGCTTATATTTTGCCATACATGTAATTTCAAATTTTCTTTATCTTTCAGTTTTAAATGTGCCTCTTCTAAAATCTCTATTTGTGGGACATACTTTTAAAATATATCTCTGAAACTCCGTCTTTTGTCCAGTAAGCTAAATCCATTTGCATTTATTATTATTTTTATATGAGAATGCCCTTCCACCACCCTTTTCATCTTTCAATTTACTACGTTTTTATTCTGCTTCTTTTTCTCTTTTCCTGCCCTTCAGAAGATAGATTGGGTTCTCTTCTTCTCATTTGAATTTTACATATTCTATGTTTATTATTTGACGGTTATGCCAAATTTATTAAAACCAAAAGTTTTATTTATATTTATCATTTAATTTCTTAAATTAGTAATGTCAATATCCACTTCATAAGTAAAACAAGTACTTTGCATCTCTTCACCTCTGGTCTCTACACCTTTCTTTCTCCCAACTATGTTTTTAAGCAACCATAATTTTGTTCCAGATCATTATGAATATACTTTTTTTGGTCCTTTTTGAAACAACAGTGAACTTTACTAAGTTACTAACTGCCTCAGTCAGTTTGGACTGATATAGCAAGTTACCAAACATGAGTAATTTATTTTTTTTAATACTTATTTATTTATTTGGCTGCATCAGGTCTTAGTTGCAGCACATGGGATCTTCGCTGCAGCATGCAAACTCTTAGTTGCGGCATGCAGGATCTAGTTCCCCCACCAGGGATTGAACCTGGGCCCCCTGCATTGGGAGCATGGAGTCTTAATCACTGGACCACCAGGGAATTCCCAAACATGAGTGATTTAAACAATAAACATTTATTTCTCACAATCCCAGAGGCTAGAATTCAGAGATCATGGTGTCAGCATGGACAAGTTCTGCTGAGAAGCCTCTTCTGGGATGCGGACTACTTCCTTCTCCTTGTATTCTCACATAAAGGAAAGAGAAAGGAAGCAAGCTCTCTTGTGACTGTTATAAGGATACTAACTGCATTCATAAGGGCTTCACCCCCATAACCTCATCTAATCCTAATTACCTCCCTCAAGCCCCACTTCCTAATACCATCACATTGGGGAGGGAGTAAGATTTTAACAGATGAATTTTGGGGTGACCCTTCAATCTATAATGCTTATTTTTTATCCCACATAGTTTACCATTTTCTTCTGGATTTATAAGATCTTTGTGTAGTAAACCTTCTGAGGACATATATGCCTGAGGATATCTTTATTACATCCTACTACTTAAATAATAGTTTGTCTGGATATAAAATTTACTACATCAAACATAAAATTACTCCATTGTCTTGCATACACTTTGCATTCATTCACTCCTTACACAAATTATGAGCTAGTGATTATCATCACACTGGCAGCTCAGGAATCTGATTAGTAGTGGCAGAGCACTGGCTCTGGTCACAGAGGTGCTGAGGACCCACTCAGGTCCGCAGGCCTCCGAAGACTATTTTCTTAACCATTCAGCAACCAGCCCAATAGGTTTTTCCCCCCAGTTCAAATGTGATTTAGAAGGAAAATATCTGGTCACTTGGGGACACAAGCCTTGAAAATGTATTTATAATTCAGGAAAAGGAGGCGGAGGAGGACAGTCTCTCCTAACCATGGTGAGCAATCTGTTCAGTCCCCAGAGCATGAAGTTTGATTTTCTTTTTATCTGGCTTTTATGTTCAAGGGAATATAAATGTCAGAAATCAAGCATTCCCTCTGGATCGTAGAGTAATAAATAACTTTCATACCATTTTGCACAGATGCAGTGACTAAATTGAGACCAGGAAAGATGCAGACAACTATAGCAACAAACTGATGATGAATCTATTTTTAAGAGCAACTGTTAAATTAGAAAGATTTGTCAAATTAAAAGAAAAAAACATAGAAAGAAATAATTTAGACACCAATTCTAAGAAATTCAAAGGAGATTCAGAAGTAGAGTAAATGAGCAATCCACTCAGCCCAGAAAGAGGTGAGATCATCATTTTGCAACTTTAAACAAAATTCTGAACGTTTTAAGCCATAAAGGAGAGTTATACCTTGAAAGAATTAATGTATTATTGGGAATAGAAAAAATATTTCTGAAATAATAAAAACTTTATACTCTAAATAAAATATAATATTAGAAAAGAATAATATCACTTATCTGCCTTTAGGGAAATTCATACTTAAAACCAAGATATGAATATTTACTCTAAATTGATCCAGTTTTATTAATTTAGCAAATATTTTTAACCACTCCAACATAGTAATACGACTCCTGGATATCTATTCTAAAGTAAAGAATACAAAATTTTCAACAGCAGCAAATGTTCAATGAAGCACTATTTTGTAATAGGAATATATTAGAAATGAAACCAAAATAAAGGAAACTAATAATTTACTGAGTAACAATTATTTCTCAGGCATTATCTGGGTACTTTACCCAAGTTATATTTAACAGTAATAATCTAGATATTCTTTTCCTAATGAGGAAATGAGCTCAAAGAGATATGTTACCTGTGAAAGATTAAACACATGGTTAATAAGAGCAAAGTATAACCTAAGTGACAGTGAATGGAATAATGGTTAATTAATTATGTATATCAATTTAATGTTTTCCATACAGCCATTAAGACTAATAGTTATGAAAACCATGGAGCAAAAAGGAAAATGTGTAAGATTTGAAATTTAGTTAAGCACACACATGTATATAATTGCCTCTATGCTATAATTACATAAAATTATATTTGCAGACAGGCAATGAATACAACATGAGGACAGCTGTTCCTTGTTAACGTACTGGTGTTGTGAATGGCTTTCCTTAATTTTAAAATTTCCACTGTTCATTCATTCATTCAATAAATAATTATTGAATATCTACATCAATGAGCAAAACAGAGTCCCTATCTTCATGGAGTTTACATTCTAGTAAGGGAGACAAATGATAAATATATTACATGAAATCAGTTAGTGACAAATGACATGAAGCAAATAAAGAGCATTGGGCAGATTGAGAGTGATGCTCATTTAGAAACAGTGGTCAAAGAAGTCTTCCTTGATGAGATGACCTTTGCACAATGAAGAGGGAGTAAGCCACATGGATATAAGGACTGGCACTGCATTTGGGGGAAATAGCAGGTGCAAAGGCCCTGAGGCTGAAATTGGATGCCATACAGACATTTTAAAGATGTGGGGGAAGTTCATGTAGTGATGTTAAATAGAAATAGTATAAGGAAAAAGGCTACAAAATTATGCCTATAATCTAACAATTCTGTTTAAAAAGCACCCCAAAAAAGGCATTAAAATAAAAAGTACAACAATATGCTGATGGTGAGTTATCTTGGTATAAATGTAGTTTTTATGAGCAAGGGCTCCAAAACCAGACTGCCTGGGTTCAAATATCAGTTTTGTGACCTTAGGGAATTCACATAGCTTCTCTGTGCCATATCTGTAAAGTGGGGGTAATAATAATAATAGTTCCATAAGTACTACAGTGTTGTTGAGCGGTATGGTAGCAGGATAATATGCCCATAATATCCGTGTTCTAAATTCTAGAAACTGTGTGTTACCTTACGTAGGAAAGGGGAATTAAGTTGCAGATGAAACCAAAGTTGCTAATCCGTTGACCCTAAAATAGGGAGATCATGGAGGGCTATCTATCTGGGCCCAAGATAATCACAAGGGTCCTTACAAGTGGAAGAGGGAGGTAGAAGAGAGTCAGAGAAAGAGAAGTGACAACATAAGCAATGTCAGAGGGATGCTGTGTTGCTGGCTTTGAAGATGGAGGAAGGGGCTTTGAGCCAAGGAATGTGGGCAGCTTCCAGAAGCTGGAAAAAAGAAAGAAGCATTCTTTCCTAGAGCCTCCAGGGGAAAAAAATGCAGCCCTGCTGACTTTAGCCCAGTGGAGTTATGTTGGAACTTTGAACTCCAGAACTGTAAAATAAATTTGTGTTGTTTTAATTCACCAAATTTGTGGTAATTTGTTATAGCAACAACAGAAAAATAATACAAGAGGATGAAGTGAGTTTTTATGAGTAAAATGTTTAGAACAATACCTCTCATGTGTTGAACATTCTACAAGCTGTTATAATATTTGTGAGGTGTTTTCTACCACATTTTCCAATAAGCAATGGGTATGTATTGATTAAATATTTACCTTAAAAGTAACTGTGAAAAGACTACTTAAAAGGAGAAAGTGTTATCATCAGAATTACTAATTAATAGATGAAAAGGAAGATTTTAACTGCAGGAGAACAAAATTAATTCAAATATAAAATAAGAAGGAAAGAGAAAAAAAATGTTCCCTAAATTCGAAGACCTTTTATTCGATCCATTCTTCACTTGCTAACAAAATACTGACAAGTGGCTGTGGCTGGAATAGATTAAAAGAAGTTTCATTTTGGATGTGTGATTTATAGACTATGAGGAAAACCGTGAATCCATCTAGAATCCAGATGTAGGTCAGTAATCTAAGGCATGGAGTCCAGTAAGTTCCTCTACAGACAAGGATCATAAAAGCTTGGAATTTCACTCCTAGTAAAAGCCTCTAGGAATTTGTGAATTTCATTTTCATTCCAAAATAAAACTGAGAAATCAAATTGTATCAAGTCAACCAAGAGCACCTCCTCCCTTAGTTCTTGGCTCCATCAGGTCTCCAAGGGACTCAAAAATATCAGTTCCATCCAAACACTTAGCAAGCATCTCCCATACATATGATCAGACACTGTGTTAAGTAGCACTGAACTTAAATACAGACAGAACATAATCTATAATTTTTATAGTTGAAAAAAAATGGCCTCATTATTTTTAAAAGTTGGAACATTTACTTCTCATGCTCAATTTTTTACTCAAAAATATTTCTTAAAAAAATATTTCTTGAATGTCTTTCTAAATATATTTAGATACTATTGAAATACTTTCAAACAGACTACATGTTTTTTCAAACAATTTGTAATACAGGAATAGGAAACTTTGTAGCTTTTCTACTTTACTACTTTGGAATTTTTTTCAGATACCTCACCATTTAGATGTTTGGCTAAAAAGTCAGGATGTTTATGATTCCATAAGAATTATATACCAAGATGTTTGTCAAAATGTTAGATTTTTAGGACAGTACTTTTTCCTTTTTAATTTAATTTTTAATTCTTATTTTTAATTCTTATTAATGAAAATAATGCACAAAATAGCGGATACCTGGCCCGTCCATCTTCTTTCCCAATTCAAATTCAAATTCCCCAGAAACAACCACTTTCAATATTTTTGACTGTTTATTCTGGTGTTTACTTCCATATTTTTAAATAGCTTCTTTACACTGTTCTGTTATGATTTTTTTAAATTTAAATGATATTAAATGATATCTATTGATTCCTACTATGTGAGATGAGATTTTAACTCTCATAGCCACCTCCCTCGTCCTCTCACACACAAATATATAATCTTCATCTTTTCCTATTCTTCTAAATTATCTATATCACCCTTTTCAGTTTAATCAACATTTATTGTTTACATTTCATGTAAAAATAATGCAGAGTAGATCCATATAGTGTATTACAGTTTCATTTCCTATCTTCTATAATATTGTCCTCCCTGGAATTAATAATTTCCTAATTTAGTCCAATTGTTTCATTTGCTATATAACTGTCACAAATTCATTATTCCTCAACTCTGACAGAGCTGGATTCCAGTACAGCAGGAAATCCATCAGATTTGCTTTTTTTGTTGTTGTTGTTCCTTGCAAACTTCACTGCTGGATCTCTCTGACCTGCTCTGAACTGGACTCCAGAGGTCTGCCACACATCAGTTGTCCTAAGACTTCTGGGTCATCCTCAGAATTGCCTTCATCCCGTTCCTCTGTTATAAACCTTATTTCTAGGACACCTTGCCTTCTTCTCTCTTGGATGAGGTTCTATCTTTAGGGAAGCATATCTTTCAGGAGCTGCCTGAAAAGGGTGCTTGAGGCCAAAAATAAATTTTAAGAACTTTGGAGGTACAAAAATATCTTCCTTCCACCTTGATGCTTGGTTGTTAGTTCAGTTGGATATAGAATTCTGTTTTGTAACTTCATTGCCTCCAGCAATAGTTTTCTAGCATATTGTTATCAGGAACCTAACCTTCTTCTTATTCCCAACCATTTGTATGTAACCTATTTTCCCCCTTCTCTGGAGGCTTTTAGAATTCTCTTTTTATCTCTAGTGTTCTAAAATTTTTATGATGATATGCCTTGTTTTGGTTTTAGTTTTTATTCTTTGTCACCCATTTTGCTGGCCAATCATTCGACCTTTTCTTTGAAACTTAATTCCTATAGTCTGGGAAATATTTTTAGAGTAGGTCTTTAATAAGTTTTTTCTATATTTTGTCTGGTCTCTCTTTTTGGAATTTCTGTTACTCATATCTTTTGGAACTCCTCAACTTATCCTTTAATTTTCTTGTCTTTTCTCACCACTTTAGGGAGATATATTTTGAAATATTTTCTCAATTTATTTTCCAAGTCTTCCACTGAATTTTTAATTCCTGCTCTCACGTTTTAATATCCAAGGTCTTTCTTTTTAAAGCAATCTATTCTTTTTCACAGATACATTTTCTTCTCTCATATTTCTGAGAATATTAAAAGGCTCAATTTTTTTCTGCTTGTTCAGTTCATTGTTAAGAGTCTTTCCTCAAATACTTGTTGATTTGTAGGTATCTTATTAGAAATTAAATGCCTCAGCATGGGACTTGTTGACTAGTGGGCTTCAGTGCAAGATAATTCAGGGACACAATTGTATTTTTAGAGATTTGCAAAAATTGTCTCTGCAGCACTTCACTCTTGGGCAAGTTATATTTGCCAAATAAAAATCTTCGTATGCTAACACATATATATGGAGTCTAAAAGGAAATAAAAAAGGTTCTGAAGGACATAAGGGCAGGTCAGGAATAAAGATGAAGACATAGAGAATGGACTTGACACAGGGAGGGGGAAAGGTAAGCTGGGACGAAGTGAGAGTGTAGCATGGACATATATATACTACCAAATGTAAAATAGATAGTTAGTGGGAAGCAGCTGCATAGCACAGGGAGGTCAGCTGGGTGCTTTGTGACCACCTAGAGGGGTGGGATAGGGAGGGTAGGAGGGACACTCAAGAGGGAGGGGTTATGGTGATATAAGTATACGGATAGCTGATTCACTTCATTATACAGCAGAAACTAACACACTATTGTAAAGCAATTATACTGCAATAAAGATGTTAAAAAAAAATCTTCCAGTCCCATGGTTTAGGATTAGGGAGATGATTACAAGCTTCATTACTAGTATTTGAGAGGCTGAATGGGGCTGGATGTTGGAGGTCTCACTTTTAGAATGCAGATCTCCACCTAACATCCTGTTTTCAGTAAAGTTCCCCTTTCATACCCTCAACTGTGTGTAGCCTCTCCAATTTGGAGCTTGTGTGATTCATCCTCTCTAAACAGTAAACCTCAACCCATTGGCCAGAGTAGGGAGGGGTAGTTGCTCTGAGGCGGAAAATATGGGGTCCTAACTGTTAATGTAAATAAAGACTCCACAAATCCAACAGTTTTTATCCCTGCCCTGCACCTCCTATTTTCCAGGTGACCATGATCCCAAATTCCTGAGCCTCTCAAGTTCTGTAGGATGAGTCAGCTTGCTTTTTACTGGATTTCTACACCACAGGCTTCTATTTCAGATTTTTTAAGTCAGTTAAGTCAGTTATTTCTGGTTCCTCCAAATTCCTGCTTCCAAATATTTTGAAATGAATTATCCGATGTAAATTCATGTTTTTATGGCCTTGTAAGTATATGCCTTTTTATAAATTTTTTTTTTAAATAAATTTATTTATTTATTTTTGGCTGCGTTGGGTCTTTGTTGCTGCACGCAGGCTTTCTTTAGTTGTGTGGAGCGGGGACTACTCTTTGTTGCGATGTATGGGCTTCTCATTGCGGTGGTTTCTCTTGTTGTGGTGCACGGGCTTAGTTGCTTTGCAGCATGTGGGATCTTCCCGGACCAGGCCTCGAACCCATGTTCCCTGCATTAGCAGGTGGATTCTTAACCACTGTGCCACCAGGGAAGCCCAGTATATGCCTTTTTAAAACTCCCTTTTAGTATCATTCTAGTGAGACAGGGAAAAAGCGGAGGTAAATACAAGTGTTTATGCTATCATGTTTATCTGGAATAATCCCTTTCATTTTATAATATAATTCAATATTCTTTTTAATTTTCATGATTTTACTCTGAGATTTTGTAAGTATGAAGCAGTTTCTTAAGGAACTATATGCAATTGCAATCAGAGGCATTCTTAAACACCTGTCTTCTTAATTTTCAATACATAGTAGTTAAAAGCCTAGAAAAGGGGGGATTAATAGACCTGGAAAAAAGTCATAGCTCAGTCACTTACTGTTTGTGTCATCTTAGGCAAGTTATTTGACTACTCTAGGTTTTAGCTTCGTTTTTTACAGAATGGTAGTTATAATGGTACCTATTTAATAGTAAGGGTAAAATGAGATAATTCTTATGTGCCATTAACTTCAAAGGGTGCAGAGAGTGTTCACTATTCACAGATGGTATTGCAGACCATGCTAGGAGTTCAGGGTTTTTTCCTGAGGCCAACAAATTATTTTCCAACAGGATGGTACAATGATCACATTTGTGTTTTTGAAAGATCCCTCTGGGTTGTGGCACAGAGAAAAGATATACGGGGCAAGAGTGCAGGAAAAGATTGGGGAATTGCTTTAGTATCTCATTCTCAAGCAAGAAACTGGAATCAAAGTAATAAAATCAGCAATGTAAAGAGGTGAATTGCAGAGACATTGAAGAGGCATATTTGACAGAACTTGGCAACCCTTTACATATTAGGGGAAAAAGGAATCAAGGATGTCTCTCAGTCTCAAGCTTGGGAAGCTGATGGATGGTGAGGAAACAAGATGACAGGCAGGTTGAAAGAAAGCTTTCCACTTTAGAATCATGTTTGAGAGGCCTCAGAAATATTTAACTGACCATGTCAGTTAGGTAGATGGGGAGTTAGGCCTATAGATCAAAAGAAAGACCTAGAATAGGACACTCAAATTATATTCTAAAATCTATTCAAGTAATAAAGGGGCTGAAAGTCATGATACTCTTTGCGAAACACCATCAAATAGCAAAAAAATAAGCCTACCCATAATAAGGAGTTTTTAAAAATTAAATAGATATGTGCTTACATGATATTAAACAAGTAGCATCAGACATAAAGATATACATGGGAGAAAAATGTATTAGTCCACCCATTAGCTTCTTTTTTTCATGGAATCTGGGAAATTTCAACATTGTTTTACTCTACCAACCACGGCTTGAGTTCATAGAAGACCACTATGTTAAAAGTATTGGAATGCTAATATAGATGAACTTCCTTTTAATCAAAAAAAAGCTTCTTTCTAACGTAAACATGCCCATTTATGTTTCCAAATGGCTGAAGATAACATCTTACCTTCTGAGCACCTAAAAAAAATCCTTACTGGGTTTGCTTATCTCAGTGGTCTATATTTAGTAATTCTAAAAGCATCCAACCCAACTAATACCTCTTTTGAACTCTCATTTCAAAATTTTTAAATGTCAAAAGACCCAAACATACATTGTTCCAAAGAAGACATACAAATGGCCAATAAGTACATGAAAAGGTGCTCATCATTAATGAGTAGGAAAATGAAAATCAAAGCCACAGTGAAATATCACCTCACACCTGTCAGGATGGCTATTATCAAAATGACAAGTGATAACAAATGCTGGCAAGGATGTGGAGAAAAGGGAGCTCTTGTACGGTGCTGATAGGAATGTAAATTGGTACAGCTATTATAGAAAACAGTATGGCAGTTCCTCAAAAACTTAAAAATTGAACTACCATTTTGATCAGAAATCCCAGGCTTGGGTATATATTGAAATCAGGATTTCAAAGACATATCTGCATACCCATGTTTATTGCAGAATTATTCACAACAGCCAAAATATAGAAACAACCTACATATCCTGCAGTAGATGAATGTATAAATAAAATATGGTCTATATTTACAATGGGATATTATTCAACCTTAAAAAGAAGGAAATCTTGCCATTTGCAACAACATGGATGAAACTAGAGGGCATTATGCTAAATGAAATAAGTCAGACAGAAAAAGACAAAAAATGTGTAGTATCACTTATATGTGGAATCCAAAAAAAAAGCCAAGTTCATAGAAACAAAGACTAGAATGGTGGTTGTCAGGGGTTGAGAAAGGGGGAATTGGGGTGATGTAGGTCAAAAATAGAAATTTTCAGTTATAAGCAGAATAAGTTATGAGGAACCAATGTATAATATGATGACTATAGTTAATAGTATGATATTTTATGCTTGAAAGTCAATGAGAATAGCTCTGAAGCATTCTCACCACACAAAAAATAAAAAGTTAACTATGTGAGGTGGTAGATGTGTTAAGCATCTTGGTCTTGGTAATCATTCCACAATGAATATGTATATTAAATCATCACATTGTACACTGTAAATATATAGTTGCAGTGTCAATTATTCCTCACTAAAGTTTAAAAAAGATTATTTCAAAAAGAAAGAGCACTAAAAGGCTTTTTTTAGTGACCCCTCATTCTTTTCATGCCACTTGTGAAAAGAGCCTCTATTAAGACTATAATTGGAAGGAAACCTAACATCTTATGTACACTAATGGACACAAACTCTTGCCAGTCAAGAGTTTGCAATAAACTCTTGCAATTTTTCAAAAGATAGTCCAAAAAACTCAACTAAGTTAGGTGTTAAACAAGCATGCAAGTAAACTGGGGAGCCTGGCTAGTCCCCTTCTCTGCCCTGTATTTCATAGAATTATACTGTTCTAGATGGCCCATGAGGCCTCAGTGTGCTTGGCTATTACCGTGCTTCCCTACTGGCCTGGACAAGAACAGTCTCCTCTTATATCTCTTTGGAATTTGCAAAGCAACATGCTTACAACCACAGCAATTCTACTCTGTTAGTCTTAACTGATTGGGCCCAAGATCACAGGCTTATGCCAAGGGCAGCCTATTAGAAATGCTCTGTTACAGATGGCAAGCAACCAACTCAAAACTCAGGGCATGCCGTAAAAGGCCATGTCTCAAATGGAGCAAATTCAAATATGAGTAAGATTCTAATCAAGTTGCTAAAAAACTCTCTTAGAACAAGGCATAAATATGGAGCGACTCCTGGGGTAAAATTTATTGATATTTCATTTCAATAGCCCAGGATATGAAAGACTCTGAACTATTCCTTCTGATTCCAGCAACTAATACTTCTAATTGGAAAAGTCTGCTGCTCATATTACCTTATGAAATGCAAACCCACTGAGATGCCTGCTGGTACTTGCAAGTGAACTCACCCCTCTGTGCTCTTTCACTCTTAGGACAACATTATGCAGTGAGAAAGCTCTGGCTTGGAGTCAGGGACCTCAGTAATCACCCACTCTCCCTGTGAACAAGGACAAAGACAAGTTGCATCTTCCCTGAGCAAGTCTGTCTTCTCATTTATAAGAGGAAAGAATTGAACTATATTATTTCTAAGTCTCTGTCTGTATCTATTTGATTAAAGAACAGTTTTAGATGTGCTCCCTGTCTGAAGAACACGGTGTACTAGGTGGTATATTGCCTCCCCACCAAAGATACCCACTTCCTAATCCCTGAAACCTGTGAATATATTACCTTACTTCGCAAAAGAGACTTTATGAAGGTGATTAAGAATCTTGAAATGGGGAGATGATCCTGGATTATCTGGGTGAGTCAATGTAATCAGAAGGATCCTTATAAAGAGGGAGGCAGGAGAAGAGTCAGAGAAGGAGAAAAATCAACAGAAGCAGAGTTTGGAGTGATATGTCCACGAGCCAAGGGATGCTGGCAACCTCTAGAAGTTGGAAAAGACAAGGAAGAATTTTCCCCTTGACCCTCCAGAAGGAGTGCAGCACTACTGACATCTTGATTTTAGCCTGATGAAACACATTTTGGATTTCTCACATTCAGAAATGTAAGATAATATACTTATGTCATTTTAAGTCACTAAATTTGTAGTAATTCGCTGCAGGAAAAATAGGAAACTAATGCATGCTGTAACCTGGGGAAAAGATGGAAATTACTTTTTCCTGTACAGAAAGTAAGGACCTATAAAAAATGTGAGGCTCCAGAAAAGCAGTCTATGCTTTTTGGAGAGTGGCAGGAATATGCCTTTATTATATAAACTGGCATGGGGCAGAGGGGAAAAATATAGGAGATATTTCATACTAACTGCAATGCAATGTTGTTTAACAACCATCCTGTTGTCTTGCAATGAATTAAAATAATACTTTAAAAAATCTACCAGTGTACGCTTTCAAAGGTGACAGGTAATCAAGAAGTACTCTGCTTAAGTGTCACCCCTTGTACACATACAGATGCTATATCAGTAAATGTATTATTATTCATTCTTTTTTTAATTCATTTATTCCACCAATATCTATTCAGTACCACTATGTACATTATGCTAGGTACAAAGAAATACAATGATAGAATAATTATGATAATAATATTAATGATATCTTCATGGTTCTTACAAACTAGTAGGGAAGGAACTATTCAAAGTGTTAGGAGAAGGAAAGGGAAAGAAAAGGGTTTCATGGTTTTACAGAACTCTTTATGAGAGAAACAAGAGAAAGAGAGAGATAAAGAGAAATTACCAAAGTCACTCAGGGTCCCAGAACTCAGAAATAATCCCAATTAAATTACATTTTGGCCTTGGTTTCATCATTTCCAGCCTCTTGTTGATGGATGCATGCATGTATACACATTATGTAGAATACACATTATTTCTGCATAGAGAGTATAATACATATAGAATCACAGGAGCATGTCATGTGGGGAGGAGAAGCTAATATAATGGGAGATCCAAGAAAGCCCCCATAAAGGCTACTGTCTACCTACACTTGACGGTAACACTTAAGCTGAATTCTGCAGGGTGAGTAGAAGCTGGCAAGATAAAAAGTGGTGGAGGGAGGGAGGAACGTTCTGAAGAGAATAGTACAAGCAAAAGTTCCAAGACCGAAGAAACATGGAGCCTTACAAGGAAATCAAGTAGAACGGAATGACTGGAGCCCAGGGAGAGAGGCGTGCAGGAAGAAGTAGGAAATACCAGGCAGAGGAGGCCCAAGCAATCCAGGGTCACAATGAAAACTTAATCCCAGGTCAATGAGAAGCCACTGAAGGCTTTAACTAGGAAAGTCACATGATCAGGCTTATGTTTTTAAATTTGACTAGACTAGCCACAATAGAGACTGTAATGCAGGTCTGTTCAGTACAAGAAGGTTAAAAAGAAAAGCCTGGTGATAAACATCAAATTCAGGGAGTCAGGAGGCCTGTTATCAAGTCTCAACTCCCCTACTAAATAATAATAATGGTTGTCATTTGCTAACAGGTTACTGTATGCCAGGCACTGTTTGAAGTGTCTTACCTATCATGACTCATTTACTCTCCCAGAATCTCTATGAGGTAGGAATCATTACTATCCCCATTTTAAAGAGAAGAAAACTGAGGCACAGAAAGGTCATGTACCCTTGCCTCAGATCATTTAGCTAATAAGTTACAGAGCTGGAATGTAACCCAGGCAGCCTGTTTTCAGAGTCTGTCCTCTAAACTGCCATCCTACTCTGCCTCTCATGACCTACTGCATGTCCCAGGAAAGTCACACAGTGCTTTCCCTGCCAGACAAAGGAATGGTGACTCACTGGACCACCCACATCTGTAAACCAAGGGAGTTGAACCGAATCAATGCTTATCTCAGGTCTTTCTGGTTCTAATTTTACAATTTTGTCTGGAAAACCATGATTCTCTACCCAGATTCTTCACCTAGTAGGAGTCTTTGGAGCCTGAGAGGAATAGTCACAGTGCTAGGTGTGGCTGGACTTAGAACCTAGCTCAGAGTGCCTAAAGGTACAAGTAGATTCCTACAACCTGTATGTTTTTCTTTCTGATTTCAAGATCTGCTCTATCGCACCCATCCCCTTCCCCAGACAAATCACTGCATGGCCATCCTCCAAGACTCCAATCTTCATCTTGATGAAGTGAAGTTGTGGGACCGAGTTGTGGGACTATAAGTGACTTTTATGATATCTCTCTCTCTCCATGTTTTTTTTTTTTTAGATTTCACATAAGCATGCATTAGTTATTTAATCAGTAAAAAAGCATATGTTTTAAAACATGTGTTCTTATCAGGCATCTAATTTTTTTGGCACTCTGCTCAATAGTTAGTTTCCAAAGATTTAATTCAGTAATTATTTTTTTTAATCTGGCTCCTCAAATTAACATTTAATTTACAAAAGATCCAAACTGAAAAAAGGCCAGGCTATATATCTTGTAAGTAAGAAGTCAATAAAGTTACAGAATGTTAGATCTGGAAAGATTTTCAACATCATCTAGTCCACTGATTTTCAGACTGTGTCTCCATGAATCTTAGAGTTGTATAGATAAACCTTGGGGGCAAAGGGGAGACTAAATGGGTATGGATCTAAATCCCACCTCTTCTTTAATGAAAATATCTCCTCTTCTATTTTCTCTTTTGAATAAAAGGAATGTTTCTTGCTCCAGAATATATCTGAAGTCCATTTGCTTCTTTCCATCTCAATTGCCATCACTCTAATCCAAACATCGTCACCTCTGTACAAGATTATTGTCATAACCTCGCTACCTAGTCTCCTTGCTTCCACTCTTGCCTCTTTCTCCAATTTCACCTTATACTACTCCCACTCTACACCTCACTTCCTGTTCCCAAGTCATATTTGCTTTTTATTTATTCTCTAAACATACCTATATTAGCCAAAATAGGATAGGATATGCTAATAATACGAACAACCCCAAAATAGCAGTGGTTTAATAAAGTTATTTATCACTCAGAGTCTGATATACTCTCCTCTGAGAAGTGACTCAGGGATCCAGGCTACTTCCATTTGGGGACATCATATCTTCAACACATGGATTCACGATTGCCATGAAAAAGGAAGGGAGGGAGGAGTTGCCCAGCCCTGGAAATGGAACAAAAGCCATAGGTCAGAACTCAGTCACAAGACCTCAATCTAATTACAGGAAAGGCTGGGATACATAGTCTTCCAGAGTGTCCAGGAAAAGGACAATGACATAGGAAATGGCAAACAATCAATGAACATATAACATGATCTCTGTATACTAATTCAGGGCAATTGCATTTGCTACTTTTTTCATACCATATTCTTTCCATAGCCTTTTGCATAGCTGAATTCTTCTAATTTTTCAAGTTTAAGCTTAGTTTTAATCTCTGGGAAGCCTTCTCCAATCACTTTAACCAAAGTAATCATTATGGTTGAGACTGCTAATTACCTCTCATTATTCGTTCTCCCCTTTGTCTTTGGCAAAGAGAACACATGTTTAGCTGAGTGTGTTTTTGCCCAGCTAAGAAACTATATTTCCCATTCCTCTTTGCAACAAATTTGGCCATGTGACTAAGTTTTGGCCAATTGGATGTAAAAAGTGTGATGTGAAACTTCTAGAAAGTTCCCTAAAGAGATGGGGTGGGCCTTCCTTCACCCCTTCCTCCCTTCTACTTCCTGTATTGAGAGAGCCTGGGTTGATTCAAGCAGCTATCTTCGACTATAAGGCAGTTCCTAAGTAGGGTGGAGCATCTGTTGGAATAAACTTATGTCCCTGGTAACTTTTTGGTACTGCCATAGCAGACCTGGACTGCTTATCTCAGGATTTCCTGCATGAGGGAGAGAAATTAACTTCTATCTTGTTCAAGACACTCATTTTTTAATAAACCACTGATATAGTACAACCTCCTTCTTATGCAGATAAGGAAACTGAGAACTTATGATTATGTAGCCATAAATATGGAAGGTCAGGACAGAGTTAGTTCTCTGACTTCCAGTCTAGTACTCATCACATCAACAGTCTTAACATGCAGATTTCAGGAAAAAACAAAAACCAAATATACTGAATTACTACTGTGTACAAGGCACAAAAGTGTGAGACTTACATAGTCCCTGCCCTTGTTGTGATGACAAATGCATAAATAAATAATTATAATACAACATGGTTACAGTATAATGGTAGAGACATCTACAAATACATGATAGCACAGAAAAATGGAAAAAGTGAGTGGTTTAATTCTGCTTTGCACTATCAAGAAGGTAAAAACTAACATAGAAGTTGGGCTTTGAAGAATGAGTAGGAGTTTTCCAGGTATAAGAATAGAAGGTAGAGAGTGAGAGAGGCAGATGAAAACCAGGGTATAGAAGCATGAAAGGACATGGTGCATACAAGAAATGATCAGAGTAGAAAGAGCAAGAAAGTGAAAGATAAGCCTAGAAGTTTAGAAATTCTGGCTCAGGAAAAAAATCTAAAGGTCCTTGTATACAAACCCCAGACTAGATCCATAGGCAAGGAAAATTTGTTACAGGACCAAAATTTGGGTCTGCTTGCCCATGCTCAGTAAAGTCAATCTACTGACACCAGGTTGTGATGAAGGAAAGTGCAGGGTTTATTGTAAGGTGCGATGCAAAGAGTCTGGGACAGCTAATGCTCAAAAAGCTCAAACTCAATGGGTTTCAGCAAAGAATTTTTAAAGGCAAGATAAGGGAGGAGAGTCCCAGGGTATGTGATCACCTTATGCACTATTCTCTGATTGGTTGATGGGCAGTAAAATAAAAAGACGATAAGAAATTGCAAATATTTCCTGGTTCCAGCCAGACTCCAGAGGGGATGTGTTAATTTCTTCCATTTGGTGGAAGATTTAGCATCTGTAGACAACTCAAGAAATGTCCATCAGATACTATTATCTAGGTATTTCAGAGAGGAGCTAAAGCAGAGGATATGGGGGAGGGATTTGTCCAGGAAGGTCCCATAGGGTCCTGCTCAGTTACAAATTCATAATATGATAGTGACTGCATTGGATCTTTATTAATTTTGGAGAGCTATTTCCCTTTCCTGCTTTCTTTCTTTAGGATTTACTAAAGAAAGAAACCTGCTTTCTTTCATTAGGATTTACTCTTTGGCACTACATGGAGAGTGATGGGACCCACTCAGGGCTCCACTCACCCTTGTCCAAGGAGAGCCAGGCAACCCAAGCAAAGGCATTCAGAGGCTCCCTCCCTGTATCCTGAATCTTGAACAGAAAAACAAGGAGACCACAAATGGCTGTCACTCCAGTCATAAGCAGGTCAAGGCCCTCACCCTAACATTCCTGCCATGAGACTGTCTTGTGGCCCTTCTCAACCCAACCTTATCCCCAGGGTTGCTTGGCTCTTATCCTTCTTCCTGTGGATTCTGAGTTCTCATTATTCCTCTGATATATTTATTTTGCTTAAATTAAACAGGATGGTTTCTGTGGTTTCAAGAAGAGAAAGCTAACACATAAAGTATCCCAATATGAATTAGCAATGTCAAAAGGAAATGTCTCTCCCAACTCCTATTGTTCTAGGGTTGAGATTGGGGTGTCAGGAATTAGCACATTAATTTTGGCTCCTACACTAAGCTATACCTACCAAGCTAGCTTTCATCAGTAAAAGCTTACTGACTCCTTTCATCTTATTTCTCATTTGGTTCAGAGTTTAATCAATGAAGATGGGGCTATTTGTTGGAGACCTATCCACCTGTACTACCATGGTTAACCTATAGTACAACACTATGGGGAAAGTATTATCAATGTCCCTATAAACAGCAGGAAATTGTGCCCAATGGATAGAACCAAGGCCAGACGTCTCATTTTCTAACTCAAGATCCTGCTTTTTTTTTTTTAAAAGGAATTGTCTAGATGGCTTTTTGTTCCCTCTTGTTGCTCTCCAAAAACTTTTTCTATTTTACAAATTCATAGGAGTTACAAATCATTTTGTCTCTGTCAAGGCAGGAAATCTATGCTTCCCATGAGGAGTTTTTTAGGCCTGACCTAGATAAAACCAAATGGTTTTTATCTGGATTTTTACATTTCTCTGTATACATAGAGCAGGAGAAAAATGATGAGAAGGAAGTGTGCTTCAGCACAGGGTACAATGGGCTTCTGAATCCTCCTTAATTAAAAAGGGATTTAGGGAATTTATTTTTATCAAGATCCTCAGAAGATTCAAAGCACACATTTTTGAGATAAATGATCATGTTACCAAGAGTAATAGGAGATATTATTAAGGGTTCCATAACTACTTGGAGAATGACAAACAATTTAAATGATGCAGGATAGAAAAATATCCTTCCCCTAAAACATAAAAGTTCAGAATAATGGAATAACTCAAAAGACATCTCAACTATTTCATTCCAATCCTTGCACAAAAATACACAGATAGGCCCTGAGATGGGGCTATGAAGAGGAGAGCAAATTATCAACCTCCTTCATACTCAATCCTGATTTGAGTATTATGTGAAATTCAAGTAAAGTGAACTGCAAAGCAACTTCCCAGAATCATCTTTCTGGATTCAAAGATAAACTCTCAAGAGAAGATGCAACAGTTTGCATTCTCAGCCATTATGGTGTCTTTATTAGTAAGGTTTTGCTATTGTTCAAAGATTATCTAAAGGTTGCCATTTTTTGTTAAATCATCAAATCATGCATTTCACCACAAGAACTGACTTTATAACTCATCTATTCCAACTACTGCACTTGATCAGCAGATAAACTTAAACCTAAAAGGAATGATAAATCAGATATAATTATCTCCCAAAGGTCCCACCTCCAAACACCATTACACTGCGGGTTAGGGTTCAACATATACATTTGTGGGGGGCATATTCAGTCCATAGCAATACCTTCATAAGGCACTTGGGAGGAAGATGAGGCTCTAAAGACATGTGATGTGAAGCATCAAAAGAGGACATTAAATTGTTTTAAATTAGAAAGAACTATTTCTGTAAGAAAGAACAGTAACTTGGTGGTGGTGTTGGTGGTGTGTGTGTAAAAGGTATAAGAAAGAAACAACAGAAACATGTGAGAAGCTGGGAGAGGGGGGCCACTAAGCTGACTTGTGGCTGGGTCACCTCATGATGTGAAGTGATCAGGGGAAAATCCCCTGGGAGTGGTTGGGTGGGTAGCCAGAGGACTTTCAGGGATGGAATGCCTAACATTCAACTCTGATCCTCAAAGTTCCCAGATGATTTTACTACACACACAATATGCCCCATGAAGTGGGTCTTTTTGTGGAAATCAAGGAAGAAGCCTAGTTTTATGTCTTGGCCTTCTGCACACCATGGAAGGAGACAGAGGCTAATACAAGGATGCATAACCTAAGGAAGACCTAAAGACGACTAAAAGAATGTAACAAGCCCCACCACCACCACCCATAGGTCCACACAGATGACTGAAGCCAATTTTATCTGGCTCTCAAGAAGCAGGGAGACCCCAGAGTCTTTAACATGGGCTAAACAGGTAAAAAATATTACAAGTATTTACTCAATGCTGGGTTTATTTAGAGACTATCAAAGACCATCTTTAGAAGCTGTTCTAAGGAGAAAATCCCCTCACTGAATATTTTAAGTTTATGTCAAGTCTCCCAGCTCCCTGCTAAGCTCTTCCTAGTGAGGCAACCTTTGAATCTGATGTATCAGCTGTCCTCTCCTTCTCTCTTAGTCAGCAAGAAAGGCTGGGGGTTTCTTTTCTTTTCTTTTTTTAATGGTTAACATACACATGGAGTGTTTTCTTTGTTTGAGGGTGGAGGAAAGGGGAAAAGTTTTAAGTATGTCGTCTTTTCTCTCCCATAAATGATCAAATAGCCTATTCAAGTATTTTCAAAATGGTTAATCTTCTGAGATACAAGTGTCTTTCCCCGCCTAACCCTGAGGAAAGATGCCTCCTAATGTAATAAAGTGGGCTCCAGAGAAATCAGTTTATTTATTCCACATATTTCAGCTAATGAGAAAGCAAATTTGAGCTCGCTGTCCTAAGGAGTTTCACAGTCGAGCTCTTGGCATGGCGCTCTGATCTCTTCCTTCTGACTCGAAGGTTCGATGGGGCCCCTCTCTCTCCCCAGGTTTCTCATTAGTAGAAACCCCACCACTCACGTGGGATGCAGAGGACTCATTCCTGCTAACGCCTTTATTGTGCTCCCCCGCCAGCCTCCCCCATCCCCTCTCCCTGCCCAGACCAGCCCTCCCTCTCTGCAGGACTCCCTCATGCTCTGTCATCCTTCCGTGCGGCTCCTGACAAGATGCTTCCTTTGATGGATTCCACAGACCCCTGACCTCACTTTGAAGTCTCCACGGCTTCCTCAAACACGCCTACCTCGAACCACAGCACTGCCCTTTTTGCTGGCTTACTAAACTCATTAAGCACCCCAGGGGACCCAGTTTGCCTTCTGTGTGACAGAATAATAAGTAGGTTTGGGGAAAAAGAAGGGAAGTGAGTGTTTTATTCTTGGACAGGCACCACCAAGAAAACCAAGCTTCCTCTTGGAAGGAAGTGGAGGGAGCTGCTGTGGTTGACAGCCTCATCCAGCTCCTGTGGGGATGATAGAGCTCAGGCTTCTGGGACAGCGAGATATGAGTTAGACCCGTGTTAGGTCTCGGCTCTGCCTGGCTGAGATTGACCTGGGTCAGTCAGGTCACTTTGCCTGAGTTATGACTCGTAACTACCCCTTAAGGTCATTTTGAGAATTAGTTGACTACTTAATTGTCACAGTATGTGGTAAATAAAAAAAAAAGTATGACCTCAAAAAAGCTAACTCTTATTGTCATTTCCTATAGTCAACCTCAGTGAAAAGTGAAGCGTTTACTGGTCAACCCATGAAGACCTACATTTGTATTCCCACGGAGGCTATAACGGAGGAGTACATTTGTGCAGTTTCAGATGATCCTGCATAGTCACATACCACTGATGATCAGTGCTTGAGGTCCCCAAGGCAGAGAATATTCATACCAGTAATGATCATTAAATAGCTACTATCTATTGCCATTCACCTGGGGCCAGGCACTGACTGCACTGAGCAATTGAAATGTCACCGTACCATTTCGGTAGGCATTACATGCCCTATTTTACATAAAAGGGAACTGAGACTCTGAAAGCTTGCATGACTTGTTTAAGGGTCAGAGCCCTGACAGGAAACAGCACATCTGCCTACAAGAGATGATGAAGCATCCAGAAAGTAACAAAAATGGAAAGCTATTACCACCTCTAGGCTTAAAGGGGGATAAAGGGGCTGGGTGGAGGGTAGCAGGGAGGAGTCATGTTATCATACTCCAGGGAGAGCCAGAGCCATAGAAGAGGAGCCACCTGAGGACCTGAGGCCACAGCAGGGAGGCAAGGAAGGATGGGGTAACAGGTGCATTGGGTTAAATAACCCATTCACCAACCTCTCTCTCCTCTCAACCTCTGAAATGTTGCTGGTGCCTCCTCTTGGCTGAACCTGATAGGAAGCCAAAGGACAAGTGAGCCAGGATGAGGTGGTCCACTCAGTCAGCCTCCCCGGGCACAAGGAAGAGCAGAGGAGGGTGAACATTGGATGGCAGGTGAGGGGTTCCAAAGGAGAATAACCAACAGTCACTCAGCCTCTCAGAGGGAAAACTAGGACCTTGCTCAGCTCACCTTGTTTGTTCAACACAGCTATCTCCACCAACTAGACAATCTTAGTATAGGCTTGGTAAGCAAATAAGTCAGCGAAGGGAAATTACAGGATGCTATAAAAGATAGCAATTGGAACTAAATAAATCTGAGTCCAGAGTCCAACGCTGAAACGCTTTGTGACCTTGGACAAGTTTACTCAACCTTTTCAAGTCTTAGCCTCCTCATCTGTGAAACTCGGGGTCTAACTGTCCCTAAAGCATATATCCAGTGTAAGAATTAAGTGAGATAAAGGGTAGAAAGTGGAAAGGTACTGTCACATCCATTACAGGAGCAGACTCAGGAGTCAGAGTGCCCAGGTTCAAATACTGGCTGTGCCGCCTCCCAGCTCTATTATCTCAGATGAGCGAGTGAACCTTTCAAGTGCCTCAATTCTCTCCTCTCTGAGTCAGGATGACAATAGGAACACCTACCTTACAGGGGTGCTATGATGATCAAGTGACTTAAACTACGTAAAACAGTTAGGAAATGTTACCCAGAACTTAATGGGGGCTCAGTAAAAGTTGGCTGTTTTGCCTCAAGTGCTTAGCACGCTGCCTGTGCCACAGTAAATAGTGACCTAGATTTCACCTTCCAGGCGGGGTGGCAGCAGGATGAGCGAGGGACTCACGTGTCATTTGTCTCTCTTCTCTCCAGAGCACTCGGACCCCAAGTCAAAACTCAAAGCTCTATCGTTTCACTGTTTTCCATAAGAAAGCCAATACCAGTCAGCATTTCATACAGGTAGTAATTGTTCTGAAATCCTGGGTGCAGAGGGGGATTGCACTGCAGGCAACATGGGTTTCAGCTGTGTTGCTCTCTCCCACCTTCTGTGACCCATTGCTCAGCACCTGTTCCCTGTTCTTAGCTCATTCTGAAGCTTATGCTCAGCACCCAAGAATGGCAGGCCTGTCTGTCACGAGCTGCTGCCTTGAGGAGGAAGCAGTAGTGCCTGGCCACCTGTCTTACCCTCCCCCAACCCCACACGACCACACAGTGAACTTCCGGTGAATAACATGTTCTCTGTCTGCTTACAGAGCCCTCAATAGAGTCAACGAACACCTACCATGTGCTAAAAACTCTTCTAGGGGCTGGAGATACAATGATGACACAGGAGACAACACTGTCTGCCTTTGGGGAGCTTATGTTCTTCTGGGAGGAGCAAACAGTCCACAAAGCAACTAAGCAAAACATGCAGTAGGTTAGGAGATGACAAGAGCCATGGGGGAAAAGGAGTGGGGAAGGGGAATAAGGAGTCACAGCATGAGGAGGTCTTGCCATTTTATTTTATTTTATTTTATTTTATTTTTATTTTTATTTATTTATTTTTTTTGTGGTATGCGGGCCTTCCTCTGCTGTGGCCTCTCCCGTTGCAGAGCACAGGCTCCGGACGCGCAGGCCCAGCGGCCATGGCTCACGGGCCCAGCCGCTCCGCGGCACGTGGGATCCTCCCAGACCGGGGCGCGAACCCGGTTTCCCTGCATCGGCAGGCGGACGCGCAACCACTGTGCCACCAGGGAAGCCCAGTCTTGCCATTTTAAATGGGTGATCAGAGAAGGCTTCACCAAACAGTTGAAAAAAATATGGAATGCTTCACAGACTGTGTCATAATAAATGCTCAATATTATTAGTGGTCAAAAAAAATTCAGTTTCTGACAAGCTCTGCTCTCAATTGTTTTCTCTCCATTGATGCCAGGGGCACGTAGCTGGAAAAGTTTGAGAAGCGTTATTGCAAGGACTCAGGGGACTAGAAGGTAAAATGGGGTGCTGTATGCTTCTCTGCCCAGTGCCCCAGGGCTGAGACATGGAGCAGCTCATGGAGTTCCCAGGGTCACCTGCAGGGATACAAACTGAGCTAGCTATGATTCATCCTTCCTGGGTACCCTTAGGAAGTAGGTGTTAGTTGAATTGGGTTGCTAACGTCCCAGATGGACTCCTTTGTTGAGGAAACCTTTGAAATAAGTCGTTTCAGAGGCAGCAGTTTCCCTCATGGTCAGCCGTGGTTGCACTTTGTGGTTTGGGGCAGGATAGGTCAGAATAAACCAGATGAAACTGTGGAAGCAAATTAAAGCTCATGAAATTCTATGAGCTTGACACAACAAAGATTCCTTTCTTACTCATGCAGCAACCACTCTGGGTCAAGGTGACCCCCTGGGACAGCACTTCTCCACACAAAGACTCAAGGATCCAGGCTACTTCCATCTTGGGGTTCCACCAACTTGACATGAGGCTTTATCCTCGATGGCAGGGGAACAGAATGCCTGGAAATGCCTGTGTTTCAGCCCAGAAGTGTTGGACATTACATCTCACAGATTCATTGGCCAGATCTAGCAAATGGCCTCATCTTCTAAAAGTGAGGTCATGTGAGTAGCTTTCTACCAGGAAGGAAAGAGGGTTGTATGTGGGGAGCACCAGTTAAGTCTACCAGAATCACTTGCCCCTACTCCTGGCAACTTGGTGAAGGCAGTAGAAATGGCTTTACTCTCCAGGTACGTGGTACCAGCCTAGCAAGTTTTATGCAGAAAGAATGGCTTACAGTTCTTTCCCCTGTAAGGTGTCTGTTAGAGCTTCCTGGACAACTTTCCAGTACATGCCCCAAATAAACTTCCTGAAAGTTCTCTTCTAACCCAATGAGATGAATGCTCTTTCTTAATGAGACAGGCCATAAAAAGTATCATGAAAACCACATAGCTGTAACTTGTCAAAAAATCATACCAAGTTAATACAAGACTTACTCCCAAGGGCAAGGAATTACTTAGTTAGCCTCCCTTAGGGCTTGTGTTGATCAAATGACTCTGCTCCACAATTCACTCATATCTCCTAATTACTAGTGTCTGATAATTACTGGGCTTCCACAATTTCTCACATGTTAAAGAAGGTTTTACAGAAAAGACAGTCTAAATTTTCTTTATCATGTTCATTTTCCAGCATTATGGGGCATCCTCACCTCCTACCAGTATTTGGAAGCTGTAGTATGAAAACTTGCACTATGAGTTATTTTTGATGAGTGGACAAGAGTGGCGGCATGACTATGCTAACACAACCATAAAGTGATAAACCCCTGCTCATCACGTCACTTAGTGTGGTGATATGACCATCTGGAGCACCTGCTTTCTCTAAGTTCCTATTTTGCATGTAGTCCTACCATAGACAGTTGCTCATATCCAACACTTCCTTCATCAATTCCACTTTTCTCTCCACTCTCTGTAGATGTTCAATAATTACTTCAAACTTTTCTGATATGTTAACACCTTCAGGAAGGACTCTTGGGCATGTAAGGGATTCACAAAAGGCTTCTGGGGGGGATATAAATCTATGGTGGCCAACCGTTGCAATTTTCCCAGGACTGTCCTGGTATTAGAACTGCAAGTCCTGTGTCCCAGAAAACCTTGCAGACCTGGACTCACTGGGTAGTTTGTCAACCTGCATAATCCACTGAAATTGTGTGAAATTTTGGTGTGTGTGCAAACGCACATTTTCTTGTAGAGAGAGTTCAGGGCTTTACTCAGAACCACAAACAGGTCATAAAATGGGAACAAACCACTGATTACGGAAACTCTGAAAGGACAGAGGATTATAAACCTCTAACAACACCCCTTCTCACTCTTACAGCTCTGTAAACAGCCATACGATTCTATTCCTGTTAGTGTTAGGATTAATCTACAAATAACACTGCTGGTACAGGGGACAGTGCAAATACACACAGATACTCCCATGACATATATTCATTCCTTTATTCCACAAATACATATTGATATTGGCCTGTGCCCAGGAAATAAAGAGGGAACCATACAGTTCAGTCCCTGCTTACAAACAGACAGCAAAGAGATAAACAAGATGTTTTCAGATTGTAATAAGTACCATGAAAAATAAAATGGGACAAATGTGATATAGAGAAATTAAAAGAGGCATACTTTAAAGAGGGTGGTTAGGAAAGGCCTATCAAATGTATTTGGGTTGGCCAAAAAGTTCGTTTGATTTTTTGCATAAGATGGTTTTAGTAGCACTTATTTGTCTTTAACTTCATTTGAAAAAATTTTGTTAGACTGTATTGTGACAGCTGTCATATCAGTGCGCATTTAAAAAAAATTTAACAAAATTGGTGAATTTGGGGGTAGCACTTTAATATTGAAGATGGAAGAAAAAAAGCAACATTTTTGGCATATTATGCTTTATTATTTTGAGAAAGGTGAAAATGCAACTGAAATGTAAAAAAAAAAAATGTGTGCAGTGTATGGAGAAGGTGCTGTGACTGACTGAATATGTCAAAAGTGGTTTGTGAAGTTTCATGCTGGAGATGTCTCACTGGACGATGCTCTACAGTCAGGTAGACCAGTTGAAGTTGATAGCGATCAAATCGAGACATTAATTGAAAACAATCAACGTTATACCACGCGGGAAAGAGCCAACATACTCAAAATATCCAAATCAAGCATTGAAAATCATTTGCACCAGCTTGGTTATGTTAATCGCTTTGATGTTTGGATTCCAGATAAGTTAAGTGAGGAAAACCTTCTTGACCATATTTCCGCATGTGATTCTCTACTGAAACATGATGAACACATTCCATTTTTAAAACAAATTGTGACGGGTGATGAAAAGTGGATACTGTACAATAATGTGGAACGGAAGAGATCGTGGGGCAAGAGGAATGAACCACCATCAACCACACCAAATGCCAGTCTTCATCCAAAGAAGGTGATGCTGTGTATATGGTGGGATTGGAAGGGAGTCCTCTATTATGGGCCCCTTCTGGAAAACCAAACTATTAATTCCAACAAGTACTGCTCCCAATTAGACCAACTGAAAGCAGCACTCGACGAAAAGCATCCCAAATTAGTCAACAGAAAACGCATAATCTTCCATCAGGATAACACAAAACCGCATGTTTCTTTGGTGACCAGGCAAAAACTGCTACAGCTTGGCTGGGAAGTTCTGATTCATCTGCCGTATTCACCAGGCATTGCCTCTTTGGATTTCCATTTATTTCGGTCTTTACAAAATTCACTTAATGGATAAAATTTCAATTCCCTGGAAGACTGTAAAAGACACCTGGAACAGTTCTTTGCTCAAAAAGATAAAAAGTTTTGGGAAGATGGATTTATGAAGTTGCCTGAAAAAGGCAGAAAGTAGTGGGGAAAAAATTGTGAATGCATTGTTCAATAAAGTTCTTGGTGAAAATGAAAAACCTGTCTTTTATTTTACTTAAAAACTGAAGGAACTTTTTGGACAACCCCAAAAGAAGCATTTATGCTGAAGCTACAGGAGTCAGGCAAAGATTAAGAAAGACTGCTCAGGCAGAAGTGGAGCAAATGCCAAATGAGGGAGGATGAGCTGCAGGACGGAGGCTCATGTTCAGGAGTACAGGGAGCATCAAGCCGAGTGATGTCAGATGGAGTGGAAGAGACAGAAACCCACTGATGTCTGGCAGGCCATGTGAGGAATTCAAATCTTATTTCAAATTCAGAAGGAAGCAATTGGAAGGTTTTTAGCAGGGTAGTGACATGACCTGACTTGGATTCTTTTAAAGATTCTTCTGGTTGCTGTGAGGGAAAGGGATTGCAGGGAATAACAGTAGCAGCAGGAGGACCAGTTCACCCAGATGAGAGAAGAGAGGGGCTTGGACTCAGATGTAGACAGTAGAACTGGGGACAGGTGGACATATTGAGAATGCATTCTGAAGGTACAGACAACAGGACTGGATGCTGAGAATGAAGGAAAGAGGACAACCAAGGGTGATTCTGTAATTTATTGCTGGCATGGCTGTCTCCCCTACGAGGCTGTGAGGTTTAGTCCAGAAGAGACCGATAATGGAGCTAGGACAAGCACCATGTTTCCTAGAAAGTACCAGAAGTCTCTCTAAAATCAGTCCACGTATGAGATACCTGTGTTGGTCTATTTCATGTTGAATTACTCAGACGTGAGTCCTTGTGTTGTCTCTTCCTGCTTCTCTCCTGTCTTCCTTGCCTTCAAGGATCCTTGTATGGAATCTTTCCCCCCAATAAGGGCAACTAATTACTCTTCTTTGACATTTTCCTTGAGATATGAAATAAAAACCATTCCCAGGTTCTGTCTGCGGCCTTTGGCAAAAAGAAACTTTTTACTATATTGACTCATCATATGTTTTATAACGTGACAACTTAAAATTGAATGAAGACTTTACATATCTTTGGGGACGTTTCTTCATTAACATTTTTTAGTAAGCAAGGAAGAGTTTCTCTTATTATAACAGATGGTGGTGTGTTTTATCGTTATGGCAGTCACATGCTTCATACCTCAACAGCAGTCAACTCCTCAGCACTGAAACATTTTAATATTTCTTCATGGGCTTTGCTAAGCACAACTGAATAATCCATTTCATATTTAAATTGTGCCCAGTGCTTAGCACATAGTAGGAACTCTGTAAATGCTTGTTGAACAGCTGAATGAATCAATTAAAGCTCAAAGAATATTTCTTTTTACAAAGCACATAATTAATTATGCCATTTCAGCAAATATGCTGACTAGTCCTCAAACATCTTTTGAACTGATCATGGATAAAACTGTTGAAAGCAGAGTTCCTGGAATTCTCACTCTGGATTCAGGCCAGTGCAGCACTTTAATCGCCATCTTTCCCCCTCCTTCTATCTGTCAAGGACAAATTCTCAGTCGTGCTACTTAAGAAACAATCACATTGGTCAAGGTCATCAAGTTTCAGTGACTATGTGGTCACTGCGAGCTCCCAGCTCTTGCACGCCAATTAAGCTCCATTTAACTGGTCCTCATTTCTTGCCAGCTGCTCTTTTCATGGATACACATTCTGTATACCTGTGTGTTGATGTGTCACAGATACCCATATACAGGTAACTCAGAAATGAGGCGCAGAGCATCTAAATCCATACAACACCAATTAAATGGATGATGGAAGCAGCACGCAATGGCAGCCCAACACTGCCGTGTGTGGTCACTCAAGAGGGAAGTAGTCATTGCCTCTCCACAGAAGTTCCCGGAATGAAAAATCAAACTTTTGGAAAGCTTTCAGGAGTTTTTATATCATTATAAAAGTAACAAATGTTTATTGTAATAAAATAAACAGTAAAACATATAAATAATACAAATAAAAGCCACCCTCAACTTCTCCCCTCTCCCCAACCCCCCAGACCCAATTCAAATGGCCACCAAGATTACCATTATCAACAGATTGGTATTATCCTTGTATACTTTTTCTATGCACAAATGTTCTTCTTACAACTAAACTATACTATATATTTCCTACAACTTGCCATGTTTAACTAACAGACATCGTTACAAGCCAGTTCAGAGGGATGTGCTTTATTCTTTTTAATAGAAAGAAAGAGAGAAGGAAAGGAAAGAGAGAGAGAGAAGGAGGGAGGGAGGGAGGAAGGAAGGAAGGAAGGAAGGAAGGAAGGAAGGAAGGAAGGAAGGAGGGAGGGAGGGAGGGAGAGGGCTTGAAGAGAGACCATCTAATCTACCTGTGGTTTTGTTCAAGGATCTCTGCACCTCGCTTCAGGAGATGAGAGGCCATTTGGACAAGGCTTTCTTTCAAAAGCAACAGTTATAAAATGTTTTGAGTGGTGGTAATTTAATTTTAATGCCCCTCAGAATTCTCAGAAGAAACAAGATCCAGTACAATAGATAATTGAACCATTCAGGCAAAATGGGGTTAAGGGGACTGAGGTGGGTAAACTGCTCTTTCTGGCCCTCCCTAGCTATATTAATAAAAATCTCATGGAACATCTTAACCTTATGCTTGTCAAGCTCTGAAGCAATCCATGGCTCTTTCTCTCCTTGGATTTTCTAAGAGCAGAACAAAAAGATATCTGATCCCAAGATAAAAATCCCAAAAGTAGCATCACCTGTTGCCCAGAAACTTTCTTCCAGAAAAGTAGGAATAAAAATTAAGTTTGTAAAGGAAAAATAAATGCCCGAAACAGGAAGGCTTGCCACTGGTATTTTCTCAAAAGGATCACCTTCAATGTGTGGAAAAACTAGCAAGTCCATTGGCATCCCCTCTGCAGATTTTAATATCACAGTCTTCCAGCTTTTTCACTCTTTTGAGAAAAGTGTTTTAGTAATCTGTCTCCCTGACCCCCAAGGTGTCTGTGCCAGCATGATGAATTGCCTGTCACAACCCTAGAAATGAGAAAATTAGGATATATAGGTTGATTCTCATTATTCACAACAGTTATGTTTATCAAGTCACCACAAACACTAAATTAGAAAATCCAGAATCATTGCTCCTCAGGGAAATGTAGGTTAGGTTCGTGTGAGCCTGTGGTCACAACATCTTCATCAGCAGATGGATACATATTCTGTTTTATGTGTGTTTCTGTTTAAAGGCCATATATATGATTCATGAACATTGAACTCTCAGCCAACAGCCTAACTCATGACTGAATGAAGCTTATCTGAGACACCTATTTTCTCCATAAGGCACACTAGTGTGCTGAGGGACACCACACTACACTTCAGCACTGCAGTTTTAGGCCACTTTAAACAGCAAAATCAGCAACAAAAATGTAAAAAAAAAAAAAAAGGCACTTAATACACTGTGAAGAGGACAGGTATTTACAGTATGAGCTGAAACATGAAGGTGGAGCCCAGCCTAGCTCCCCTCAGCTGGAAACACGCATGTCAGGTAACTCGAACAGCTCTGCCATGTCTGCAAATGATGACAAAAGTATTGATCTGAGGTCACAAATAAGTGTTAGCAAGTGGTCAGATCAGCCCTCCCCACCAGGCACCCATTCCTGTCCCGCCCAGCCCCTCTGGGTTGGCCCAGTTTGGTTTGGACGGAGCCAACAGACGGAGCCCCTTGGTGAAGGCACCAAACCAGGCACTGGGGAGAGGCTGCAGTAGGACATCCAAAGAACCCTCCGTCCCCAGATGCTCATCATCTACTGGGGAGAAAAGGATCATAAATGAGGTTGACTTCCGACCCAGTTTGGTAAATGGCGTTATAGGCTAATGAGGTGAAAGAGATAGCAGATTAAGAAGATGCATAAGTCTTCCTACAGTTTTCCTTCTTATTCTTTATTCTTTAACTATCTTATATCACAGTGCAAAATAATATTCTTTCAAAGGAGAAACCAGAAATAGGATTGTCAGATTCAGCAAATAAAAACACAGGACAGCCAGTTAAGTTTGAATTTCAGATAAACAATGAATGATTTTTTAGTATAAATATGTCCCACATTCATACTAAATAATTTATGCTTATACGTTAGGGTAAGGATGCCCACTGCTACGAGCAGAGAGACGAGAACAGCTGAGGAGGGGGAGACTGGGAGGTGGGCGATGAATGGAAGCCAGGGGCAAGGAAGAGTTTTTCCTTCCTGGCTCCACTAATTCCCCCTGAAAGTCACTAAGATTTTGCTTTATCTTTTACTTGGGGCTGATGACGTCTTTCTCAGTAGGCAATTGGGATGACCAAGTGAGATGATGTATGTAAGTCTCCTGCACAGCACCTCCAAATAAGAGTCATTGTCATTATTTTTCTTTTTCCTATCTGAGGCAAGAGGGAGAACCAGGACTTCTGGAACCATCAGAAGCTTCAGATATTTTATTTTATTTTGGTTTCATTTGGTGTTGGTTTTTGTTTTGTTCCCAAGGCTGTTGGGGCCTGGGAAATATCATCATAGGAAGATATCCAAAATTGCCATTTTTTCAACATAAGAGAAAATAGCTTGCTTCTCTTCTAATTTCCTTAAGGCTGAGTCTCACCATGAAAAGTAAAAATGTCAATTACAAATCTGCTTGTACTACATCTCATCTAACATCTGGATGTTTGGAAACTTCTAGATGCCAGTTTTTCAAATTTTAAAATAGATGCTTGTTGATTTTTTTATTATGGCTGTGAAACTCCGTTAATGTTATTTTATACCTTTATTAGCACTCCTAAAGTGACTTTCCACACATTTGATTTATTTCTTGCTTACTCCCTTTTCAGGACCAAGTAACAAAGGGTTTGAATGGTGAAGAACTAATCAAAAAGTCATGGCAGCTTACTTTGTAACTTCTCTCAAACAGAATCATTGCTTTGTGTTGATTTTCTTACTTAATTTTCATAACTTGAGAATTCAGCAGTGGCAGCAAAGGTCTTAAACAATAACAGGGGAATTTATTTATTCATTCGTTCAACAGATATTTACATATTGTGTGACTACAGTATATAAATATTGTCAGTCACTGTTCTAGGCACAGAAGAAACAACAATGAATGAAAAATAGATGAAAATCCCTGCTCTCTTGGAGCTCACAGTCAAGGGAGATGGACAACAGATAGATAAATAAATATAATGATTGATCTTGGTTGAATGTTTCCAATACACGACAGATCCTCTGTCAGAAAAGGAGCTTGGAGCTCAAGACATAAATGGAACAGGCTAAGAACATGGACACTAGGCCCACCCACAGATGTCCCCCACCAGATTAGTATAGACTACATATGACACCTAGATATAGGCAGCCATCCAAATAGGCAACAGAATTTGGTGAGCTGATGTGGGCTAACAGAGGAATACAACAGGCAGGGTAGAGGCAGGGTTAGGAGGTGTGGCAATAGTTGTGAGCATGCAAACTTGGGTGGTGTTCAGAGCAGCTCTACATCTCCCACAAGCCAGGCCAGAGGAGAGCTGGGATCCTGTCTTAGATGGCCCAGGGTGGAGAAGAGATCACCTAGGGGTAAAGACAGAGCCCAGGCTCTACAGTGGACTAGGAAACTGGCAGCCTGACCATGGGAGCTAGACTTTCATTCTTTCTATCAATATTTATTAACCACTCACTATGTGTCATGTCCTGTTCTAAGTACTGGGGATACAGCAATGAATAAGACAGACAAAATTCCCTTATGGAGTTGCACTCAGAGGTACATAATAAACACTATAAATAAATAAAGCACCTGCTCATTGCTTTGCAATGACCTAGGGGGTGGGATAGGGATGATGGGAGAGAGGCTCAAGAGGGAGGGGATATGGGGACATGTGTATGCATATGGCTGATTAGCTTTGTTGTGCAACAGAAACTAACACAGTATTGTGAAGCATTTTTACTCCAATAAAGATGTATTAAAAAATGAAAATAAACCAAATACATAATACTGAATAAATAAATAAATAAAGCAAAGAAGGAAGTTAGGGAACACTGGGAAGATGTTTGAAATTTTAGACTGGTCAGGGTAGGCCTTACTGAGAAGATGACAGCTGTGACCTGAAAGAGGTAAAGGAGGAAGGTATGTCACTGAGTGGGGGAGAATGACTAGAGGCAGAGGAACAAGCACGTGCAAAAGTCCTGAGGCAGGAGTGTGTGCAAGGAAAGGCAAGGAGATCAATGTGGCTGGAGGAAGAATTGTAGCTGCTGAGGCCAGAGGGTGAATGGATATATGGGATAGAGTGAAAAGAAGATACATAAGTCATTGAGTGAACTTTTGCTTTTACTGTCAGTGAGATGGGAAGCCCACTGGAGGGTTCTGAGCAGAGGACAACCATGATTTTAGATTTAAACAAGCTCAATCTGGCTGCTCTGTAGATAGCAGACTATAGGGAAGCCAGAGCAGTTTCTAAATTCAAGACATTAGTTAGGTAGTGGATGACATGATGATGAATCAGCTCAGCCACTGCACCCTGGTTTCTTACACTCCTTTGTCTAAGAACAAGATTGATGACGGAGCCAGGAGCAAGGCAGTAGGTGCTGCAGATGGGGACAAAGCAACTCTCACTGTGGGAGAAACAGGTCTAGAAGGCAGGAGTCACAGATATTGGTGGCTCTCAAGCCCAGTTTCATGCACATCACTTCAGGGAGCTTTTAAAAATATGATGTAAGACCCGTTTAATTGTTCTTGGGTGGAGTGGTTTTATTAAGCCCCCAAGGTGATTCTAATATGTAACCAGGGCTAAGAACTACTGATGGGCCCACTGCATCCTGACACCGCAAAAGAGCAGGGGGCCAGACATCCATTCATCACCCATTTCTCAAATATTTATTATGCCCACATGGGAGCTGCACTGCCTAGCACAAAGGAAGGGCTCAGGAGATGACACATTTTACTGGTATAAACACAAGGAGGGATTGAAGGTCTTTACCCTGGAGAGTGATATGATCATATCTGTGCTTTGGAAACTATCCAACAGTGGTAAGTAAAATAATTGTGGCTGAGAGGAGAACTTGGCAAAGGGGAGAATGGTTAGAGCAATGGTTCTCACTGAGCATGTATCAGAATTACCTGGAGGACTCTTTAAGCCAGAGTCTCTGGGCTCCACCCCCAGAATTTCTGGTTCAGGAGGTCTGGAGAGGGATCTGAGAATCTGCCCTTCTAACAAGTTCCCAAGAGATGCTGCTGGTCTGAAGACCACATTTTGAGACTCACTCTGCATTAGATTTGGCTGTGGTATATGGTGAGGTGAGAGGCGAGGAAGGCCTGACCCAGGTAAGAATGGAGAGACAGAACAAGCTGAGAGATGCTATGCAGGTCAATTCAATAAGAACGTTGCAATTGATTGGCTGAAGAGAGGGCTGGGGAAGGGGGCAGAGGAGGAGGTCCATGAGGATGCTGAGGTCAAGATGTGGAAGCAGCCCTTTTTATTAGGCACATATTTTAGTGCCTCTATTAAAAGCAAAAGAGGTTCTTTGTTTTCTCTGTACAGGTTTTTTAATTTTTCCCCCCTACTGAATAGTACAATAAATTCCACTGCCTTATTTGTTTTATCAAATAAAAGAATGCCTGGCAATATCTATTAAGCTAATATTATAGTTCAGTTCCAGAACATCTTGTAGTGGTTATTTCTAGCATGTTCTGGAATCTGTACTTAGGGTACTCAGTTCCTTAACCAACCCACATTAGAAACTGAATTACTAATGCACAAGCTTATCAAGGTTATTACTCCTGCAGAGTAATTAGATTATAGCAGATGCAGACTGGGGGTCCATCCTCTGATAGTGCATTTATATCAGTAATCTATAAACTCAAAGGCTGATGATAGAGCAATAAATACTGTGAAAAATGTTTCTATTTTTGACAGACTTTTCTGGTAGATGAAACAATAAAATTGGTCTAAAATTTTTTCCTCATGAAGGGATATGACATTGAAATACTTTCGCCTATAATTTTAAAAGCTGGGATAGTACTGAGGAGTTGTGTAATAGCTTTAATAATCTATAGTTTGGAGAAATGATAGAGATGAGATATCCTTTTTATTTTCTGACTGCAGATAAAGCATGATGTTCAGCCCCTCTGCATCACACCACCTATTTATAAAATGCATATTCCCCTCCCTGACCTCAGACTTCCTGAATATCTTGGCAGTGGACTCAGAATCTGCATTTGAAATCAGGACCACAGGTTTAAAAGCCACCGAAGGGGAATACATTTGGGATCTAAACAGCAAACAACCTATGCTAGAAGTTAGAGCAAAGAAGCTTCACAAGAATGAGGGTTTTCACACATCTATTTCTCTATGCAGTTGTATACATAATCAACAATTTCAGAGCGGGAAACAGAATCTCCCCCAGCCCAGTACTAGCAGCTTGTCAATAATGTGTCAGAGGAAGCTCCAACAGGAGCACAGGTCTGCCCTCACTTCAGGTGGTGCTATTTTTATGTACCAACCATGACAGTCTTACTTACTTACTTAGTTATTTGCTTTTGTGGCTATCACCATACCAAAGCTTTTATGGTCACCATACAATTTACCTTGCTTGCCAGCAAATTATATATACATTTGTTAGCTAAAACTATTACAGGTGAAACCAATTTGAATGGAGATCATGAAACCCTTATGGCTTCCACATGTACTGCTGGGCCACCTATGCATACATTACCCAGATGCATTCTATTTTTTCCTGATACTGATGGTGAAAGCTTATGGTAACTTTTTTTTAAACTTTTGTTCAACTTTATTGAAGCCTATTTCACTTATGATAAACTACACATATTTAAAGTATGCGAGTTGATGACTGGTGACATATATGTACATCCATGAAACCATTGTCATAATCAAGAGCATATCTATCAACCCAAAAGTTTCCTTGTGTCCCTTTGTAATTTCTGCCTTCTCTCCCCACCCACCCCTGGCACTAGAAACCATTGAACTGTCTTCTGTCACAATAGATTTGTTCGTTTTTTTCTAGCATTTCAAATAAAAGGAATAATAGAGCACATTCTTTTTTTTCTGGTTCTTTCATTCAGAAATTTTGAGATTCATTCATGTCATAGCATGTATCAATAGTTTTCCTTTTTATTGCCAAGTAGTATTCCACTGCATAGATACACCATAACATATCTATCCATATAAAATATGTGTTTATACATTCACTTATTGATGGGTGTTGGGACTGTCTCCAGTTTCCAGCTGTTACAAACACAGCTGCTATGAACATTTGCACACAAGTCTTATGTTACATGCTTTCCATTATCTTGGGTAAACACCTAAGAATGAAATGGCCGGATCCTATGGTAAGTGTGGACATTAACTTTTTAAGAAGTTGCCAAAGTGTTTTTCAAAATGTTCTTTACTCACTTTACATTTCCACCAGCAGCGTCTGAGTTTCAGTTACTGCACAACCTCATCAGTACTGTTATGGTCAATCTTTCTAATTTTAGCCATTCTAATATGTTTGTGGTATCTCCCTATGCTTTTTTTTTTTTTTTTTTTTTTTTTTTTTTT
>NC_041229.1:20795424-20805966 GCF_002837175.3 Physeter macrocephalus | reverse complement strand
ATGTGGGATCTTCCCGGACCGGGGCACGAACCCGTGTCCCCTGCATCGGCAGGCGGATTCTCAACCACTGCGCCACCAGGGAAGCCCCTCCCTATGCTTTTAATATGCATTTTCTAATAACCAGAGCTTAAGATTGGCAAATGTTATTCTGCTTTTCAAAGAGAAGGATCAAATGGAATATGAAAATGAGAAGACAGGAAAGTCAATACTAGTCCCCGTCAAAATTCCAGAACAATTAATCAACCAAGTGGTTAATAAATAGTTAGAAAAGCCTGGCAGTATCACAAGCTGCGACCTAGACCTTCTATCAACAATTCACACTGAGCAAAGATTATTAATATTTTGATCAGGCATTACTAGATCAGCAGATGAGAGAGACAATGTAGGCTACAAATACTAAATACAGTCATCAAACATGACAGTTGTTTTCATTATGGGAAATACTAGTGTGCTGCTAGGCTTCCAAATCCTTAATACCTCTGTGTCCTCCTCGGTTTCCAGCCTTGTGTGGCTCTTCGCTCTCCTTCCATCACAGCAGGGTCTCTTCATTTGCTGTTGGGTTGAATCCAGGTCCTCCAACAGCCTCATGTCTGATGACTCTAATTTCTGTTTCAGTGTGTACTTTTCCATTCACAATGGCCCTCTTCCAATCTTCTATGTGTTTTTCCATTTAATCTAGTTGTCAGCTCAGGATATTTTATGAAAAACCACTTGTACATTGCTTGCCCATAAATTTTTAGAATTTTCTAAGTTCAAACACAATGACCTATTATATATGCTTATTCATTACATTATCTATTGAATGTTCAGTTTGGGGGCAATCATGTTATCCTCGTCCAAAGGTCTATGTCTGCTAATACATGATGATTGACTTTATCCCTTTAATGCCATGGATATTAAATTAGATTCAATTTTAGCCTTATTTTCAATTATACTTCTGCCTCTTAATCCTAAAACAGTTCTGAATTTAAGCAGGTCTTAATCTACATAGAATCTCTTATTAAAGTTGCAGAGCTTTCCAAACTTGTTTCAATTGTCAGCGGGAAGCAATTTCAAGGGAGTTTTCCTAAGTGAGGGAGGAAAAAATAATCTCTTTATGGATAAGGGGTGACATGGTGTTTTCCCCAAAAATGCTCCCAAGATGATTACAGAAATCAAAGGGCACTGTGCCTTGCTGCGTATATCTGATATATGAAGGGGAAAATAAGATTTTAGCAGGGTCAAAATGAGTAAATTTAATCTTCTCAGCTAATGAAGAAAACTAGAAAGATTGTTCACTACTTTCTTTTCCCTAAATCAGGAAACTACCAACAAGATGCCCCCCTTCCACAATGGAATGAGCTAGTAAAGGATGTGTGAGGTCACTGAGGCTGAGATTATTTTAAAAGGAATATCTGAGTAGAAAATAAAGCCTTTACTCAAGTATAGAAATTAGACCAGCTTGGAGACTGTGCAGCTGGAAATGTAAGAAAATTATGCTCTTCATATTTTCTATGAAGACTATTTCCCTTAGGTTATTAATACATTGCAAAAACTGTTCTAAATGTATTTAAGAAGCAAATTTGCAGCACCTGAAAAACAAGATCACATCCAAATTACTCTACAGGTATTCCAATTGTCTATTCCTAGCCTGGGAGGCAGTAAGTTTTGGGAGGTTTTGTTTATTAACACTCTATAATTTGAAGTAGTAAAGTTTACTGCAGCATTTCTCAAAATATAGTTTTAGTATCATGTAAAGCTGAAGAGCTTGTTAAATGTAGATAGACTCTTTGGCTGATTCCAGACCTCCTGAGGTTGGAGTCTAGGAAAATGCATTTTTACCAAGCTTCCAGGTAATTCATAGGCTAACTGAAGTTTGAAAACCACTGCTTTTAAGAGACTGTATTGTAGGTCAAGTCTCATCCTAACAGCTGGGATTATTGCAGATACAAGAGTAAATTGAATTTTTTTAAATTTTGGAATCAAGTTGTAGTTTGTAAAGAATGCTAATCTGTTGCTTTAAATCTATTTATGCCTGAAAAATTCCCTAAAGATGATTGGAGAGTGTGTTGAACTGACTTCCATTATACACTATATAAAACCCACCACATTCAATTTCTTGCATATGAATATCTACATCATGATTTGTCCCTACACTTCGGTGCTTTGTGAGAAAACCTTTATGGAGCCTTAGGACTGATTCATCTTAAACCTTCCCTGAAAACTTTCTGCAAAAATGTGCCTAGTATAATGCCTGACATATGATAAGCACTCAGTAAATATTTACTTAACAAGGAAAGAAATGAATGAATAAATGTTTGCTCATCTCATCTTTTTTCACCCCTTCCTGCCCTTAAAACCTTCTGTGTATTTTATCACAGTAATTAATATTGTCATCCACCCAGATTTCCAAGCTAAAAACTGGAGAGTAATTCATGAAGCCACCTTCTCTTTCATATATGATTGGCCACCAAATCCCTTAATGTTTGTACCATCTAGAATTTTCTCACTTCCTTGTTGTCTCCAAGCATGGGTTATATGAGATGGTATATGTTAGTAAAAGGAATAATAAATCAAAAGATATAAGGATAATGAGAATATACATGCCTAAGGTAAATATATAAATATATAAAACATTGTTATACAGTGTTAAAATCAATAATTGTAGATTTTACCACAATCCTTTCAGAAATTTTAAATCAAGTAAAAACAAGCAAAGGACTATAGCAGATTTAAATAACATGCTTGATAAACATAAACCAATAGACGTATAGAAATTTATACCAAACAGATATGAACATTGTTTTTGAGCAAATATGGAATATCCATAAAACTTTTTATGTATTAAATTTCAAAAAATTAACATCATACAGACTATATTTTCTGTTCATCATACAGTAAAATTAGAATCCAACAACAGGATTTTTTCTAATCTCATATGCCTGGTAATGAAGTAACATACTATCAACTAACCCTGGGATTGTAAAGAATATCATAAAGAAAATTACAAAATACTCAGAACTGAGACACAAAGAAATATGCCAAAATTTTGGAACACAGTTAAACAAGTACTTAAAGGGAAATTTCTAGTTTGAAATACATTTGCCAACAAACAGGAAGTATTGAAAACTACTAAGTACTCAACAATCTGGAAAAAAGAGCAAGGAGCACACACCCAAAGGAACAAAATAGGAAACAGTAAGGATAAAAGGAGAATTCAGTGAAAGATAGATAGAACAAAAGAACAGTAGAGATTAACTGTGCCTGAAACTGGTTATATGAAAAAATGTGTAATATAAACAAACCATTAGTAAGAGTGGGAGTGTGGAGGTGGGGCCTGGAGAGAGAAAGAGAACATTAGTGCAGAAATAAATAAATACAGAATGAAAAGTAATAACTTTGAATAATGTATATAATAACCTCTAACGTTCATTTATACTATATGCAGTATATATATTACACTTACATTTCTATTATATATTGTACTTATGGTAATGGAGCTAGTATATAGAAATATATAGTATCATATGTGATACAATGTATTTTTACATTTGTTTGAAATATACATCACATATTGTGCATATACTATATGTAGTATTTTGTATAGTATTGTGTGTATCATATACTATCTCAAATTCATAAATTTATATAGTATATATTGCAAAAGTACACAATATGGCAAAGTATTACATTGTGAAAAAGAGAATAACAATAGTTGCAACATAAATTAAGGGAATAATAATCATACAGTAACTAATTTGGTAATGTAGACAAAAAGGAAAATATAAAGTGTCAAAATTTGTTTAAAAAATTAAAAACTGGAATAAACAAACAGTAATTTTAAAAGTGAAATGGAACTGACTTTTCTGTACACCTGAAACTAACACAACATTGTAAATCCACTATACTTAAATTTAAAAAATAAAAATAAAAAGTGAAATGATGGGCTTCCCTGGTGGCGCAGTGGTTGAGAGTCCACCTGCTGATGTAGGGGACACGGGTTCGTGCCCCTGTCTGGGAAGATCCCACATGCCATGCAGCGGCTGGGCCCGTGAGCCATGGCCGCTGAGCCTGCGCGTCCGGAGCCTGTGCTCCGCAACGGGAGAGGCCACAACAGTGAGAGGCCCGTGTACCGCAAAAAAAAAAAAAAAAGTGAAATGATAATGAAACCCTCCATGCAGCAAAAGCTTCAATCCCCAATAATTGAATAGCTAAGTTTTATCACATATTCAAAGAACATATCCTTATTTTATATGTCATTATAAGATGTAGGAAAAAAGGAAACACTGTTTTACTCATTCTATGAGACTAGTATAACCTGGATTCTCAGGTAAAAACAAGTCAGAGAAAGAAAATTATAGGGCAATTCAGGAACATTAGTACAAGATGCTAAATAAAAATATTTGCTAAGCAAACCCAAGAGTGTATTAAAAATACTACTTTATGATTAAGTACGGTTTATTCCAGAAACATAGGTTGGTTCAATATAAGAAATATATCAATGTAATTCACCATATTAATGAACTAAAGGAGAAAAATCATATGATTATCTCAAGGGATGTAGAAGAATCAATTTGATAAAATTTAATAACTACTTACAATTTCTAGAACACTTCTCAGAAAACTAGGAATAAAAGGGAATTTCCTTAACTTAATAAAGACCATGTACCAAAAACCTAAACAAACATTATTCTTAGCAGAGGAATTCTAAAACTTCCCACTAAGATTAGAAAAAAAACAAGGATGCTTACTATTACTATTTATGTTCTTCAGAGTCCTGGTTAGTTAGCTATGAGACAAAGAAAAAAGCTCAAAGATAGATTGTAAATACCTAAAACTCCCATTATATGAAGGTAATATAATCATATAACCAGAAAACCCAACAGAATCAACAAATCAAAGTGGTAATGTGGGAAGTCAGTTTTATTGCCAGACAGATCAATTTACAAAATTCAATAGAATTTCTCTACACTTGTAATAATCAATTAGAAAATATTATATCATTTACTAGTACAATAAAACCCATACAATATTTAGGATGTCACTTAACAGAATACATAGGACATTTACAAAAAACAAAAGATCTAAAATTAATTATTGAGAAGATATAAATGAATGAAACAAAAACATCATGTTCCTGGAGGATTGATGTGTTGTAGTAAAGATGTCAGTTCACCCCAAAATTAATTTCTAACTTTAATGCAATTCGCATCTAAATTACAATAGGATCTTGGGGCAACTTGACTTTCTAAAACTTATAGGGACGAGCACAGATATATTAATAGTTAAGTCAACTATGAAAAGGAAGGAAAAAGAAAGGAGGTTAGCTTGTTAGAGGTTAGGTCAGGTCATCCTACAAAACCAGGATAATAAGAAGCAGGATTGCAGAAGCTCAAGGAGAGACAAACAGTGGAACAGGAATGGAAAACAGAAATAGATCCATGGAGTACTGTCAACTGATAATGTTGGCCCCACAGATCTACAGGAAAAGATAAATGGTTAAATAAGTGTTAACAGAAAAACTGGCTGATGATAGGGAAAAAAAACAAAACTGTACCCTTCAGGGGTTGGTTGATATGGGTGAGGAGTGTCCAAAGGCTCAGACTTTCAGTTATAAAATAAATAAGTCATGGGGATGTAATGTACAACATGGTGACTTCACTTAATATTGTATTATATTTGAAAGTTGTTAAAAGTGTAGATTTTAAAAGTTCTCATCACAAGAAAAAAAATTTTTTGTAACTGTGTGATGACCCAAGTTAACTAGACTTATTTGGTTATCATTTTGCAATGTACATATACAAATATCAAATCATTATGTTGTATACCTGAAACTAATATAATGTGATATGTCAATTTTACCTCAATTTTTAAAATTCCAGAAGAAAATTTTATCTTTTCCTTATACAATATACAGAGCTTGACTCCAGTTGTATACAACTATAAGCAAAAAAGAAAATATAGAACACTTTTTATAACCTAATTTTGTAGAAAGTCTTATAAAACAAAACTCCAAAATTAGAAGTCATGAGACAAAAAAAAGTTTTGGGATTAGACTGCAACAAAATTAACTGTTAAAATATGTTCAGTCCTAAGTCAAAAGCACTTGAAAACATCACTTTTATACTGCATATTCATAATAACAAATGAGTCATTAAACAATGCCTAAGATGTACCTCCATGGGGTCAAGGACAATGTGTGTCTTGCTCTTCTTCATAGCTTGGGAACCTCTCCCGGTGCTCGGCACATAGTAGGTGCTTAATAGATATTTACTGAATAAATAAGTTTTATTGTAGTTCTTATCCTACATGGTAAGACAAGGAAATATGTAATCTGTCTTAGAAATATTTTATAAAAATATTTTTAATTTTTAAGGTTCAGTGATTTAAAAAATAATATTCAGTTATTTTTCAAATGTACTTAGACAGCATATCTCATTTTCTAATTATGGTAGCTAAATAAGGAACTACTCCATCATTATTGTCACTTATTATTTTTTTTGTACTTTGGTGGTTTCCAATGCCAGCTTGAGTCATGAGATTTGCATTCATATTCAAAGTGAGTAAATAAAGTTTGCAAATACAGTTTCATAAGGGATTACTGAAGTAAATATTTCTCTAAAGTCCAATTATATTATATAATCTGAATTTCTAATTTCTGCTAATTTGACAGGCCAGGGTAAAAGGCAGAAATGAAAAGAGTAATTCATGACCTATTTATGTCTTGGCCTCATTTCCTACGATTTCACCAACTCCTAAAACAGTTCTCTTTTATTCTTGACAAAAAGAAAAACATAATATTCTTACAATTAAATAAATACAAACAAATACTGGACTCAGAGTCAGTTTGGAATGTTTCTGATTTATTGGTTGTGCTATTTTTCTGCTGCCACAGGAAGTGGTACCAACCCCTTGGCAGGCTGTGCTTTCAGTAGTATTATAGGAACCGGGCAGATATCTATGAATCCAGAGAGAGAAGCAAGAGTAACAGATCAAGACTTCACAGAGCAAAGCAGATCTCAACCACTGAAACTAATTTTCATTTATTCAAAGAGGAAGAAATAGGATTTGATAAAAACCCCCAAATACTGCTATAGTAATAATAAAGCTTCAAAGTGAGACTAATCCAAACTCATTCAGTTATCACCTAATCATGCATATTTTTTTTTGTTTTTTGTCCCCTTGACTGTTCCATTTGCCTAGAGAGTTTGGGATCATGCCTGTAGGGTGATTTTTCACGACTGGTGCTCACTGATTTCAGGTTATGCAATAAGCCAAAGGTGAGGCTTTGTGTGTGCACCCTATGGAATAAAACACTTTTCCCAGACATCGTTGCTTAAAAGAAGCTACATTGACTGTGCCAATCCTTGTGTGACACGGCCTGCCATCTTGTTTCTTAAAATCCCAGAGCAAAGCTGTAACTGGTACCAGAGCTTCCAGCTGAAATTCTTTTTCTGAAAACCATGGCCTAATATCCTCCTATAGCCAAAATGGCTAATTCATCACTGAACATATTAATAAAGACTTTTTTGGTTGCAAATGATAGAAAACTAATTTCTGTCTATTAAATTTCAATTCAACTAGTTTGAGCTAGAGATTGGCGTTATTGTCTCAGAATCCAGGAAAGATTGAGACAAAAGACGACTTTGCAATATCATATATACGGCTGACTTCAGGAACTACTGGAACTAGCAACCCAAATGGGATCCTATTTACCCCTTCTCTCTACCCCTCATCTGTTTCTTTCTACAGGTAAGTTTTATTCTCTTTCATTGACATTTCCCATCATGGGAAACATGGGTACCAAAATCTCCCAGGTATTACTTTTTACAATTTCTAACACAAAATAAGGACTGAAATTCTCATTTCTACTCAAAATCTGGGAGGAAAAAATGGTACTGCCTCATTTTGTGTCAAATGCCCACTCACAGGGATAAGGTCATGTGAGACTAGGCAGCTCTTACAATAGCCATATTGATTAGGGGTACAGAGCACAAAATATCATGGTTGTTCACTTCACAGAGCATCAGTGGTGAATATATTTGAATAAAATAATGTTAATCTGGTCTTGCATGAGTCTTATGGTCTCCACTTCTGGAATATCACAAAATATTTTTAGTTCAGTCAAGAGAAACCCAAAAGATCTAGAAAAGCTATAGAGAAAGGTAACAAATTACTTTAAGGCAAAAAACATTTCTACAGATAGAGGGTCATTTCATAATGGCAAAATGTTTTCTTCATCAGGAAGATAGATAGAAACACTCCAAATTTATATAGATACACACTAATTTGACATTGAAGTACATAAAGCAAAATTGACATGTGGAAAAATAGACAAGTCTACATATTTTAAAAACATCTTCCTAAAATATGTCAATTTGGTCCAAACCACCACTGCCAGAAACAAATGTTTCACATGAAATTTCTTAAGAGCTTAGGCTTCTGCATGTCAACACCCAGTTAGTAGATAGTTCCAGGGAACTGCTGGCTCTGGCATTCAAGGACTAGGTATAGCTGTGCAACATCTCAAGAGCACTCAATTTCACATCAGGTTTAACCATCACTGATCCTACTACTGGATAGTGATTGACTGGTTAAAAAGCAATGTGGCAAAGAAGTCTTTGCCCTAGTTTTCTCAGAGGTAAAAGGAATCCAAGCAATTCTATGACATGTCACAGAGCACATCATCTTGTGAAAAAGTTGGTCACATAAGCACAAAAGTGGCCTCACACAGGATTGAGCTTTCAAAACTTGAAAGAAAGAAAGCCATTTATATATGGATCTAACTTTATTTTCTAAACATGAATGCCAAAAAAGAGTTACAAAATTTGTGGAATATTACCTTAAAAGTTTTATTTAACAAATCAGCACTTTTAACACATATTACAATGATTGTATGTTTGTAAAACAGTATCTAAAACTGTAAATTGGTGGATCTTGCAAACATGAGGTCCAGTCTGAATGCCCCCACTCTTCGCCCCTGCATTCACACACACCCCGACCCAGAACCAAGCCTCACAGGAGGCCCCAGGACAGGTGTACACTTCACTTTGATTTCAGTTCAACAGATCTAAGGCATCAGTCTTGGGAATTAAGCTTACTGGGAACATATTTTGCTCAGATTAAGATTTGCACTGCTTTCTTAAATCTGATCCTTTGCTTAAGATGAGATCATTCCCACAAGTGGAATAATTATTCAGGGGTAGCTTCCTAATCAGAGTACTTTCTTAAACAAATAATTTTAACCTATGGTGAAACTTCCCTGGGACTATACTAACTTTGAATACTCATAATGGTAAAAGGGGATAGAATTGGCAATGAAGGCAGATAATTAGGAGATGCCAGGGAACCAGCTTTGACGATCAAAATGCACTCTTATTCAAAATGCTTCATTGATGGAGAAATCAACTTTGAGAAGGTCTGCCATTTGTCCACATTCCCACAGCTAGTAAGTAGTAGAGTCCACTTATCTCCTGCCTGGTTCCAAAATCTGCACAATTTCTATTACACGTACAACAGTTTACAGTATTCAACTATGGTTACTAAATTCATTTATTTGTTTCAATCTTTCCTTTTTCTTTTTTTATAAGTTCGATTAGGTCCCATTTGTTTATTTTTATTTTCATTTCTATTGCCTTGGGAGACTGATCTAAGAAAACACTGGTACAGTTTACATCGGAGAATGTTTTTTTTTTAATTTTTTTAAATTAATTTTATTTATTTTTTTATACAGCAGTTTCTTATTAGTCATCAATGTTATACACATCGGTGTGTACATGTCAATCCCAATCGCCCAATTCATCACACCACCATCCCCACCCCCCCACAGCTTTCCCCACTAGGTGTCCATACGTTTGTTCTTTACATCTGTGTCTCAACTTCTGCCCTGCAAACTGGTTCATCTGTACCATTTTTCTAGGTTGCACATACAAGCGTTAATATACGATATTTGTTTTTCTCTTTCTGACTTACTTCACTCTGTATAACAGTCTCTAGATCCATCCATGTCTCCATAAATGACCCAATTTCGTTCCTTTTTATGGCTGAGTATATTCCATTGTATATATGTACCACAAATTCTTTATCCATTCATCTGTCAATGGGCATTTAGGTTACTTCCATAACATGGCTATTGTAAATAGTGCTGCAATGAACACTGGGGTGCATGCGACCCATTCTGAGGGTTGTCTTTTCATATTGTTTATGGTTTCCTTTGCTGTGCAAAAGGTTTTAAGTTTCATTAGGTCCCATTTGTTTATTTTTGTTTTTATTTCCATTACTCTAGAAGGTGGATCAAAAAAAATCTTGCTCTGATTTATGTCAAAGAGTGTTCTTCCTATGTTTTCCTCTAAGACATTTGTAGTGTCTGGTCTTACACTTAGGTCTTGAATACATTTTGAGTTTATTTTTGTGTATGGTGTTAGAGAGTGTTCTAATTTCATTCTTTTACACGCAGCTGTCCAGTTTTCCCAGCACCACTTATTGAAGAGACTGTCTTTTCTCCATTGTATATCCTTGCCTCCTTTGTCATAGATTAGTTGACCATAGGTGTGTGGGTTTATC
>NC_041229.1:20782844-20794926 GCF_002837175.3 Physeter macrocephalus | reverse complement strand
TTCCTTTTATTTCTTTTTCTTCTCTGATTGCCTTGGCTAGGCCTTCCAAAACTATGTTGAATAATAGTGGCGAGACTGGACATCCTTGTCTTGCTCCTGATCTTAGAGGAAATGCTTTCAGTTTTTCACCATTGAGAATGATGTTTGCTGTGGGTTTGTTGTATATGGCCTTTATTATGTTGAGGTTGGTTCCCTCTATTCCCACTTTCTAGAGAGTTTTTTTCATAAATGGGTGTTGAATATGTCAAAAGCTTTTTCTGCATCGATTGAGATGATCATATGGTTTTTATTCTTCAATTTGTTAATTTGGTGTATCACATTCATTGATTGGTGTATATTGAAGAATTCTTGCATCCCTGGGATAAATCCCACTTGGTCATGGTGTATGATCCTTTTAATGCATTGTTGGATTCTGTTTGCTAGTATTTTGTTTTGGATTTTTGCATCTATATTCATCAGTGATATTCGTCTGTAATTTTCTTTTTTTGTAGTGTCTGTGTCTAATTTTGGTATCAGGGTGATGGTGGCCTCACAGAATGAGTTTGGGTGTGTTCCTTCCTCTGCAATTTTTTGGAAGAGTTTCAGAAGGATGGGTGTTAGCTCTTCTCTAAATATTTGATAGAATTCACCTGTGAAGCCATCTGGCCCTGGACTTTTGTTTGTTGGAAGATTTTTAATCACAGTTTCAATTTCATTACTTGTGATTGGTCTGTTCATATTTTCTGTTTCTTCCTGGTTGAGTCTTGGAAGACTATACCTTTCTAAGAATTAGTCCATTTCTTCCAGGTTGTCCAATTTATTGGCATAGAGTTGCATGTAGTAGTCTCTTACGATGCTTTGTATTTTTGCAGTGTCTGTTGTAACTTCTCCTTTATCAGTTCTAATTTTATTGATTTGAGTCCTTTCCCTCTTTATCTTGATCAGTCTGGCTAATGGTTTATCAATTTTCTTTATCTTCTCAAATAACCAGTTTTAGTTTTATTGATCTTTCCTATTGTTTTCTTTGTTTCTATTTCATTTATTTCTGCTCTGATCGTGACGATTTCCTTCCCTCTGTTAACTTTGGGTTTTGTTTGTTCTTCTTTCTCTACTTCCTTTAGGTGTAAGGTTAGATTGTTTATTTGAGATTTTTCTTGTTTCTTGAGGTAAGCTTGTATAGCCATAAGCTTCCCTCTTAGAACTGCTTTCGCTGCATCCCATAGGTTTTGGATCGTCATGTTTTCATTGTCATTTGTCTCTCAATTTTTTTTTATTTCCTCTTTGATTTCTTCAGTGATCTCTTGGTTATTTAGTAAAGTATGGTTTAGACTCCATGTGTTTGTATTTTTTACGTTTTTTTCCCTGTAATTCATTTCTAACCTCATAGCATTGTGGTCAGAAAAGATGCTTGATATGATTTCAATTTTCTCTAAATTTACTGAGGCTTGATTTGTGATACAAGATGTGATCTATCTTGGAGAATGTTCTGTGCGCACTTGAAAAGAAAGTGTAATCTGCTGTTATGGATGGAATGCCCTATAAATATCAATTAAATCTATCTGGTCTATTGTGTCATTTAAAGCTTTTGTTTCCTTCTTTATTTTCACTTTGGATGATCTTTCCATTGGTGTAAGTGAGGTGTTAAAGTCCCCTACTATTATTGTGTTACTGTTGAATTCCTCTTTTATAGCTGTTAGCAGTTGCCTTATGTACAGTGGTGCTCCTATGTTGGGTGCATATACATTTATAATTGTTAAATCTTCTTCTTGGATTGATCCCTTGATCATTATGTAGTGTCCTTCCTTGTCTCTTGTAGCATTCTTTACTTTAAAATCTATTTTATCTGATATGAGTATTGCTACTCCAGCTTTCTTTTGATTTCCATTTGCATAGAATGTCTTTTCCCATTCCATCATTTTCAGTCTGTATGTGTCCCTAGGTCTGAAGTGGGTCTCCTCTGTAGAGTAATCTTGGTTGTAGGTTCTTCCCTTTCATCACTTTAAGTATATCATGCCACTCCCTTCTGGCTTGTAGAGTTTCTGCTGAGAAATCAGCTGTTAACCTTATGGGAGTTCCCTTGTATGTTATTTGTCATTTTTCCCTTGCTGCTTTCAATAATTTTTCTTTGTCTTTAGTTTTTGCCAATTTGATTACTATGTGTCTCGGCGTGTTTCTCCTTGGGTTTATCCTGTACGGGACTCAATGTGCTTCCTGAACTTGGGTGGCTATTTCTTTTCCCTTGTTGGGGTAGTTTTCAACTATAATCTCTTCAAATATTTTCTCTGGCCCTTTTACTCTCTCTCCTCCTTCTGGGACTCCTATAATGTGAATGTTGTTGTATTTAACGTTGTCCCAGAAGTCTCTTTGGCTGTCATTTCTTTTCATTCTTTTTTCTTTATTCTGTTCCGCAGCAGTGAATTCCACCATTCTGTCTTCCAGGTCACTTATCCGTTCTTCTGCCTCAGTTATTCTGCTCTTGATTCCCTCTAGTGTAGTTTTCATTTCAATTATTGTAGTTATTGTTCATCTCTGTTTGTTTGCTCTTTAATTCTTCTAGGTTTTTGTTAAACATTTCTTGCATCCCCTCGATCTTTGCCTCTATTCCTTTTCCGAGGTCCTATATTATCTTCACTATCAATATTCTGAATTCTTTTTCTGGAAGGTTGCCTATCTCCACTTCACTTAGTTGTTTTTCTGGGGTTTTATCTTGTTCCCTCATCTGGTACATAGCCCTTTGCCTTTTCATCTTGTCTATCTTTCTGTGAATGTGGTTTTTGTTCCACAGGCTGCAGGATTGTAGTTCTTCTTGCTTCTGCTGTCTGCCCTCTGGTGCTATTAGTTTAAATCTTTTATTCCTGTAATCTTTCATTTAAGAAATCTTTATGAGTACTTACCTAAACATAAAGTCATTATACAATGTAAAAAATGTAATATATTTAGGCAAAAGAGAAATGAGGAGGGGTTGACTCAGATGGGCACTACACACTGTGAGAAAATAACTGTTTTAAACAAGAGAAACTAAACAAATATGAGTGTTAGAGCCAAGAGTAAAGAAGTCAAGGTTAGCCTGATACCTAAATATAATGTTCTTACACTCATATGACTCTGTAAATGATTTCATCCCACTTTATTTAGTAGATAGATCTATGGATAGGTTGATATATGACAAATACATAGATTGATACATAGATGATAGATACATACATACCTACATGGATATATACATAGCTCAATGACACATAGATGATAGATAAATATTAGATACATAGATGATAGAGATAGATAGATACATAGATAAATAGATAGAAATAGATGATAAATGTTGATGGGGGAGGGAGGACAAAAAGAAAAGACAAGCATCCGTCCATAACTCAGAGGAGAAAAGAATATTACCTTTGGACCACATTCCTCCTGGCATGCCCTAAATTTTGCTTTGGAAGTATTAACAGAAATCATTATTGCTTTGACTGAGGATTTAATGATCTAAGCCCAGATGGGTTTTTTTTTAACACAAAGCCAGTCCTGTGTTACCCCTCTAGGAGTCTAGTTTATATTTCTGCCTGTACGTTTTTTCTTATCAAGTGCAATTCTAAGCAATAGTCAGGCCTCTGCCAAAGCTAGGATGTGACAACAGTGTAAATAATTGGGGCTGCAAGAGATGCGATTTTTTGTCTGTTTGTTTTTAATATTCTATGCTTAAGATTTTCCGTGAATCCAGAACTGAACCGTTGGTCTAAATACATGCAATTGAGAATTTTATAAGTAGGCAGATGGAATCCATCATACCTTAACACATATATTCCTTAAGCACATCGAGTGAGGGTGCATTTAGATAAACAGATGGCAGGACCATGCACACTCTGAAGGGCATTTCTGCTCTTGCCTTCAGAGGACAGAAACTTAACCAAAATACATCAGTTATTCTCTTCATCCTCTAACACCTGAAAAGTATATACATTCAACAAATAGATCTCTTATATGCCCAGTCTTCTTGATCCTGATTATTTTTTAAATTAAAAGGAACTTAATTTCTATGTTTTCATTAATTCCCTATAAATCCATCCAATCAACACTTATTAAGCACCAACTATGTTCAAATTACTAGTGAAGAGCTGGGGAAACAAAAATCAGTGAAACCTGGCCCTGAACTGGAGAAGCTCTGCTCATTAGCCAACTCCCAGGTGAGATTGGGCAGAAAGACACACCTGAGAACCAAGGATTTATAACCCTCTACCCTTCTAAGCAGACTTGTTTATTTAATTTTCCTGTATAGCTGCATATTCTACATCTCTATTTCTGTCCAGGCTCAGGTTTCCAGAATTCACATGAACTTTCATAGTTTTAAATTTCTGTAACTCCCCAAATGTACTGTCTTGTATAAAATGAAAACATAGGAGCACTCAGAAAAACAACAGGCCATCTTTGAATCATGTAAGAAAATGGAATAACAGTAAGGGAAAATGGCCTTTTTAATGCCAATTTTATTATCTCGCTCTATCTTAGATACATGGAAGTGGGAACTAGGGAGTAAATTTGGTTTCTAGAAACAGATGCTCCTCTTACATGGGTACTAAAGTTTGACAACTGATTTCTAATGTACCAAACAATGACATCTAATTTCTTTATGACGCCAACAGTTCTGGATAATTATGTGCCAGGAACTGTGCCAGATGCCAGTGATACACAGGTAAATATGATGTGTGACACAGTTCCTATCCTCAAAGATCACAATCACTTCCTCCTAAGTGAATCCTTTGGTCCCCATGGTTTCCTAAGAGTTGGTACTGGCTACTATAAAAAATGTATCTCACCAGATGACATTGCTGTAATGGTAATGCATCTCTACCTTAAGCCCCAAACCAAGATAACGGAATATCAGAGAACCCTGGGAATAATTACAAGCAGGCAAGTGAGGGCATCACACAGCAGTCTCTGAGTACATAGGAAATGTGCAGCCTGCTTCTTAATTTGGAAACCAAACGGAGATTGCAGACACATAAATCAAAGAGAGAAACACTTATGAGTGGTTATAAAGGAAAGTGATTAACAGAATGTGACGTTAAGGGTTGGGAAAAGTCCTGGAGAGTGATGAGTCATATTGTCCTCCCAAGATGTCAGGGCACCCCGACCTGACTAGTCTAAAAATCTCCCCTATAAAGCCTAGAGAACAGAGTGGTATTACTCAAGTCCATCAGCACTGTGTACTTAATACTTAATAAGTTTTCTGTCATCTTCAAATAACCCTTGTCAGAGAAACTAGTAGCTGAGAAGTAGTGGAAAAGAGCATTGGTAGCACACTGTCTATACTGAATGCTTGGATCAGTTACTTAACTGCTTAGGTTCTCTATTTCCCATCTTATTATAAGGGGAAAATTTCCTTATTTGTATTGAATGACATACTGAGTGTTGAGCACCTAGATGATGTATGTAGAGTACATTGCCTGGATCAATAAATGTTGATTTCCTGAAAAAAAAATTTAGAAGATTGCCATAGCACATGCCTGAGGGCATATTTGTAAATGTACTGGTTATACTTATAGCAACCAGGATATTCTGGCCAACACTAAGAACCAATTTATAAAGCCTCGATAGAAAATATCGGCATATAAGCTTAGTGTTTGAGTGATTGGCAAAGGTCCAGCAGAAAGGACACAGCATCACATGAAAATCAATGCCTCCTAGGAGAGGATTCCATAAATTCCTTGGAAAAGGAAAACTATACAGAACAAGCAGGTATTCAATTTATTCATCAAATACAAACTGAGTGCCTACATTGTGCCTACACCAAGTGGCATTCTGTTAAGAAATAGAGAAAGAGAAGAAGTTACAGTCAACAGAATATGCAAGAGAGCCCAAGTAGAGGTCAGTCAAAAGTAGCCACAGGACCATAGATGGAACACATGGTATACTAACCAGAAGAGTATGTCTCCTCTCCCTCCTGAGACCCCACCAAAATGACTGTCATAACCTCCCAGGGGAGAATTGAGAGTTAGAACTTGGGAACTGAGTGATGGGAAGGGGAGCTGACAGCATAACTACCAGCAGGTTAGGGTGATGTAGCCTTGCACTTCTGAAAGCTCACCAGCTCTAATTCCAGGCCGTATGGATGGTACAATATGCTATAGAATGCTGGAGGAGACACAGTTTACTCTCAGCTGAATGTATGCCACCTCATTGTAAGAACAATTCAACAGATACTTGTTATTGTCATGGGCTTAATCTCAAAAAGGAGTTAGGAATGTAATTTAAGTTTAAAAATATATGTTGGATAATATACTACCAAGCACTGGGTTCTGAATGTAATGCAATTCTAACCACTGAGCAACAATAAAGGAATTGCCTCAAGTATTTAAAACCTAACAAATGGGAGGACCTTCAAGATGGCGGAAGAGTAAGATGCAGAGATAAGCTTCATCCCCACAAATACATCAGAAATACATCTACATGTGGAACAACTCCTACAGAACACCTACTGAACGCTGGCAGAAGACTTCACACATCCCAAAAGGCAAGAAACTCCCCACGTACCTGTGTAGGGCAAAAGAAAAAACAGTGACAAAAGAATAGGGATGGGACCTACACCTCTGGGAGGGAGGTGTGAAGGAGGAAAGGTTTCCACACACTAGAAGCCCCTTTGTGGGCGGAGACTGAGGGTGCCTTAGGGGGAAAGCTTCAGAGCCACAGAGGAGAGCGCAGTAACAGGGTGCGGACGGCAAAGTGGAGAGATTCCCGCACAGAGGATCGGTGCCGACCAGCACTCACCAGCCCGAGAGGCTTGTCTGCTCACCCGCCGGGACGGGCGGGGGCTGGAAGCTGAAGCTCTGGCTTCGGAGGTCGGATCCCAGGGAGAGGACTGGGGTTGGCTGCGTGAACACAGCCTGAAGGGGGCTAGTGCGCCATGGCTAGCTGGGAGGGAGTCCGAGAAAAGGTCTGGAGCTGCCGAAGAGACAAGAGACTTTTTCTTGCCTCTTTGTTTCCTGGTGCGCGAGGAGAGGGGATTAAGAGCACCTCTTAAATGAACTCCAGAGACGGGCGCGGGCACGAGCCGCGACTATCAGCATGGACCCCAGAGACGGGCATGAGACGTTAAGGCTGCTGCTGCCGCCACCAAGAAGCCTGTGTGTGAGCACAGGGCACTGTCCACACCTCTCCTCCAGGGAGCCTCTTCAGCCCGCCATTGCCAGGGTCCCGTGATCTAAGGACAACTTCCCCAGGAAAACACACGGCTCTCCCCAGGCTTGTGCAACGTCACGCGGGCATCTGCCGCTGCAGGCTCACCCCACATCCGTACCCCTCCCTCCCCCCGGCCTGAGTGAGCCAGAGACCCCCAATCAGCTGCTCCTTTAACCCTGTCCTGTCTGAGCGAAGAGCACATGCCCTCAGGCGACCTACACACAGAGGCGGGGCCAAATCCAAAGCTGAACCCCAGGAGCTGTGCGAACAAAGAAGAGAAAGGGAAATCACTCCCAGAAGCATCAGAAGCAGCGGGTTAAAACTCCACAATCAACTTGATGTACGCTGCATCTGTGAAATACCTAAATAGACAACGAATCATCCCAAATTGAGGAGGTGGACTTTGGGAGCAACAATATATACATATATATTTTTTTCCTTTTTTCTCTTTTTGTGAGTATGTGTATGCTTCTGTGTGTGATTTTGTCTATATAGCTTTGCTTTTACCATTTGTCCTAGGGTTCTGTCCGTTCTTTTTTTTTCTTTTTTACTTCAAAATTATTTTTTCTTAATACTTATTTTTTTATTTTAATAACTTTATTTTATTTTACTTTATTGTATTTTAATTTATCTTCTTCTTTCTTTCTTTTTTCTCTCCCTTTTCTTCTGAGCCATGTGGAGGACAGGCTCTTGGTGCTCCAGCCAGGCATCAGGGCTGTGCCATGAGGTGGGAGAGCCAAGTTCAGGACACTGGTCCACAAGAGACCTCCCTGCTCCACGTAATATCAAATGGTGAAAATCTCCCAGAGATCTCCATATCAATGCCAAGACCCAGCTCCACTAAACAACCAGAAAGTTACAGTGCAGGACACCCTATGCCAAACAACTAGCAAGACAGGAACACAACCCCATCCATTAGCACAGAGGCTGCCTAAAATCATAATAAGGCCACAGACACCCCAAAACACACCACAGGAACACAGCCCCATCCATTAGCAGAGAGGCTGCCTAAAATCATAATAAGGCCAACGACCCCCCAAAACACACCACCAGACGTGGACCTGCCCACCACAAAGACAAGATCCAGCCTTATCCACCAGAACACAGACACTAGTCCCCTCCACCAGGAAGCCTACACAACCCACTGAACCAAATTTAACCACTAGGGACACACACTAAAAACAATGGAAACTACGAACCTGCAGCCTGTGAAAAGGAGATATGAAAAACAGTAAGTTAAGCAAAATGAGAAGACAGAGAAACACACAGCAGATGAAGGAGAAAGGCAAAAACCCATCAGACCAAACAAATGAAGAGGAAATAGGCAGTCTACCTGAAAAAGAATTCAGAATAATGATAGTAAAGATGATGCAAAATCTTGGAAATAGAATGGAGAAAATACAAGAAACGTTTAACAAGCACCTAGAAGAACTAAAGAGCAAACAAAGAGTGACGAAGAACACAATAAATGAAATAAAAAATTCTCTAGAAGGGATCAGTAGCAGAATAACTGAGGCAGAAGAATGGATAAGTGATCTGGAAGATATAATAGTGGAAATAACTACTGCAGAGCAGAGTAAAGAAAAAAGAATGAAAAGAATTGAGGACAGTCTCAAATTATAGGGGTGGTCCCAGAAGAAGAGAAAAAGAAAGGGACTGAGAAAATATTAGAAGAGATTATAGTGGAAAACTTCCCTAATATGGGAAAGGAAATAGTTAATCAAGTCCAGGAAGCACAGAGAGTTCCATACAGGATAAATCCAAGGAGAAACACACCGAGACACATATTAATCAACCTATCAAAAATTACATACAGGGCTTCCCTGGTGGCGCAAAAAAAAAAAATTACATACAAAGAACAAATATTAAAAGCAGCAAGGAAAAAACAACAAATAACACATAAAGGCATAAAGGAATTCCCATAAGGTTAACAGCTGATCTTTCAGCAGAAACTCTGCAAGCCAGAAGGGAATGGCAGGACATATTTAAAGTGATGGAGGAGAAAAACCGACAACCAAGATTACTCTACCCAGCAAGGATCTCATTCAGATTTGACGGAGAAATTAAGAGCTTTACAGACAAGCAAAAGCTAAGAGAATTCAGCACCACAAAACCAGCTTTAAAACAAATGCTAAAGGAACTTCTCTAAGCAGGAAAACAAGAGAAGGAAAAGAGCTACAATAATAAACCGAAAACAATTCATAAAATGGTAATGGGAACATACATATCAATAATTACCTTAAATGTAAATGGACTAAATGCTCCAACGATAAGATGTAGACTGGCTGAATGGATACAAAAACAAGACCCGTATATATGCTATCTACAAGAGATGCAGTTGAGACCTAGGGTCACATACAGACTGAAACTGAGGGGATGGAAAAAGGTATTTCATGCAAATAGAAATCAAAAGAAAGCTGGAGTAGCAATTCTCATATCAGACAAAATAGATGTAAAACAAAGACTATTACAAGAGTCAAAGAAGGACACTACATAATGATCAAGGGATCAATCCAAGAAGAAGATATAACAATTGTAAATATTTATGCACCCAGCAAAGGAGCACCTCAATACATAAGGCAAATACTAACAGCTGAAAAAGGGGAAATTGACAGTAACACAATCATAGTAGGGGACTTTAACACCCCACTTTCACCAATGGACAGATCATCAAAAATGAAAATAAATAAGGAAACACAAACTTTAAATGATGCATTAAACAAGATGGACTTAATTGATATTTATAGGACATAACATCCAAACACAACAGAATATTCCCTTTTCTCAACTTGCTGTGCAAAAGCTTTTAAGTTTCATTAGGTCCCATTTGTTTATCTTTCTTTTTATCTCCATTTCTCTAGGAGGTGGGTCAAAAAGAAGCATTTATTGTTTCTAGATATTTTGATGATGGCCATTCTGACCAGTGTGAGACAATATCGCATTGTGAGACAATACCTCATTGTAGTTTTTTGTGTGTTTGCTTGTTTGTTTGTTTTGCAGTACCCGGGCCTCTCACTGTTGTGGCCTCTCCCATTGTGGAGCACAGGCTCCGGAAGCGCAGGCTCAGCGGCCATGGCTCACAGGCCTACCCGCTCCACAACATGTGGGATCTTCTGGGACCGGGGCACGAACTCATGTCCCCTGCATCGGCAGGCGGACTCTTAACCACTGCACCACCAGGGAAGCCCTCATTGTAGTTTTGATTTGCATTTCTCTAATGATTAATGATGTTGAGCATTCGTTCATGTGTTTGTTGGCAATCTGTATATCTTCTTTGGAGAAATGTCTATTTAGGTCTTCTACCCATTTTTGGATTAGATTGTTTGTTTTTTTTATATTGAGCTGCATGAGCTGCTTGTAACTCGTGTTAGGGAGTGTTCTAATTTCATACTTTTACATGTACCTGTCCAGTTTTCCCAGCACCACTTAAGAGGCTGTCTTTTCTCCACTGTATATTCTTGCCTCTTTTATCAAAGGTAAGGGGACCATATGTGCGTGGGTTTATCTCTGGGCCTTCTATCCTGTGCCAATGATGTATATTTCTGTTTTTGTGTCAGTACCATACTGTTGGTGGGAATGTAAATTGATACAACCACTATGGAGAACAGTATGGAGGTTCCTTAAAAAAACTAAAAATAGAACTACCATAGGACCCAGCAATCCCACTACTGGGCATATACCCTGAGAAAACCATAATTCAAAAAGAGTCATGTACCAAAATGTTCATTACAGCTCTATTTACAATAGCCAGGAGATGGAAGTTACCTAAGTGTCCATCATTGGATGAATGGATAAAGATGTGGCATATATATACAATGGAATATTACTCAACCATAAAAAGAAACGAAATTGAGGTATTTGTAGTGAGATGGATGGACCTAGAGTCTGTCATACAGAGTGAACTATGTCAGAAAGAGAAAAACAAATACCGTATGCTAACACATATATATGGAATCTAAGAAAAAAAAAAAGGTCCTGAAGAAACTAGGGGTGAGACAGGAATAAAGACACAGACCTGCTAGAGTATGGACTTGAGGATATGGGGAGGGGGAAGGGTAAGCTGGGACAAAGTGATAATGTGACATGCAGATATATACACTACCACACGTAAAATACATAGGTAGTGGGAAGCAGCCGCGTAGCACAGGGAGATCAGCTTGGTGGTTTGTGACCACCTAGAGGGGTGGGATAGGGAGTGTGGGAGGGAGGGAGATGTAAGAGGGAAGAGATATGGGAACATATGTATATGTATAACTGATTCACTTTGTTATAAAGCAGAAACTAACACACAATTGTAAAGCAATTATACTGAAATAAAGATGTTAAAAAAAGTCAGAATACACATTCTTCTCAAGTGCTCCTGGAATATTCTCCAGGATAAATCATATCTTGGGTCACAAATTAAGCCTTGGTAAATTTAAGAAAATTGAATATATATCAAGTATATTTTCCAACCACAATGCTATGAGACTATATATCAATAACAGGAAAAAAATCTGTAAAAAATGCAAATACATAGATGCTACACAATACACTACTAAATAACCAAGAGATCACTGAAGAACTCAAAGAGGAAATCAAAAAATACCTAGAAACAAATGAGAATAAGAACATGACCACCCAACACCTATGGGATGCAGCAAAATCAGTTCTAAGAGGGAAATTTATAGCAATAGAATCTTACCTCAAGAAACAAGAAACATCTCAAATAAACAACCTAAACTTACACCTAATGCAATTAGAGAAATAACCACAAAAAAACCCTAAAGTTAGCAGAAGGAAAGTACTCATAAATATCAGATCAGAAATAAATGAAAAAGAAATTAAGGACACAATAGCAAAAATCAATAAAACTAAAAGGTGGTTCTTTGAGACGATAAACAAAATTGATAAACCATTAGCCAGACTCATCAAGAAAAAAAGGGAGAAG
>NC_041229.1:20769130-20782714 GCF_002837175.3 Physeter macrocephalus | reverse complement strand
CTTCCAAAATATAGCAGAGGGAGGAACACTCCAAAACTCATTCTACAAGGCCACCATCACACTGATACCAAAACCAGACAAAGATGTCACAAAGAAAGAAAACTACAAGCCAATATCACTAATGAACATAGATGCAAAAATCCTCAACAAAATACTGGCAAACAGAATCCAACAGCACATTAAAAGGATCATACACTATGATCAAGTAGGGTTTATCCCAGGAATGCAAGGATTCTTCAATGTACACAAATCAATCAACGTGATACACCATATTAACAAATTGAAGGAGAAAAACCATGATCATCTCAATAGTTGCAGAGAAAGCTTTTGACAAAATTCAATACCGATTTATGATAAAAACCCTCCAGAAAGTAAGCATAAAGGGAAATTTCCTCAACATAATAAAGGCCATACATGACAAACCAACAGCCAACATCATTCTCAATGGTGAAAAATTGAAACCCTTTCCACTAAGGTCAGGAACAAGACAAGGTCGTCCACTCTCAGCACTATTATTCACCATACTTTTGGAAGTTTTCGCCACAGCAATCAGAGAAGAAAAAGAAATAACAGGAATCCAAATTGGAAAAGAAGAAGTAAAGCTGTCACTGTTTGCAGATGACATGATACTATACATAGCAGAACTAGAACAAAAAATTTCACAATTTGCATGGAAACACAAAAGACCCCGAATAGCCAAAGCAATCTTGAAAAAAGAAAAACAGAGCTGGAGGAATCAAGCTCCCTGAGTTCAGACTATACTAAAAGCTAAAGTAATCAAGACAGTATGGTACTGACAAAAAAAGAGAAATATAGATCAATGGAACAGGATAGAAAGCCCAGAGATAAACCCACGCACATATGGTCTGAGGAGACAAAAGAACTGTATGCAGAAAATTGTAAGACACTGATGAAAGAGATTAAGGATGATACAAACAAATCAAGAGATATACCATGTTCTTGGATTGGAAGAATCAACATTGTGAAAATGACTCTACTACCCAAAGCAATCTACAGATTCAATGCGATCCGTATCAAACTACCACTCACATTTTTCCCAGAACTAGAACAAAAAATTTCACAATTTGCATGGAAACACAAAAGACCCCGAATAGCCAAAGCAATCTTGAAAAAAGAAAAACAGAGCTGGAGGAATCAAGCTCCCTGAGTTCAGACTATACTAAAAGCTAAAGTAATCAAGACAGTATGGTACTGACAAAAAAAGAGAAATATAGATCAATGGAACAGGATAGAAAGCCCAGAGATAAACCCACGCACATATGGTCACCCTATCTCTGATAAGGGAGGCAAGAATATGCAATGGAGACAAGACAACCTCTTCAAAAAGTGGTGCTGGGAAACCTGGACAGCTACATGTAAAGGAATGAAGTTAGAACACTCCTTAACACCATAGACAAAAATAAACTCAAAATGGATTAAAGACCTAAATATAAGTCCAGACACCATAAAACTCTTAGAGGAAAACATAGGCAGAACACTGTATGACATAAATCACAGCAAGATCCTATTTGACCCACCTTCCAGAAAAATGGAAATAAAAACAACAACAAAAAATGGGACCTAATGAAACTTAAAAGCTTTTGCACAGCAAAGGAGACCATAAACAAGACAAAAAGACAACCCTCAGAATCAGAGAAAATATTTGCAAATGAAGCAACTGACAAAGGATTAATCTCCAAAATATACAAGGAGCTCATGCAGTTCAATATCAAAAAACCAAACAACCCAATCCCAAAATGGGCAGAAGATCTAAATAGACATTTCTCCAAAGAAGATATACAGACTACCAAAAAACACACGAAAAGATGCTCAACATCACGAATCATTAGAGAAATGCAAATCAAAACTAAAATGAGGTATCACTCACACCAGTCAGAATGGCCAAAAAATCTACAAACAGTAAATGCTGGAGTGGGTTGGGGAAAAGGGAACCCTCTTGTACTGTTGGTGGGAATGTAAATTGATACAGCCACTATGGAGAACAGTATGGAGGTTCCTTAAAAAACTAAATATAGAACTACCATATGACCCAGCAATCCCACTATTGGGCATATACCCTGAGAAAACCATAATTCAAAAAGGGTCATGTACCACAATATTCATTGCAGCTCTATATGCAATAGCCAGGACATGGAAGCAACCTAAGTGTCCATCAACAGAGGAATGGATAAAGAAGATGTGGCACATATATACAATGGAATATTACTCAGCCATAAAAAAGAACGAAACTGAGTTACTTGTAGTGAGGTGGATGGACCTAAAGACTGTCATACAGAGTTAAGTAAGTCAGAAAGAGAAAAACAAATACTGTATGCTAACACATATATATGGAATCTTAAAAAAAATGGTCAGAAGAACCTAGGGGCAAGGCAGCAATAAAGATGCAGACCTACTAGAAAATGGACTTGAGGATACGGGGAGGGGGAATGGTTAGCTGGGACAAAGTGAAAGAGTGGCATGGACATATATACACTACCAAACATAAAATAGATAGCTAGTGGGAAGTAGCTGCGTAGCACAGGGAGATCAGCTCGTTGCTTTGTGACCACCTAGATGTGTGGGATAGGGAGGGTGGGAGGGAGGGAGATGCAAAGGGGAAGAGATATGAGGACATATGTATTTGTATAACTGATTCACTTTGTTATAAAGCATAAACTAACACACCATTGTAAAGCAATTATACTCTTATAAAGATGTTAAGGGCTTCCCTGGTGGCGCAGTGGTTGAGAATCCGCCTGCCAATGCAGGGGACATGGGTCCGTGCCCCGGTCCGGGAAGCTCCCACATGCCGCGGAGCGGCTGGGCCCGTGAGCCATGGCCGCTGAGCCTGCGCGTCCGGAGCCTGCGCTCCGCAACGGGAGAGGCCACAACAGTGAGAGGCCCGCGTACAGCAAAAAAAAAAAGAAAAAAAAAAGATGTTAAAAACATTAAAAAATAAAAAGCAAACAAATGTTAAATAATCCACATCGTACCACCTGCCAATGAAATAGATTGCTTTTGAAATGCTGCTGAAATAGGGTAAAAGAGTAAGTGAGATTTTATTGTAGACTCATAGCTCAGTTTGTTCTCTGCAATGTTAACTTTGAGCCATAATGATGTGTTCCTGTTAGTTACTAGCTGTGGCTTCACTCCAACCAGGTCTTCGTGCTGGAGAGAACAACTGTAGCTATCACCATTATTTAAAATCAGCTATAAAATCAGCTATATAAAAAGAACTAGAAAGTAAAGTACCCTTTCCATAAAAGATAAAAGGGAAACAGGAACGGTAAGGTAGGTTGCCACTCTCCTTAGGAAAATCATTCTGAAAAAGAACTAGAAAGAAAACAAATGTAGTGATCATGCCAAATGCAGGCTTTTAAAGAGAAACTTTGGAATGCCTTGTGGAAAATGTTTCAATACTGTCAACTTTCTTATAAAATGTAGGAATTTCTAACGATTTTGAGTTATTTGTAGTGAGGTGGATGGACCTAGAGTCTGTCATACATAGCGAAGTAAGGCAGAAAGAGAAAAACAAATACTGTATGCTAACACATATATATGGAATCTAAAAAAATATGATTCTGAAGAACATAGGGGCAGGACAGGAATAAAGACACGGATATAGAGAATGGACTTGAGGACATGGGGAGGGGGAAGGGTAAGCTGGGACTAAGTGAGAGAGTGGCATGGACATATATACATTACCAAATGTAAAACCGATAGCTATATATGTCCCTGCCACTCTTTCACTTCGTCACAGCTTACCCTTCCCCCTCCCCATATCCTCAAGTCCATTCTCTAGTAGGTCTGTGTCTTTATTCGTAAAATAGATAGCTAGTGAGAAGCAGCCGCATAGCACAGGGAGGTATTTGTATAACTGATTCACTTTGTTATAAAGCATAAACTAACACACCATTGTAAAGCAATTATACTCTTATAAAGATGTTAAGGGCTTCCCTGGTGGCGCAGTGGTTGAGAATCCGCCTGCCAATGCAGGGGACATGGGTCCGTGCCCCGGTCCGGGAAGCTCCCACATGCCGCGGAGCGGCTGGGCCCGTGAGCCATGGCCGCTGAGCCTGCGCGTCCGGAGCCTGCGCTCCGCAACGGGAGAGGCCACAACAGTGAGAGGCCCGCGTACAGCAAAAAAAAAAAGAAAAAAAAAAGATGTTAAAAACATTAAAAAATAAAAAGCAAACAAATGTTAAATAATCCACATCGTACCACCTGCCAATGAAATAGATTGCTTTTGAAATGCTGCTGAAATAGGGTAAAAGAGTAAGTGAGATTTTATTGTAGACTCATAGCTCAGTTTGTTCTCTGCAATGTTAACTTTGAGCCATAATGATGTGTTCCTGTTAGTTACTAGCTGTGGCTTCACTCCAACCAGGTCTTCGTGCTGGAGAGAACAACTGTAGCTATCACCATTATTTAAAATCAGCTATAAAATCAGCTATATAAAAAGAACTAGAAAGTAAAGTACCCTTTCCATAAAAGATAAAAGGGAAACAGGAACGGTAAGGTAGGTTGCCACTCTCCTTAGGAAAATCATTCTGAAAAAGAACTAGAAAGAAAACAAATGTAGTGATCATGCCAAATGCAGGCTTTTAAAGAGAAACTTTGGAATGCCTTGTGGAAAATGTTTCAATACTGTCAACTTTCTTATAAAATGTAGGAATTTCTAACGATTTTGAGTTATTTGTAGTGAGGTGGATGGACCTAGAGTCTGTCATACATAGCGAAGTAAGGCAGAAAGAGAAAAACAAATACTGTATGCTAACACATATATATGGAATCTAAAAAAATATGATTCTGAAGAACATAGGGGCAGGACAGGAATAAAGACACGGATATAGAGAATGGACTTGAGGACATGGGGAGGGGGAAGGGTAAGCTGGGACTAAGTGAGAGAGTGGCATGGACATATATACATTACCAAATGTAAAACCGATAGCTATATATGTCCCTGCCACTCTTTCACTTCGTCACAGCTTACCCTTCCCCCTCCCCATATCCTCAAGTCCATTCTCTAGTAGGTCTGTGTCTTTATTCGTAAAATAGATAGCTAGTGAGAAGCAGCCGCATAGCACAGGGAGATCAGCTTGGTGCTTTGTGACCACCTAGAGGGGTGGGATAGGGAGGGTGGAGGGAGACACAAGAGGGAGGGGATATGAGGATATATGTATACGTATAGCTGATTCACTTTGTTATAAAGCAGAAACTAACACACAATTGTAAAGCAATTATACTCCAATAAAGATTTTAAAAATAAAACTTCCACAAAGGGGAAAAATGTAGGAGTTTCTAAACCCTGGACTTCCAATATTTCTTTTATTAAGACTTAACTATATGAATTGACTTTCCTTACACAGGTTCATAATGTGCTTCCTTTGATTTACCTGCACATCAACCAGGAGTGTCAAAGAGTTTAGGCTCCCAGGAAGGTGGTCCGGCCGGGGAAGAACATATGCTTTACATTTGCACATCAGCCACCACGTCCTGGCATTACAGTTGCCCTTGTATCCATACAGCTTGCAAAATGCAAACAGGGTCCCAATGGGGAATTTCCAGGCTTCCTCAACTTAGGTATCCACTCACCTGACCGGGCTCCTCCACAATGACAGCCAAATTGGTGAAAATGCATTTATTTTGTTCTTTGTCACATGGAACAAGAAACAGCTGGGCTCTTCTACCTCTACCTCAGTAGCTCTACTTTAATTCGTTCAGGGTGCAACTGGGTTCCAGGAGTTTTCAAACAGATGGGCTGATGAAGTGAAGCAATTCAAATAGCAAACCACACAAAATGTTAAGAGTTGAAAAGCATATCCAGATGTACTACAGTTCTGAAAGCTTGAAGAAGCCCAGTTTCCTCATTTTGCATGAGAAAACTGGGGTCCAAAAGAAAAAAGTAAGGTGACAAAGCTCTTGTGAGCAAACTGTATATAGTGCTTAGGCAGCTGCTGTAACCTTTCCGCAGAGTCACATGTGTCTCTCTGTCTGTCTGCCTATTGATAGAGTGGGAGGGAGGGAGAGAGAGAATTTACATACAGTAAAATGTATAGATATTAACGCTTTATTAGTTTGATGAGTTTTAATCATGCACACACATGTAACCTACATTCCTATCAGCATGTCAAAGAGTGCATCATCTTAGAAAGTTGTGCTCCTTTGAAGTAAATCCTCCTCAACTCTCACTCCAGGGTCTTTTTTATCTGATCCAGAGTTTTGTATAAATGGGAGAGTACAGTATGTACACTTTTGTGTGTGGTTCTGTCACTCAGCATGTTTTCAAGATCCATCTATGTGGTTGAGACTGTCTGTTGTTTCTTCCTTATTATTGGTGAATAGCGTGCGTCACAACGTAGTGATCCATTCTCTTGGACACTTGGCTTATTACCAGTTTGGGGCTATTAACATCTGTGTGCAGGTCTTTTGTATACATTTTTTTTTTTTTTTTTTTTTTTTTTTGCGGTATGCGGACCTCTCACTGCTGTGGCCTCTCCTGTTGTGGAGCACAGGCTCCGGACGCACAGGCCGGGACACGAACCCGTGTCCCCTGCATCGGCAGGCGGACTCTCAACCACTGCGCCACCAGGGAAGCCCTACATATGTTTTTATTTCTCTTTAGTAGATACATAGAAGTGGAATTGCTAGGACATAGGCTAGGTATATGCTTAACTTTATGAAAAAATGGGAGACTTTTTCAAAAGAGTTACACAATTTACAGTCTCACTTGCTCCACATCCTGGCCAACATTTGGGGTCATTGATCTTTGTTTTTTTCATTGAAGCATATTTGATTTATAATATTGCACTAGTTTCAGATGTATAACATAGTGATTCAATATTTTATAGATTACACTCCATTTAAAGTTATTACAAAACAATGGCTATATTTCCCTGTGCTGTACAATATAACATTTTTGCTTATCTATTTTATATTTAGTAGTTTGCATCTCTTAATCCCCTATCCCTTATATTGCCCCTCCCACTTCCCTCTCTCCACCGGTAACCACGAGTTTGTTCTCTATATCTGTCAGTCTGATTCTGTTTCGTTACATGTATTTGTTTCTTTTATTTTTTAAGATTCCACATGTAAATAACATAGAGTATTTCTTGTTTTCTATCTGACTTATTTCACTCAGCATAATACTCTCTAGGTCCATTCACCTTGTTGCAAATGGCAGAATCTCATTCTTTTTATGGTTGAGTAATAGTCCATTATATATACCATATATATACACATATATATATGTATACACACACACCACATATATATGTGTATATACATATATATGTATACACACATACATCTTCTTTAACCATTCACCTGTTGATGGACACTTAGGTTGCTTCCACATCTTGACTATTGTAAATCATGTGTCATCAGTCTTTTTAATTGTACCTACAAGTGGATGTGTTGTAGTATTACATCATAGTTTCAGTTTTCATTTCTCTCATGACTAATTACATTGAGCATTTTAATGTGCTATTGGCTATTCAAATATCTTCCTTTGTGAACTATGTATTCAAGTCTTTTGTTCATTTGTAAATTGGATTGCCTCTTTATTTTTGAATTGTAGGAGTTCTTTATATATTCTGGACATGTCCTTTTTCAGATATGTGTATGACAAATATTTTCTCTTAGTCTGTTAATTCACTATTCATTTTCTTAACAATGATCTTTAAATATCTTTTAATGATCAGAAGTGTTTAATTTGATAAAGTTCAATTTTTCATTATTTTTTCCATGATGGCTAGTGCTCTCTTGGATCCATCTAAGAAACCTTTACTTAACCCAAAGTTGCAAATGTATTATCGTATACTTTCCTCTAGAACAGTGTTTCCCAACCTTTTATATATTATCACCCCTGTATTCATTTCCTAGAGCTATCATAACAAAGTAACAAACTGAGTGGCTTAAAACAATAGAAATTTATTCTTTCACAGTTCTGGAGGCTAGAGGTCCAAAATGAAGATGTCAGGAGAGCCAGGATTCTTCCTTGTTTCTTACTAAGCTTCTGGTGGTTTGCCAGGAATCCTTGGCATTCCTTGGCTTGTAAACAGCTTCCTCCATGCACTGCATCTGTCTTCACACTTCTCACCTGTGTGTCCGCCTCCATGTCTCTCCTCCTCTTACAAAGAGTCATATTGAACTAGGGCCCACCCTACTCCGATGTGACTTCATCTTCACTTACTTCTTAGTTACATCTGCAAAGACCCTATTTCCAAATAAGAGCACATTCACAGGTACCAGGTGCTATGACTTGAACGTATCTTTTCTGGAGACACAACTCAACCCACAACACTTCCAAGGGAGTCTTTCTAGATATTTTTTACTAATCACCCCAACCCCCCAACATGAAATATTAATACCACTGTATACTGTATATCTGTTTTTGTACTATAGTTCTTTGGAGGGCCACAAACTATTATAATATCTAAACATTTTTTTCACCCTCCAAAACCAATTTTCACCCCCATTTTACCTTCAGGTCTATGACCCAAATCTAACTAATTTTTGTGTGTAGTGTGAGATATAGGTTGAAGGTCACTTTTCTATATAGTTGTTCCAGCATTTTTTGCTGAAAAGTCTTTCCTTTTGTTATTGAATTGCTTTAATCCCTTCATCTAGAGGTGTAGTTTTACTCTGAACTCATTGTGTTGCATTTATCTAGTTGTCTATCTTTATAATGACACCATACTGTATCTATATAAATCAGTCTTATAGTACTTCTTATTCAAGATTATTTTGTCTATTATACATTCTTTATATTTCTAAGTAAATTTTAGAAACAACCTGTTAATTTCTACCAAAAAAAAAAAAAATACCAGATCTTGATGGGAATCATGTTGAAGGTATACATTAATTTGGGGAGAATCATTATCTTAGCAATATTGAGTCCTCCAATCCATGATTATAGTATACTGCTTCATTTATTTAATTCTCCATTAATTTATCTAAGGGATATTTTTGTAGTTTTGTAGGTTTTGCACATCTTTTGTTAAATTTAATCTTGTCTTATGGTTTTACACACTATTCTAAATGATATTGTTTTAAAATATTCATTTTACAGTTTACTGCCAGTACATAGAAAAACAGTTACTTGTTGTATATTGACTATGAGTCCTACAACCTTACTGAACTCTCTTAGAAGTTCTAGTGGTTTTAAGTAGATTCTCTAGGATTGTTTATGTAAACAAAAGATTGTCTCTGAACAAAGGTACTTTTTTGCTTCCTTTTTCAATCTATATCCCTTTTATTTCTTTTACTTGCTTTACTCTGGCTAGGACCCCCAATACAACATCAAATAGAAAGAGTGAGAGTGGACATATTTTCAAATTTCACCATTAAGTATAATGTAAGCTGTAGGTTGTTTATAGATGCCCTTTATCAAACTGAGAATGTTTCTATGTCCAGTCCACCGAGAGTTTTTTTAATAAGTAGATGTTAAGTTTTGACAAATTTTCTCTATTGAGATTATGTGATTTTTGTCCTTTATATTTTTTAATATGGTAAGTTACATTAACTGATTTTCAAATCTTGAATCAATCTTATACTTATGAAATAAAAACCAGTTGATCATGATGTAGTATCCTTTTCATATGTCACTGAATTCAATTTGCTAATAACTCAATAGGGTTGGTGCATCTATATTCATGAGTGGGGTTGCTTTGTAGATTAGTTTTGGTATCAGGGTAATTCTGGTCTCATAATGTGAATTGGGAATTATTAGCTCCTCATTTATTTTTTGAAAGAAATTGTTTAAGATTGACATTATTCTTCCTTAAATATTTGGTAGAATTCATTCATGTAACCAGCTGGACTTTCTTTAGAGAAAAATTTTAAACTATGAGTTCAATATTTTTCATAAATATAAGTCTATTCAGATTTTCTATTTCTTCTTGTGTCAGTTTTTTTGATTTATACCTTTCATGAAATTTGCTCATTTTATTTATGTTGTTGAATTTACTAGCAAAAATTTGTACATAATATTCCCTTTTAATTCTTTGAGTGTCTGTAGGCTCTGCGATAATTTTGCTTCATCAATTTCTTATATTCCTGGTGTTTATCAATTTTATTAAACTTTTCAAATAACCAAGTTTTAGCTTCACAGTTTTTTTTCTATTGTTCATACATTTTCTATTTTAATTGATAACATCTTGTGCTTTTATTATTTACTTTGTTTTTATTTAATTTGCTCTTCTTTTCCTAGCTTCTTAATGTGAACACTTCATCACTGATTTTAAATCTTTCTTCTTTCCTGGTAAAAGTATTAAAGCTATAAAGTTCTCTCTAAGCTCTGATTTAGTTTTTTATAAATTTTTACTTTATATTAGAATACAGTTGATTTACAATGTTGTGTTAGTTTCAGGTGTACAGCAAAGTGATTGTTATATATTTACATATATCTATTCTTTTTCAGATTATTTCTCCATATAGGTTATTACAGAATATTGAGAAGAGTTCCCTGTACTATACAGTAGGTCCTGTTGATTATCTGTTTTATATATAGTAGTGTGAATATGTCAATCCCCAACTCCTAATTTATCCCTGCTCCCCACCTTCCCCCTTTGGTAACCATATGTTTGATTTCAAAATCTGTGAGTCTGTTTCTGTTTTGTAAATGAGTTCACCTGTATCATTTTTTTAAGATTCCACATATAAGTGATATTATATTGGTTTGGCCAAAAAGTTCGTTCGGTTTTTTCCATACAATGGCTCTTGATTTACAATGTTGTGTTAGTTTCAGGTGTACAGCAAAGTGATTGTTATATATTTACATATATCTATTCTTTTTCAGATTATTTCTCCATATAGGTTATTACAGAATATTGAGAAGAGTTCCCTGTACTATACAGTAGGTCCTGTTGATTATCTGTTTTATATATAGTAGTGTGAATATGTCAATCCCCAACTCCTAATTTATCCCTGCTCCCCACCTTCCCCCTTTGGTAACCATATGTTTGATTTCAAAATCTGTGAGTCTGTTTCTGTTTTGTAAATGAGTTCACCTGTATCATTTTTTTAAGATTCCACATATAAGTGATATTATATTGGGTTGGCCAAAAAGTTCGTTCGGTTTTTTCCTTACAATGGCTCTAGTAGTGCTTAGTTGTCTTTAACTTCGTTCGAAACAATTTTGTTAGATTGTACTGTGACAGCTGTCATATCAGTGTGCATTTAAAAAAAAAACTTTTCAGGGGCTTCCCTGGTGCCGCAGTGGTTGAGAGTCCACCTGCCGATGCAGGGCACACGGGTTCGTGCCCCGGTCCGGGAAGATCCCAAATGCCGCGGAGTGGCTAGGCGCGTGAGCCATGGCCACTGAGCCTGCGTGTCTGGAGCCCGTGCTCCACAACGGGAGAGGCCACAACAGCGAGAGGCCCGCATACCGCAAAAAATAAAAAAATAAAAATCTTTTCAAAATTGGTGAATTTTTGTGTAGTTATTTTAGTATTGAAGGTGGAAGAAAAAAACAGCATTTTCGGCATATTATGCTTTATTATTTCAAGAAAGGTAAAGACACAACTGAAACACAAAAGACGATTTGTGCAGTGTATGGAGAAGGTGCTGTGACTGATTGATCATGATGTAGTATCCTTTTCATATGTCACTGAATTCAATTTGCTAATAACTCAATAGGGTTTGTGCATCTCACAGATTTTGAAATCAAACATATGGTTACCAAAGGGGGAAGGTGGGGAGCAGGGATAAATTAGGAGTTGGGGATTGACATATTCACACTACTATATATAAAACAGATAATCAACAGGACCTACTGTATAGTACAGGGAACTCTTCTCAATATTCTGTCAAAAGTGGTGTGCGAAGTTTCATGCTGCAGATTTCTCGCTGGACGATGCTGCATGGTCTGGTAGACCAGTTGAAGTTGATATGATCAAATTGATACATTAATTGAGAACAATCAATGTTATACCACGCGGGAGATATCTGACATACTCAAAATATCCAAATCAAGCACTGAAAATCATCTGCACCAGCTTGGTTATGTTAAATGCTTTGATGTTTGGGTTCCACATAAATTATGTGAAAGAAACTTTCTTGACCTTATTTTCACATGAAATTCTCTACTTAAAAGTAACGAAAACATTCTTTTTTTTAAACAAATTGTGACGGGTGATGAAAAGTGGATCATGTAAAATAATGTGGATCATGGGGCAAGCAAAATGAACCACCACCAACCACACCAAAGGACAGTCTTCATCCAAAAAAAATTGTTTATATGGTGGGATTGGAAGGAAGTCCTCTGTTATGAGCTCCTTCTGGAAAACCAAATGATTAATTCCAACAAGCACTGCTCCCAGTTAGAACAATTGAAAGCAGCACTCAATGAAGAGCATCTGGAATTAGTCAACAGAAAATGCATAATCTTCCATTAGGATAATGCAAGACTGCATGTTTCTTTGATGACCAGGCAAAAACTGTTACAGCTTGGCTGGGAAGTTCTGTTTCATCCGCCATATTGCACCTTCGGATTTCCATTTATTTCGGTCTTTAAACAATTCTTTTTTATTTTTTTAAGGGTTGAAAATTTGCTAAGAAATTTATTCTATTTATAGAAAAAAATCATATCTAATATTCAGATTTATTATTCATAAGTCATCCCAGAGTAAAATTGTGAAATGTCATTATCATATACTGTATTTCTGTATCTATATCTGTATTTGTTAATGTGTCTACATCCATAGGGGTCCACAAACAGTTCTGTAAAAGATCAGACTACAGATATTGCTGGCCAGAGAGTCTTTTTTATTTTGAATTTTATTTTATTTATTTTTTTATACAGCAGGTTCTTATTAGTCATCAATTTTATACACATCAGTGTATACATGTCAATCCCAATCACCCAATTCATCAGACCACCATCTCCACCCCCTCTGCAGCTATCCCCCCTTGGTGTCCATACGTTTATTCTCTACATCTGTGTCTCAACTTCTGCCCTGCAAACTGGTTCATCTGTACCATTTTCCTAGGTTCCACATACATGCGTTAATATATGATATTTGTTTTTCTCTTTCTGACTTACTTCACTCTGTATAACAGTCCCTAGATCCATCCACGTCTCCACAAATGACCCAATTTCCTTCCTTTTTATGGCTGAGTAATATTCCATTGTATATATGTACCGCATATTCTTCATCCATTTGTCTGTCGATGGGCATCTACATTTCTTCCATGACCTGGCTATTGTAAATAGCACTGCAATGAACATTGGGATGCATGCGTCCTTTTGAATAATGGTTTTCTCTGGGTATATGCCCAGTAGTGGGATTGCAGAATCATATGGTTAATCTATTTTTAGTTTTTTAAGGAACCTCCATATTGTTCTCCATAGTGGCTGTATCAATTTACATTCGCACCAACAGCGGAAGAGGGTTCCCTTTTCTCCACATCCTCTCCAGCGTTTCTTGTTTGTAGATGTTTTAATGATGGCCATTCTGACTGGTGAGAGATGATATCTCATTGTAGTTTTGATTTGCATTTCTCTAAAGGTTAATGATGTTGAACATTCTTTCATGTATTTGTTGGCAATCTGTATATCTTCTTTGGAGAAATGTCTATTTA
>NC_041229.1:20765161-20769070 GCF_002837175.3 Physeter macrocephalus | reverse complement strand
TTCCTTTGCTATGCAAAAGCTTTTAAGTTTCATTAGGTCCCATTTGTTTATTTTTGTTTTTATTTCCATTAATCTAGGAGGTGGATCAAAAAAAATCTTGCTGTAATTTATGTCAAAGAGTGTTCTTCCAATGTTTTTTTCTAAGAGTTTTATAGTGTACGGTCTTACATTTAAGTCCCTAATCCATTTTGAGTTTATTTTTGTGTATGGTGTTTGTGTTCTAATTTCATTCTTTTACATGTAGCTGTCCAATTTTCCCAGCACCACTTATTGAAGACACTGTCTTTTCTCCATGTATATCCTGTCCTGCTTTGTCATAGATTAGTTGACCATAGGTGCATGGGTTTATCTCTGGGCTTTCTATCCTCTTCCATTGATCTATGTTTCTTTTTTTGTGCCAGTACCATACTGTCTTTATTACTGTAGCTTTGTAGTATAGTCTGAAGTCAGGGAGCTTGATTCCTCCAGCTCTGTTTTTCTTTTTCAAGATTGCTTTGGCTATTCGGGGTATTTTGTGTTTCCATACAAATTGTGAACTTTCTTGTTCTAGTTCTATGAAAAATGTGAGTGGTAGTTTGATAGGGATTGCCTGGAATCTGTAGATTGCTTTGGGTAGTCGAGTCATTTTCACAATGTTGATTCTTCCAGTCCAAGAACATGGGATATGTCTTTATCTGTTTCTATCATCCTTAATTTCTTTCATCAGTTTCTTATAACTTTCTGCATACAGGTCTTTTGTCTCCTTAGGTAGGTTTATTCCTAGGTATTTTATTCTTTTTGTTGCAATGGTAAATGAGAGTGTTTCCTCAATTTCTCTTTCAGATTTTTCATCATTAGTGTATAGGAATGCAAGAGATTTCTATGTATTAATTCTGTATCCTGCAACTATACCAAATTCATTGATTACCTCTAGGAGTTTTCTGGTGGCATCTTTAGGATTCTCTATGTATAGTATCATGTCATCTGCAAACAGTGACAGTGTTACTTCTTTTCTGATTTGGATTTATTTTATTTCTTTTTCTTCTCTGATTGCTGTAGTGAAAACTTCCAAAACTATGTTGAAGAATAATGGTAAGAGTGGTAAACTTGTCCTGTTCCTGATTTTAGGGGAAATGGTTCCAGTTTTTCACCATTGAGAACTATGTTGGCTGTGGGTTTGTCATATATGGCCTTTAGTATGTTGAGGTAAGTTCCCTCTATGCCTACTTTCTGTAGGGTTTTTATCACTAATTGGTGTCGAATTTTGTCAAAAGCTTTTTCTGCATCTATTGAGATGATCATATGGTTTTCCCCTTCAATTTGTTAATATGTTTTATCACATAGATTGATTTGCCTATATTGAAGAATCCTTGCATTCTTGGGATAAACCCCACGTGATCATGCTGTATGATCCTTTTAAAGTGCTGTTGGATTCTGTTTGCTAGTATTTTGTTGAGGATTTTTTCATCTATATGCATCAGTGATGTTGGTCTGTAATTTTTTTTTTATAGTATCTTTGGTTTGGGGATCAGGGTGATGGTGGCATCATACAATGAGTTTGGGAGGTCCTCTGCAATTTTTTGGAAGAGTTTGAGAAGGATGGGTGTTAGCTCTTCTCTAAATGTTTGATAGAATTCAACTGTGAAACCCTCTGGTCCGGGGCTTTTGTTTATTGAAAGATTTTTTTTTTTAATTTAAAGCATAATTGACTGACATTATTATATTAGTTTCAGGTGTACAAAATAGTGATTCGATATTTTTGTACATTGCAAAATGATCGCCCCAATCAGTCCTGTTATCATCTGTCACCATACAAAGTTATTACAATATTATTGACTATATTATGGAATCTAAGAAAAAAAATGTCATGAAGAGATTAGTGGTAGGACGGGAATAAAACACAGACCTACTAGAGCATGGACTTGAGGACATGAGGAGGGGGAAGGGTAAGCTGTGATGAAGTGAGAGAGTGGCAGGGACATATATACACTACCAAATGTAAAATCGAGAGCACTACCTTTTTTTTTAAAAATCTTTATTGGAGTATAATTGCTTTACAATGGTGTGTTAGTTTCTGCTTTATAACAAAGTGAATCAGTTATACATATATATATGTTCCCATATCTCTTCCCTCTTGCATCTCCCTCCTTCCCACCCTCCTTATCCCACCCCTCTAGGTGGTCACAAACCACTCAGCTGATCTACCTGTGCTATGCAGCTGCCTCCCACTAGCTATCTATTTTACTTTTGGTAGTGTATATATGTCCATGCCACTTTCTCACTTTGTCACAGCTTACACTATAACTCAGTTTCATTTCTTTTTATGGCTGAGTAATATTCTATTGTATATATGTGCCACATCTTCTTTATCCATTCATCTGTTGATGGACACTTAGGTTGCTTCCATGTCCTGGCTATTGTAAATAGAGCTGCAATGAACATTTTGGTACATGACTCTTTTTGAATTATGGTTTTCTCAGGGTATATGCCCAGTGGTGGGATTGCTGGGTCGTATGGTAGTTCTAATTTTAGTTTTTTAAGGAACCTCCATACTGTTCTCCATAGTGGCTGTATCAATTTACATTCCCACCAACAGTGCAAGGGTGTTCCCTTTTTCCACACCCTCTCCAGCATTTAATGTTTGTAGATTTTTTGAGATGGCCATTCTAACCAGTGTGAGATCATATCTCATTGTAGTTTTCATTTGCATTTCTCTAATAATTAACGACATTGACCATTCTTTCATGTGTTTGTTGGCAATCTGTATATCTTCTTTGGAGAAATGTCTATTTAGGTCTTCTGCCCATTTTTGGAATCAGTTATTTGTTTTTTGGTTATTGAGCTGCATGAGCTGCTTGTAAATTTTGGAGATTAATCCTTTATCAGTTGCTTCATTTGCAAATAGTTTCTCCCATTCTGAGGGTTCTCTTTTTTTTTTTGCATTATGTGAGCCTCTCACTGTTGTGGCCTTTCCCATTGCAGAGCACAGGCTCCAGACGCACAGGCTCAGCAGCCATGACTCACGGACCCAGCCAGTCCGCGGCATGTAGGGTCTTCCCAGACCAAGGCATGAACCCATGTCCCCTGCATTGGCAGGCGGACTCTCAACCACTGCGCCACCAGGGAAGCGTGAAGGTTGTCTTTTGGTCATGTTTATGGTTTCCTTTGCTGTGCAAAAGCTTTAAGTTTCATTAGGTCCCATTTGTTTATTTTTCTTTTTATTTCCATTTCTCTAGGAGGTGGGTCAAAAAAGATCTTGTTGTGATTTATGTCATACAGTGTCCTGCCTATGTTTTCCTCTAAGAGTTTCATAGCGTCTGGCCTTACATTTAGGTCTTTAATCCATTTTGAGTTTATTTTTGTGTATGGTGTTAGGGAGTGTTCTCATTTCATAATTTTACATGTACCTGTCCAGTTTTCCCAGTACCACTTACTGAAGAGGCTGTCTTTCCTCCACTGTATATTCTTGCCTCCTTTATCAAACGTAAGTTGACCATATGTGTGTGGGTTTAATTCTGGGCTTTCTATCCTGTTCCATTGATCTATATATCTGTTTTTGTGCCAGTACCATACTGTCTTGATTACTGTAGCTTTGTAGGATAGTCTGAAGTCAGGGAACCTGATTCCTCCAGCTCCATTTTTCGTTCTCTAGATTGCTTTGGCTATTCGGGTTCTTTTGTGTTTCCATACAAATTGTGAAATTTTTTGTTCTAGTTCTGTAAGAAATGCCAGTGTTAGTTTGATAGGGATTGCATTGAATCTGTAGATTGTTTTGGGTATTAGAGTCATTTTCACAATGTTGATTCTTCCAATCCAAGAACATGGGATATGTCTTTATCTGTTTCTATCATCCTTAATTTCTTTCATCAGTGTCTTATAATTTTCTGCATACAGGTCTTTTGTCTCCTTAGGTAGGTTTATTCCTAGGTA